>NC_072855.1:61859227-62171545 GCF_028858705.1 Grus americana
TGGAGGACCCCACGCTGGAGCAGGTGGAGGCACCTGAAGGAGGCTGTGGCCCATGGGAAGCCCACGCTGGAGCAAGTTCCTGGCAGGACCTGTGGACCCATGAAGAGGGGAGCCCATGCCAGAGCAAGTTTGCTGGCAGGACTTGTGACCCCGTGGGGGATCCCATGCTGGAGCAGTTGGCTCCTGAAGGTCTGCCCCCCATGGGAGAGACCACGCTGGAGCAGTTCATAAAGGACTGTAGCCCGTAGGAGAGACTCACGTTGGAGAAGTTTGTGAAGGACTTTCTCCCGTGAGAGGGACTCCATGCTGGAGCAGGGGAACGATGAGAGGAGTCCTCCCCCTGAGGATGAAGAAGCGGCAGAAACAACGTGTGATGTACTGACCATAACCCCCATTCCCGCCCCGCCCCCCCTCCCCGTGCTGCTGAGGGGGGCAGAAGTTGAAGCCGGGAGTGAAGTTCAGCCCGGGAAGATAGGAGGGATGGGGGGAGGTGTTTTAAGATTTCATTTTATTTCTCATTCCTCTACTCTGTTTTGCTTAGTAATAAATTAGATGAATCTCCTCTCTAAGTTCAGTCTGTTTTGCTCGTGACGATAATTAGTGAGTGATCTCTCCCTGTCCTTATCTCGACCCAAGCTTTTCGTTATACTTTTTCTGCCCTGTCTAGTAAACGAGGGGAGTGAGAGAGCAGCTCTGGTGGGCACCTGGCCCCCAGCCAGGGTCAACCCACCACAGTAACTCATGTCAAGATTAGAGAGTGTCATAACAAATAATCTAGTGTGTCTAGATCAGAATAAATCTCACACAGGTTCACATCCTGCATAAATGCAGTGTTGTCTGAGGCAGATTCAGCTGAAGGGTGTAAACCAAAGATTACAAAGTTCATTCTCCATGCAGCACCTGCTGGAAGAAAATGCAGTGCCTTTAAAAATACTATGTATCATTATACCAGCAGCAAATATATTTCTGACAACAATTTTTTGTAAGATCACAATTTCCCATTCTTTACATTAAGCTTTCTATCGTGGTCATGGGCACCAGCTAAAATACCTTGCTGTCCTAATCATTTTCCAAGGGCACCTATCAGCTGCGCATTTTGAAAGGAGGAAAGCAGGGTCACAACTGAGTCTGGCAGCCTTAAGCCCGTGCCTCTCTTTTTTTCTAGAAGTAATGTTACATTTCTCCAACAAAATTACGGAGGAGATAACCAAAGCACCTCTTATGTCAGCAAGAAGACAAAGGGTACTGATTTTATTTTTTATTCCATTTGGAGGCATTTTCTACATTCTGAATCTGCCACTTCTGTTACTGGAATCATGCTGACTGCTTTGTCTTCTCCATGGCAGAATGGAAGGATTATCAGTTCTCCTCAGAGCTGTGAGTATTCGGCAGTATAGGCAAAATTCACAAATATATATGCACTTATTCTGCTTCTATGCAAGAACTCTTCCTGTGGAGAACACAGCCTTCGAAACAGTGCAATAATAGGTTGGAAACAGAACTGACAGCTGAGAAGGTCTTCAGCTGCTTGATAAGTGCAACGGGATTAGTTCTTTGAAATCCTGGTAGAAGATTTTGTTCTGAGAGTCTGACAGTTAGGAAGACACAGTCCATGAGATTACCATGGTCAGATAAAACAGCAAAGGGCTAGTTCTGCTGTCCAGTGTGCTGGAGTAAAGCCAGAACAATTCCACCAAAGTAAATACTGTTGTTCAGGATTTAAACCACCAATGCTTAAAGAAGAGCTTGATCACAAATTTCTCAATTGCAGTGTAATATTCCCAAAGCACAGAATTTCCTACACTGAAATTCTGATGAGGACAAGAGTAAGGAGGGAAAAAAATTAGAAAAAGAAAAAGATTATACTAGAGTTAATCTGCATCAGTCTAGGAAAGTGGGATTTTGCTTCCAGGTCTTTATATAGGTTTAGTAGTAGAGGAGCCACAATGAAGACAAACAAGCTGCATTTGAAAGTATACCTATTTACATGTTTTGGTGATGAGTACTGACAGCAAATAATATTGAAAGACAAATTGTACGAATGTAACCAACCTTCCCTGCCTATATTACATACAATGCCCACTTAAAACTGCATCTGTTGAATTGGCTTCACTATTGTGTTGCCAATTATGATATCACTGTACTACTCATGATGCTTAGATATTACACAAGCACTGCATCTGTGAAGGAGATGCTACATAAGAGTCTCAACTTTCACCAAAACACAAAAGTTCCTAGGACTGCTACCCTTTAGGAAGATGGAGAAAAGCTTGAAACATGATCACAGTTCATTACAAAAACATAGAAATCAAAGAACTAATAAAGGAATACCTTGAACAGTGATAGCATTTTAATACTCCGGTAGGATTGTCTACCCTAATGAATTTGCTTAGGGAGAGACCATACTTTCTAAGAATACTTGTTACTGATGGTACTAAGACAAATACAATTTAAAGCGTAACTCATTTTTCTAGTCCAGGTATGCTTCCACCCATCATGAGAAGGAAGTATACTTGTTTTTCCAGAGAGTAGACAGTCTGAGGTGATTAGTTTTATGGTAGTTGGGCTTCCCTGACAAAGTACTGTTCTGAATGAATTAGTGTCATAATGAACAAACAGGGAATTTTCTGACACACTAAATTAAAACAAGGTCCAGATTTATGAGCTGTGTAGTGGTACTCAGGGTGACATACTCCTTTAAAAACAATTTCTGTTTCTTTTTAATGGAAAAATACAAAACTGGCATAAGCCACCAAACACTGAGAATTTAAGATCTATATATCAGATATGCTACTTCCTAAAAGGACTCAACCGAGTTGGAAGCTAACATCCTTATGCTGCTTTGAAAGTTTTAGCAGAGAAACATTTTACTGAAAAGAACACAGGAGTCGAATGAAGGTAAATAAATATGTATTTCCTACCTTTCTACTCTGATTTCACAGCAGCTCCATTCATAAATTCCATTTACATACTGTGAGACGAGAAAAACAAAAATTACCAATAAATACGTTTTTGGATAAATTTTGTTTCCATTTCTTTTTTCTCTATTAATTGCTAAAAGACATACTGAAAAATTCTCACCTTAATTTTCAAAACTGTTTGAATATATTTGGAGTCCAGATGGCAAACCAGCTTTTGAAATATTCAATTGTTTTCTTGGTTAATCACTTCTGCTACAGGACTTCATATGCAATTCCTTATTTGTGTGGCTTATGTGAGTAATAAGCATGACACAAGTGGAAATTTCAAGAACTCAACTTCAAAGCAAACTTTTGTTGGTGAATCTTTAAGCATAGCAACCTCAATATTTGATATTTACCAATACTGTATTTATGTCAGTAAAATTCCACTCTTGCACATTTATAGAACATGATCTTCAAAAAGACTGTTCATTATGAATCTAATAAAAAATTTATGGGCAAACATATCTGCTATTAAATGACATCCTTGCCTGCTTCTCAGTTGGAAGGACTCTGCAGAAATGATGGAAAATTAAATGTTGTCACATATATGTTACCTCTCCAAGAAAAGATGATGGAAAGGTAAGCAGTGTGCATCTGTAAGAAGAGAGAACAGGTGAGTCACTTTTTTTCTGTCTTATGTATGAAGTTACTTTGTTTCATAGCACTTTTTATATAGAACTCTGTGCAACTGTGTTCCAGATCAGTTTCTCAAGTTTATCATCTTCAAAGCATCTTCCAGTTCAGGATAGAACCCATAAATAAACACAGTTGTATAAGATGCCTGGGAGCATATATGTGATGATCAAAGACATTCTATGGAAAATAGTTTGAAATATAAAATCTTCTTTTTATCTTAAGGTTAGAAGGAGTTACCATGCTATTTTTATTTAAAATTGAAAGGGGAGGGGGGAATGCAGCAATCTATCTATCTATCTATCTATCTATCTATCTATCTATCGATCATCTATACATTTTAAAAGCACCTAAATTGTTGCAAAGTTGAAAAGCTGATAAATGCTAGGATTTCAGGCACTCTCTAAAATGCTGGAATTTTGCTATCCTGTAGCTTTATTTTTCTGAATATGCTTACTTTTAGATGCACCTTTGTCTAATCCTTTTTATACAGGTTTTGACTATTCTATACAACTACGATTTCTCTTTGACAAAGTCAAGATGAATGACTGCAGAAAAGGACTTTTCAACCATTTACTCCAAAGAAAAGAAAGTGCACGTCAGAGATGAAACATCCATGTTTTGCAGGATAGCACGAGCAAGTACAAAAATTCTGTGGCTCTGTGAGGCCATTTCCAGCCCCTTTGCTTTAACTCTATGCATAACTTTAGAAGCCCTTTAATGTTGAGCTCTGAAAAATGTGTTACCATTAACAAGGAGGCATAACTAGGCAGTTTTGCTCCACTTTGGTGTTCATTCACTTGAATATTTTCTGCTCTGTTACACCATTTCATAGTTTAACCTGGCTGGCAGCTGAAACAACCACAGAGTAATTCACTCACTCACTCCCTTCCCAGTGGGATGGGGGAGGGACTTCAAAAGGAAAAAAAAAAAGTAAAACTCTTGGGTTGAGATAAAGACAGTTTAATAGGGCAGAAAAGGAAGACTGATGATGATGATGATGATAATGATGATAATAAATACAAAACAAGTGATGAACAGCACAATTTCTCACCACCCAAAGCCAATGCTCAGCTAGTTCCTGAGCAGTCCTGCCCCCTGGCCAATCCCCCAGTTATAAACAGGACATGATGTCATATGGAATATCCCTTTGGCCAGTTTGGGTCACCTGTCCTGGCTATGTCCCTTCCCAGATTCTTGGGCACCCTTGCCGTCTTGTTGGCAGGACAGTATGAGAAGCTGAAAAGTCCTTGACTGCCCGGCAACAACTGAAAACATCAGTGTGTTATTAACATTATTCTCATCCTAAATCCAAAACACAGCACTATACCAGCTTCTTGAAAGAAAATTAACTCTATCCCTGCTGAAACCAGGACATAGCATTGGAAAGAAAGGCCTTGAAACTAAAAAACAGCCAAAGATGTAATTATGTAATGGTGATGGTGCACACTCTGAAAAGCATCTTATTTTGGTGTTTCAGAAGGGCAGAGCTTGGCTTATAATCAAAGCTTGTTACAGTACCACTGAGTTTCTCCTCTTATACAATCTGATATCTTCAAATGGTGTGTATGTCAGGATCTTGAAAAAAATTAAGGCTCAGTTTAAGGGGAAGATGTAGCACACACCCCTTTGCTGCTGTATCCTGAAAAGTGAAAATTAAACATAGTTTAGTTGGCATTGTGGAAACAGAGTACAGGAAAGAAAAATAAAGGTATTTAATTATAAAAGCAACTTGAAAAGGTCTTTGTGGTCATGAAAGTAAGTTAGTATCAGCTGGCAAAACTCCACTGAATGGTGATTTACAGCTGTAAAAAAATGACTCCTATGATCCAGGGACAAAAAGCCTGCAGTACAATGTCAGTCTGGCCTGCACCTGTTTTGAAACAATTAGTTGAAAGCCAGCCAAATTGCAACTGTGCTGCAGTAACTTGTGTGAAATGTTGATTTTTTTCCTCAAAATTTCAGATTTCTCAGGGAAAGCTTAAGGAAACCAGTAGTGCTGTACTTACTCATTTGCAAGCTTATCAAGAAAAAAAATCTAAACAGATCCACACTTTAAATCTGAATATTGTGTTGATATCTTATTTTTCTAAATTTCAAACAAACTGAAAAAAACTGGAAGGTATCACCTGCCACATTCATCACCAATAAACAGGTAAATAATTATCAAAGTAAAAATATTCAGTTAAAGTGTGTATCTTGTAAACCCAAATCATCTCCCATAACTTTGCAGATGACAAAAAATTTAAAATACTCCCCATCCTGAGTGCCATAAATTCAAGAGATTTTCTCTAGAAATTCCAAAGTGAGGTTATAGTTCCTGAATATAAATGTCTGCACCATGCTACACTTTGAAAATCAAAAGGCTACAATCCTTAAAAGATTAATATTAAATTACTACTAATGGAGGATATTGAATAAGATTGCTTTTATCATTAATCTACTAGAAGCTTCTCCTTTTTAGTTATTTGAGGCTGCTGCAGAGTTTCCAGTTTGCTCGTGATACCAGGAGCAAGTCTGATGATGGCCGGTCAGACCCTGGAGAGTAATCACACTGCAGGTGCGCAAAATAGACAGATTTCTAAAGGTGCTCAGATGGCATTTAAGTAGCTAAATGAAAAGGCTGGGCACAGCATGCAAGACTTTTTCACATCTGAAAACTTTATTTACTTGCAGGATCTGAGCTTTTTTGAATACCTATGCAGGGTATAGCTACATTTTTTTAAAGCCTGGATATCTAATGAAATTTCCTGTTGGATCTCAGATTTTCACAGCTGAGGGTTTTTTCATGTGCCTTGACCACTGCCCATATCCCTAGGTCCAAATACTTCTCTCGGGTAGTGTAAGTGGTGCAGCAGGCTTCTTTTCTTACAAATTCCTCCAGCAGCCACTGCAAAATGAGGCACCCAAGCAGTGTTATATATCACTATCTCTCCTCCCACCTTTGAAAAGAGTATAGCTGATACATTCAGGATTGGGCCTTAGATCTTTCCCACACACATTGACACTTTAATATGTAAGTCAAAACGCCAATCAACTTTAAAACAAGGCTATGTAAATTTACATTTTATCTACCCCTTGTAAATAAAGGAGTTACTGCCACTTTAACAGCAAGAAATAGTCAGCTGTTTCTCACAAATCTTGCCAGCCTGACAAATAAAGCTAATAGGGAAAAAAGCAAATGCTCTCAGCTCAATTTTTCAAAGTTCAAACTTGCCTTCAAAACAAAGATATTTAACTACAAACAAATAAATAGAGTATGGTAATGTTATCCTCCTTAAGATGTAAATTTTTTAAATAACAGGGGAAAACAAATATAATATAATTGCAGGAAGTTAGGCAAAGGGAGATGAACCAGGGTCATGCAAATGTGTTCTTATTGAACCTTTACAGTGGATAAGTGATGTAATTTGTTTTGCTATACTTACAGCCATTAATAAGACCACTATGCATTGTCATCCCATGGAACTCTGATGAAGGTATGTGCCCAACTGTCCTAAAAAAAGTATTTTCCTCACCATCCCCACTCTTATAATATTGAGTGGCGTGGGCTTCTAAACTATTACAATAGTATTCAGAGGCATAAGTTGAAGCTGGGTCCTCACATGCAGTTATAAAAGTGTTCAAATTTCTGTTGGAAAAGGTTTCCTCTGCAGTCTCACTAGCTAAGCAATAGAGGTACCTGGAAAAATAAAATTTTGTTTCTGTTGATATGCAAAGGAGAAGAAAATAAAGAAACACAACAAAGACATCAAAATAACATGAAAAAAGCATTTTGCTGAAAAAAAGGAAAATTCAATCATCAACAAGAAATGGTTTTGTGACTCTCAAACTGACTAAAAGTGCCTGTTTAAAATAATGATAAAAGTTCACTTGCAACTGAATGTCCCTCAGAAAATTGAGAGGCCTCCTCTAAGGGCCAGGGCAGGTCACCATCTGAACCAGAAATAGAGCATAACCCTTTTGAGACCAGACATACATGCTAGACTGTACGACCTTCACTCAGTGTTGTGTTCCCATGGCTGAAACCCACTCAGCAATGTCAGTGCGATAATTTATTAATGAAAATGTCACTTCGGCTTCTTGCAGTTCCCTAATAAAAATGCTGTGAATGCTGGAATCCCATCTCATTTGCTGCCTGGCTCAATCTGTACTGTCATTGTGCAACTTCAACATATGGCCCCTGACTATCACTATTCCTTTTTGCAGGCAACAAAATGATGAACAAATGTAAAATTGTCTAATAATTGTTTTATGTTGATTTCATGGTATGGAAACTGTAAACTACATAAATGAGCCTCCTATTATAATAAGTCTAGCTGGGCTTGGCAAACAATTGATTCATAACCATACATATCACTTAGTGAAATGGCACTTTGATCTAATAGTGTTTTTCCCCTGTTGGACACAGGCACATATAACTCTAAATATATCTGATGCAGTTCTGACATTTCATTTCATCATGCTATGTAATGCCATGTTATGCACTACAACAGAAGGATGCATTGGAGTGACATGCTGCCAGCTGTAATAAAAATGTATGGAAATAGATGTGCTTTCAGCCGAGGAGGCAAACTGTTAGTTCATGCAGAGGTGTGCAAGTAGAAGGCAATGCTGCAAATAAATTTCAGACAAGCCTGCTTTGTCCTTCCTCTTCTGAGCTGGTTTTCTTCCACCTCACCTCACGTCAGTCACTGTGTTCATGGTTCTCACACCACCATCTGGTCAGATCACCGTTGGCTTTAGTGTGTTACTAAATAAAGACAACTTCTCTCTCCTGTTGGTCCTAACAAACTGAAAACTTGCACTCATTGAAAGCGGGTCCCCTTTTCTCTTAGTTTGTATTAGTTGGCATTCAGAATGGAAGGTTAGGAAAGACATCAAAGGAAGGCTGGCAGAAAAGGAGTGCAGTAGGAAGATAGATACAATACAATGAGGTAAAAAGAGAAGAGTACAAGGAGTAGGAAAGGGTAAAGGAAGGAAAACTCTGAGAAGCAACTAAGAAAAAGGAGATTAAAAACATGAAGAGGTAAATGGGGCAGTACCTGCATCTCTCACGAGAGCAAGTCAAGAAGACCATAGGATAGGAGAGAGGAAGCACCTCCTTCCCAGGGCTCCACGAATAAACAGTTGTTCTTCCCACAGCTGGAGTGAAGATCTTCCATTTTCCATAAAATTATACCTGTGTAATGTTTAATCTCAATGCCCAGAGTAGCCTGAATGGTTTCTCCAAAACAATGTGCCTTACATACCAGTGCAGTGCCCACACCAATCACTCCATCTACCTTGTTAAATCTTAGCATGACCTTTGAAGT
Source organism: Grus americana (assembly GCF_028858705.1). NCBI lineage: Eukaryota > Metazoa > Chordata > Aves > Gruiformes > Gruidae > Grus > Grus americana. Next base: position 61,868,139 of record NC_072855.1, read on the forward strand.
CAGTTTTATACTGTATAAGGAAGTAGCTAGAAGGCATGGCTAAGGAAATGGATGGCATGTGTTCTCAGTAATGACAATTATCAACAAAACTTACTTTGCATCATAAGAGAAGACATACCCTATATTACAGTTGGGGAATGTGAGACAGTGAGTAATAAAGTAGACTTGCAAAAGTTCACTTGCCTTTTTGGGGAAGAGTTGAGGGTCTATGTGTCATTCCCAGATCAGATCCCAGGTCCTGTGTTTTATAAGTTTAGTGATAACAAACAGAGAAAAAAATACTCATATTCAGAATTAAGTCTTGCTTGCAAATTAATTGAAGCTTGCTCAATTGCTTTCTTGCCAGAAACAGACCAATCATCCCCTTTACAAACTATTACTTGATTTTTATAGCATTATGGCCAAACTGAGATGAGCGTCAGCTAGGGAGATCCATGCCAGCAAGTCTTGGAGATGTTGACTCAGTCTGAAAGAGTGGTGGTGACTAGTGTCTTCCAAATGGTTCAGTGGCATTTATTAGTTCTTTTAGCCTTTAACCATTTGTGCAAGTCTTCAGACTGACAACAGTGAAGATTATATTTCTTTCTACCATTATGCACATTTAGTCAGACATTTTTGTTCCTGCAATATATTTTATACAAAAAAATGACAGTTCATCAAAAGTAAAGTGTTTTGTGAAAATTATTTTTTGTAAATAAAATTGAAAAAATATATAAAAAGGTAAAGACATTTTATTCTGACCTTTGTGGAACAAAAACATTCTAATCCTCTCTTTAGAAATTACTTTTCACTTCAACATATTCTTTACTTCGTATTTATAAAACAATACAAAGAAAAGCCTCAAAAATTAAATGGAAAGTTTTGATTTTTCAAACCTAAATGCATTACTTAAGGGACATTTCAGTTAACAGAATATTTACATGAAAAGCTTTTGTTCTGCTACAGAAGAAAAGGCAATTCAAAATTACAAAACTCAGCTGAAGACACGGTTCCCTCATGGTTTTAACAGACAAAAATACATGTTGTAGCAGTAGGAGATGTCACCAAGTGCTCTACTAATTAGCCTTTAGCTAAAATCTGATGGCTATTTAACACTGAATTTACCAACAGCAAAACCAGTTCATTCTGTGTCTCACAATTAATTGATCATCCTCTATAAGTATACTAGTTTTAAGAATTTGAGAGCTTTAAGCACTTGAGTTATAAGTTTCATGGTTTCTGTGAACTGAGAAACAGTCCATGATCAACAGCTGATTTCAGAATGGCTGCCACACAGCAATGCAATCATAGTTCCTTTCAGTCATTAATGAAATAGAAAAAATGCCAACAAATGCTTACATGCTCAAGCATATTATTATTATTATTATTATTATTATTATATAAAATGTTCATCTTCCTCTAAGTTTTGAGAAACAGTTTTTTGTCCAGTCTCATACAAACTATGAAGAGAAATGCACATGGGTAAACTCTTAGAATCATGAATGAGTTACTATCTATGCCTAAATTTGACACACAGGTTGACGTACTTGAAAAACTTACACAGGAATGCATGGAGGACATCAGTTCGCTATTTTAGCTAGAAACAAAACTAAACATCCTGGTTTTTAAAAGACATCACTGATTAGCCCTACAGATACAAAAATGTGAGAATACGCATAATCCTATGTATGTACATGTATAGAGAATGTAACATTCTCTATCTTCATCTTGAATGCTTGGGGTTAGATAGTTAGATATAAGTCACATTAGAGGAGCACTGGACTGTCCTATGTAGGGTGACAATCCTACATACCAGAGAATTATATTAAAAAAAAACAAACTAGTAACTTGGTGTATCCAAAGATGTCTTATATTTAGACATGTAGAAAACAAGTATTGAGAATGAGCAACCTCCTTTATAGTATGTGAAGAATTCAGAAATCAGTGTATGCAAAATTGTTATTGCATTCAGAACTGGCATGAAAATTTGCTCATATTTCAAAGAACAACACAAAACCTAATTCATGAGGAAGAAGAAGTCTTAAGGAATTAACAAAAGCAGAAAGAAAGGCCCATGGACTGTTGGGCTACAGAATGCAAGAAACAACTACCTACATTCAAGATGAAATGTTGATTGATATGTGTCAACTTGAGACAAGTACTGAAAAGGCAAGCATTCTCTGAATTTCCAAGTGTTGAGGGAAAAGTTTGGCGATGTATGCTTTCTATATCCATGTCACTGGGCCTTCACAATGTTTTCACTGCAATTAAATACTGCTTTATTTTTTAATCAAGTCAAAAGCACCAGCAAACTAGGAAAAAAGCAGAAAGAGCTGTTTTATGTTATCATAGTAACTGAAGTTTAACAGTAACCAGATTTGCCAGGAATTCGTGAAATGTTGCCCTGGGAAAATTTACATTAAACAAATTTCTAATTTGTTGTATAATTATAATCAGTCAAATAATGACATTCAAATATCATGAATAATGCAATCCTCATTCATATTTACCAAGGACTTGTAATCCTTCTCATCAGTCTGGACAGTTTACTTTTTGGAGTGGACAAGTAGGGATTTATCCAAGTTTGTTTTTTTTAAATGTTTTACCTTCTGGAATTGAGGGAAAGGAAAGATGATGAGAGTCTGTTTTATCATGGAAATGAGTAGCAGAGGCCTAGGCAACAGAGTTCATGATTCATAACTGCAGCCTATTATTTAGGATAAAGTTTTCCACTCTAAAGCAAAGATAACAAGTGCATTTAGCCATGAAGAAGGCAGATAGCCTGCATAAAGAGTCCTCTTGGTGGAGTTCAAGATCCTCAGGGCAGCGAGGAGAGCACTCAGCAAGCTCACTACCCTGGACTTCAGGAGAGCAGACTCTGGCCTCTTCAGGGACCTGCTTGGTCGAGTACCATGGGACAAAGCTGTGTAGGGAAGATGGGCCCAAGAAAGCTAGCTAGTATTCAAGGGTCACCTCCTACAACCTCAGGAGTGATGCATCCCAACAAAGAGGAAGTCAGGCAAAAACACCAGGAGGCACCCGTGGATGAACAAGGAGCTCCTGGGCAAGGTCAAACACAGAAAGAAAGCCTACAGAGGGTGGAAGCAAGGGCAGGTAGCTTGGGAGGAATACAGAGAAACTGTCCGAACAGCCAGGGATCAGGCTAGGAAAGCCAAAGCCCTGACAGAATTAAATCTGGCCAGGGATGTCAAGGACAAGAAAAGCTTCTATAGGTATGTCAGTGATAAAAGGAAGGCTAGGGAAAATGTGGGTCCCCTCCAGAATGAAACACGCAACCTGGTTACCCAGGATATGGAGAAGGCTGAGGTACCCAACGACTTCTTTGCCTCAGTCTTCACCAGCAAGTGCTCAAGCCACACTGCCTGGGTCACAAGAGGGAAAAGCAGGGACTGGGAGAATGCAGAACTGCCCACTGTAGGAGAAGATCAGGTTTGAGAACATCTAAGGAACCTGAAGGTGCACAAGTCCATGGGACCTGATGAGATGCATCCGCGGGTCTTGAGGGAGCTGGCGCATGAAGTGGCTAAGCCACTCTCCATCATATTTGAGAAGTCCTGGCAGTCCAGCGAAGTTCCCACTGACTGAAAAAGGGGAAACATAACCCCCATTTTTAAAAAGGGAAAAAAGGAAGACCCAAGGAGCTATACACCAGTCAGTCTTGTCTCTGTGCCCAGCAAGATAATGGAGCAGACCCTCCTGGAAACTGTTCTCAGGCACATGGAAAATAAGGAGGTGGTTGGTGACAGCTAACACAGCTTCACTAAGGGCAATCATGCCTGACAAACTTGGTGGCCTTCTATGATGGGATTACAGCGTCGGTGTATAAGGGAAGGGCAACTGACGTCATCTACCTGGACTTGTGCAAGGCATTTGACATTGTCCCACACAACATCCTTGTGTCTAAATTGGAGAGACATGGATTTGATGGATGGACCACTCAGTGGATAAGGAATTGGCTGGATGGTTGCACTCAAAGAGTTGTGGTCAACGGCTCAATCTCCAAGGAGACCAGTGACGAGTGGCATTCCTCAGGGGTTGATATTGGGACTGGCATTGTTTAACATCTTTGTCGGTGACATGCACAGCAGGATCGAGTGCACCCTCAGCAAGTTTGCCGACGACACCAAGCTGTGTGGTGCAGTCGACATGCTGGAGGGAAAGGATGCCATCCACAGGGACCTTGACAGGCTGGAGAGGTGGGCCTGTGCGAACCGCATGAATTTCTACAAGGCCAAGTGCAAGGTCCTGCACCTGGGTTGATGCAATCCCAAGCACAACTATAGGCTGGGCGGGGAATGGATTGTGACCAGCCCTGAGGAGAAGGACTTGGGGGTATTGATTGATGAGAAGCTCAACGTGACCTGGCAGTGTGTGCTTGCAGCCCAGAAAGCCAACCGTGTCCTGGGCTGCATCCAAAGAAGTGTGACCAGCAGGTCGAGGGAGGTGATCCTGCTCCTCTACTCTGCTCTTGTGAGACCCCACCTGGAGTAGTGCATCCAGCTCTGGGGTCTCTAGTACAAGAAAGACATGAACATGTTGGAGTGAGTCCAGAGGACGACCATGAAGATGACCAGAAGGTTGGAGCACCTCTCCTATGAGGACAGGCTGAGAGAGTTGGAGTTGTTCAGCCTGGAGGAAAGAAGGTTCTGGGGAGATCTAATTGCGGCCTTCCAGTACCTAAAGGGGGCCTACAGGAAAGATGGTGAAGGACTGTTTGTCAGGGAGTGTAGTGACAGGACAAGGGGTAATGGGTTTAAACTAAAAGAGGGTAGATTTAGATTAGATGTCAGGAAAAAATTCTTTACTGTGAGGGTGGTGAGGTGCTGGAACACGTTGCCCAGAGAGGTTGTGGCAGCCCTATTCCTGGAAGTGTTCAAGGCCAGGTTGGATGGGGCTTTGGGCAACCTGATCTAGAGGAAGGTGTCCCTGCCCATGGCAGGGGGGTTGGAACTAGGTCCAACTTTGAGGTCTCTTCCAACCCAAACCATTCTATGATTCTATGATTCAATTTCCCAGTAAGAAAAGAAACACAATAAAATTCTGCTCCAAATGAATCCAGTGACCTTTAAGTTAAATAGGAATAGGATTAGTCCCCATAACCTCAGTTTCTGTTCATGACATAGAAAGTCAGTTCTCATCAAACCAGGGACATCTAGCTATTCCAACCCTGCTGTTTGCTGTCATGCCTTCACTCTCCTATAAGTAGATCAGCTTTTTTCACCTTTATGGGCCTCTGCCTTTAGTGAAGTCATTTAATTTCCTCTTGCTAGCTAAATCCTAACTTCAAGATAGCAATATATGTACGATTGACAAACCTGTAACATAGTATTCTGCCAAATAGAGGCACATCCAGTGTTTTTGTCATAAAAATATGTGTGCATATTTTCCGGGTGCATTGCCTGTCTATAAGAAAACTCAGACACGCTTTCTTCCTCACGAATAGCAGTTCTGGACTTTACTGGGTAAAAGAAAAAGAGAAAGAGAAGTAAGGGAGCCTGTAACTTAGCTAGATGTATGTGCTCTCAATTTAGTACTTATCTAGGGACTTGGCCACTTTCTACCCACCCATTAGACATAAGGTGAGATTGCAAAGGGCTGAAAGTCTGATCTTAAGGCTGGAATTGAGTCAGGTGACCACTGGACATGCACAAACAGTCTGGAAACCCCACATTATTCAAGAGGTTACAACCTCAGAGGCACAACCATCCTCTGGGGTGACTTGTGTGACTGAGACATGGTGATTGACATACAAAGAGATGGAGTGCACTGGGCTATGGAAAATCCTCGACTAGAGGCAAAACAATCAAGAGATCCAATACTGAGAAATGGGATTGTGCCTAAGTAAACCTGAAGTATAGAGAAAGACTTCAACTGCTTGCCTGGGAGTAAGTTTACCCACAGAAGAAAAAACCAAAAACCTAAGAGTAATTTCCATATGTCACTCCAAAAAGAACTGCTGTGGGCTGGGCTAAAAATCAGGTTGCTTTATACATCATCTTTCACCCTGATGATCCCTCTGTAGTGTCTTGCATTTCAACAGCTGTCAATCATGTTAGCCTAGCTCTATTTCCCCAGTTTTCCCTTATTATTTTTTTTCCTCTTTTTTCCCCCCCTTTGGAAAGTGAGCGACATGAAAAATGAACAAAAACCATCACCAATGAAAGAAGTCATCACAGCACACCAGTGAAATTCTAGGCAAAACCAGTTACAAACCCCAGCATTCGAAGGACTCTGCATAAATCTCTTTTTGTGTGCTGCCCATCAGTGTTTTTCTGTTGCACACTGACTCCCTATTTGGTTTTGAAAAGAATGAGATGTTATAGCAATGCAGCCAAATCACCTTGTACTCTGCAGTACAGGGATCATGTACCTATCCTGCAAATCTCATCTTTTTATGTAGAAACAGGATCTCCCTTCTGCCCTTGCTAGTCTACATCATGATTAAATTTGAAAGGGAGAAACAAAGAACATCTTCTTCCACTAGGTCCCTCTAGTAAAAATTAGAGGCATGTAAAAAGCTTCTCAAAGCTTTTTAATTTAACTAATTAACCCTCTCTAGACATCAAAGACATTACCTATAATTCGGTCACCATAATTAACAATCAGTTTTTAATGAATGCTCTGTACCCTCTACAGTGGGAAAAGCTGGACATCGGGCATTTCAAAGAAAACCCTGCACCTACTTGCAGATTTTCAGAATATTTGTATTTGTTCCTTGTTTGCAGCTTGTATTAATTTTTGTCTACAGTACATTTATAGAAAATCAATGGCACTCAGCACATTATGATCAGCATTGTAGTAATTTCCCTTTATGTTTGCAATATATTACTTAATCATTCTTTCCATTAATAATCCTTGTACACATAGTTACTCAATATTTAAAACTAAAACTGTAAATGCAGTATATTACCTTACTTCAGCTTACAACTTGTACAAAATCAAAGCCTTTTAAAAAAATCAATCAGCTCTTTCAGAATCCATTAAAAAGTAGCATTTAATAGAAAAGCTTTATTTTAAGCCTTAGTGGGTCAAAATTATTTTTCTTTACATTAAACTTTTGAAGGGCAAACCTGTAAAATAAAAGTCTTTTTTCTGTTCTTCAACATTTATAAATGGAAGAAAAATACCCCCTTTATGGTAACTCCTTGTAAAACATTTTTATTCTAGTTGATGAGGACAAACTTATCTCTGTCTTACATTATATGTGTTTTAAGTGTACTATCAGGAAAAAGATAATTTCTTATCTTTAAGAAGTAGCGAGGAGGGAAAGCTAGTTAGCAGTTCCCTTTTTGTCCTGTTTTTTTTGGCTAGGATAGACTTAATTTTCACAAGAAGCTGGGATTGGACATAGCCAGGACAGGTGATGCAAACTAGCCAAAGGGGTATTCCATACCATATGACATCACACCCAGCATATAAAGGTGGAGGCTCTGGGACCGGCTGAGTGTCTGGTCATGTGGTAAGTGAATTGCATTGTGTAGCACTCACTTTGTAATATTCTGTATATTCTAAGTACTGTTTTTATTGCCCTCTCCCTTTGCTGTCCCAGTAAACTGTCCTTATCCCAACGTACGAGTTTTACCTTTGTCTTCTGATTCTCTTCCTCATCCCATCGGGGGTGGGATGTGGGGTGGGGGAAGTGGAGTGAGTGAGCAGCCTGCATGGTGCTTAGCTGCCTGCTGCAGCTAAACCACAACACTTGTCTTCAAGGGGCTGTCCTCTTTATACAACTGTATAAAGTTCTGCCCTTGAAAGACAGATGCCTATAAATCTGTACATCGAAATTTCCCTAACTTATCTCAAATTGTGTGAAATTTATCATTAATTGCATTGCTTTATATCTTTTAATTCAAAACAAAAACACTTAAGGGCTCTTAACGTTTCTTTTTCTGAATATATAGGCTTAATTTTAGTATACTACCTAATGAAAACATGGAGCAACGTGATAAAATACAGCGTGACAATGGAGGCCCAGATATGAGACAGGTCTCTTGTGGCATACTGCTTCCAGTATACTCAGCACTGGTAAGGCCTTACCTAAAATAATGCTGCCAGCTTTTAGTATGATACTTCAGTAAAGATATAAAAAGACTAGAAAGAACAAAGCACAAATCTGTGTAATTGTGGGGTGAGATTAAAAGACTTGTGGCTTTGTATCACATTTCCCTTCATGAAAGTTAGTGGCTAAGTATAAAGACTCAAAGCTATGCATCAGCCAGGTCTAAGGAGCGCAGTGAGTTACGAGCAGGTAGCAGGTTTAATGGTTTGAGTTTGGGCTTCAAGTGAGGTTTAACACAGGAGGAATGGTGTCTCCAAGGTCACTGAGGGTTTGTGTGCTTCAGGTTGGGCGCTCACTTCTACTCTTGGAGACTACTACTTCATTCCTACTAAAGTATTGTTTGGAGTCTCTTGAGTCACTTTACTGCTGGATGCTTGGGGAAAGCAGGGCTGAAGAACTGCAAAGAACTTAACCAATCTCATGGGTAGGTGAACAACTCCAAGGGATCTTTTGCCCGAAGACCTGTCTCACTAAAGAATAAAACTGCATGCCAGAAAGCCAACCCATCAAATTCCTGGGAAGAGGGAGGGAAAAAAATAGACATCAAATTAAGCCTGGCTTAATCTCCATCAAGAGATTTCTGATTTAGATATGGATAATTCTATACTCTAACCTTCAAAGCTTTTGAAACAAATCATCACTCAGTGTGTCAAAGGGGCACTTTAAGAGAAGAGCTCCTTACTCACTACATGTCCCGATGTCCCCATCCCTGACACTTAATTGCAGCTAAAGAAGTTTGGGTGGAGAGGAGGGCAGGAAGTGTCTCCATTACAATAAATACTTTGCTGCTTTTGCTGCCCTTATTACTTTGAAAAGCAAGAAAGCCTAACTTCCTCTGAAAGAAGTGCTGAAAGTTAATTTTAATTTAAATTTAAATACTTTTGTTGAAATGTGTTCCCATTTAATTTGGATTTCACATAGGTAAGAATTTTTTTTTTCATGTTCTGCTGCAGTTTTAAAGGGGAAAGAAAGCATCTTTCAGCATATTTTTTTCTTCTGCAATATTTGAAGAATATATTTTTGTGGAAGCTGGATATAACCTGTGTTCCAGTCCTTACTGAACCTAGCCTTCCTAAAACCTTTACTGGCTAAAATTACATTAGATTTTCTCACATGTGTGAATCACAGTACAAATGGGTTAATTTGAAACAGGCTAACACCCTGAAGATATTACATGTGCCAGTGGCCTTGCGACATCCGTGATAATAAGTACCCAGCAATTCTATCTTATTCCACTATCTCAGTCTCTCATCCTACCTGGTGTTGGGTTGTTGCTGCTTCAAGAGCAAGTGGTGACAAGTGGTGAAATATATGGGGAGGGGGAAATAATAATGGAATAATAATCACAGAATCACAGAGTGGTTGAGGTTGGAAGGGACATATGGAGGTCATCTTCTTCCCCCGCCCTGCTCAAGCAGGGCCACCTAAAGACAGTTACCCAGAACTGTGCTCAGACAGCTTTTGAATATCATGGAGGATGGACTTCTCTGGTCAACCTGTCCCAGTGCTTGCTCACACCCACAGAGAAAAAGTATTTCCTGATGTTCAGGAAGAACCTCCTGTGTTTCAGTTTGAGCCCATTGCTTCTGGTTCTATCACTGGGCACCACTGAAAAGAGCTTGACTCTGCCTTCCTTGCACTCTCCCATCATGTATTTGTACATTTTGATAAGATCCCCTCCAAAACATTCCCTTCTCCAGGCTGAACAGTCCCAGCTCACTCAGCCTTTCCTTATATGAGAGATGCTCCAGTTCCTTCATCGTCTTTGCAGAGCTTCACTGAACTCTGTCCAGTATGTCCAAGTCTCTCTTGTACTGGGGAGTCCTGAACTGGACACAGTACTTCAGGTGTGGCCTTAAACAGTGATGAGGGTAAAGATCATATAGTAGAGGGGAAGGAAAGCATAGTATCTGAGCTTTTTAATGCCTAAATTAGATTAAAAGGAGCACTCTTTTCATCAAAACTTGTTCAAGTTTCTATTTAAAACCAAGGGACCTTTTTTGCATTTGTTTGGCTTTTAACAATTAGAAGAAAGCTATTACTTTTTTTTTCCAGTGAAAAGAAAAACTTCTTCATCAAATACTCCTCCTAAGCTTCTTCCTTTCATCAAACACTCCTTCTTAAGATCCATGCTGAAAGAAAAAATTCTTATTCCTTAAAAATAACTTTTTGAGTAGTTGAAGCACAGCCTTTTTCCAAGACAGTCACTCAAGCTACCAAGAACAACTGCAAGCCATCCACTATGCTCATGTAAATGTACCCTGTGCTGTTGGCATCAAGGGAATGAACCTGGCTCATGTCATGCCTGGCACACTTTTGTTTCCTGGCATCTGCATGTTTGCTGTCCAAATTCACTGAGAAAAGGAGACAAAGAGAACAGCAGAAAGTGAGGATATTTAGCTCAGGTGACAATATGTGCTTGCCAACAGCTTCAGTCATCAGAACAGCATAACTTGTGCTGACGTGTCGGAATGTGCTTCCATCCTGTCATCACACAGGCTAATGGTGATCATAGTCTCAAACTCACTGGTATTTCAGAGCTGCCATTTCTGGCTTGATGGGCGTAATTGCAGGAAACAAGACTTCTTCACTTTTTGTATTGATAAATTTTCAAACCCAGGGCACAACAATTTAGCCACAGAATTTCTGCACAGTGATGAAATTTGTGACACCTCATCTCTATCAGTAGCACTGCTTCAAAATACACTTCTTACTTATATATATTTTTGGTCATTATCCTCCCTTCTTTTCTCCTTCAGGTCATTCAGTGAATTTTCAGACATTTTGTTCTTACCCCTAGTCTGTACTTCAGTCAGTGGATTCTATAACACCTGAAGTATGCTTTATTCCTCCAAGTATACAGTCAACACCAAAGGGTTGCTTTTGTTTGTTTTTGCAGCTGAACCACAGAGAAAGTAAGTCATTGCACAAGATACCACGTGCTTGTGAGTATCAGTGTGCTGGCCTATTTTTCCTTGTCCCTTCTTTCTGAGCTAATACTGCTTGATGAAGATGGATCTACCATGTACCATGCTCCATGTAAAAGAAGATGAAAATATTTTCAAGCAGAGAAACCTAATTTCAGGCTAAGTTTCTCTAGGAGTTTGTATTAAGCCCCAGCTCTAGTGTTCACCGTGAAGTTATGCCAGGAGTAGCTTGACTTTACTAATGATAAGTGGTTTGTAGTTGTTTGGTTTTGTAATCGAAACAGTTAAAAAAGATGTAAAGAACATCAAAACCAGGTATGGATAAATAATCCAAAGAGTAATTCCATATTGGTCCTATCTATTTCTTCCTCCTCTGATGAGCAACCATAGCAAAATCCTCTCTTCTATTCTCTACCTCCTGACTTCCCAACATCAACACACTCTCTAAAATAAAAAATTTAGTAAATCACCCATATGCCTTCACAAGTCATGTCTAAAAAAAAAAAAGAAAGAAATTTTTTCCTTTATCATTGCTTTCAGAGTTTTGTGCCTTGAGGGAGCGCTTAGACTAACCTTTAAAAGCTTTTTCTTCACAACAAAATTAGAAATCTGCTTGATTTAAAAATCAAATAAAAATAAATACCATTTGCAAGAAATCACCTGATCCCCAAGTTCTGGACTTCAAGGTGGTGTAGTAGGGGGAAATAACCTTTTAGCATGAGACACATGCAAATTACCAAAACATCTTAAGAACCATCACTAGATCAGGAGAGGAAGAGATTCTCTCATATGCAAGAGCCTATCCACAATCATGGAAAACAAAACTGCAAAGTACACAAAGTAGATCCAGTCTGTGATTGTTGAGGTGGATTTTGTACACTGATCTGTCCCTGGGCTCTCTGAAGCAATCAGGATTTTCCTAGGACAAGACAGGCACTAGTACAAAAGACCCTTGTCACTGTGGGCAGCGGAATGGGACTGGTCTGAAGGTGCCGTTGTGCAGAGGTTTCTATCAACATCCAGGTCAAGTGGGTGGTGAGATGGACACAGCATGTCTGAGATGGACAGCATGGCTCTCCCAAGGGTGCTTGTGGGGCACTCAAGAAATTTGGGACCTTACAATGCTACTGATGGAAAAACAGCTGGCAGCCAGGAAAGAGCATTGTGTGAATGGTCTGAAACTGGGTAATATCTTCTTTTCACTAATTTGGGCTTAGTTTAGGAACTGATGTGGGCTGGTTCATTTTGGCACTGAGCTATATTTTTGAAACTTTGGTTTCAAAAAGCATGCCTTTTTCATTAAAAGCTACTTTTTTTTTTTTACTTTTTTTTTTTTTTTCCCCGTGGTGTTGAAAATATTTTTGTTCTGGTCAAACAGAACTTCCCAGATTAATACATATTTTCTTTTGTCATTATTCCCTTGCTTTAGTCCAAATCCCCGAAAAATAGCTGTTTCAGTCCAAGTAAAACGAATTCCTCCCTCCTAGGTAGTTTTTTGTTTGTTTGCTTGTTTTATTTGGCCACCAAACCAAAAGTAAAAATAGAAAAAAAGATCCACTGTTCACCGAGCTTGTCTCTGCATTTCTACCCTTCCACCTTCCCTTCATGACCCCAATACATTTACCACATCATCCTGTCTCCTGCATGGGCTCTGCATCAGCTGTAGCATGTGAATGGTATCTGTGTTTATCTTTTCGCCTAAGGTCAAGAATAAGAGGTGGTTTCAAAGACAGGTTTACAATGTTATTGTCCTTTGTGAAAAACAGAGCCATTTAATCTCCCTAATAGTAACTCTAATTAAGGATGCAAATATTCAATTAATCTGGAATACGCAGTGGGCTTCACAATTGAGTGAAATAACGTGAATGAAGTAATTGGCCTGGGACCATAATTTATCTTTATACTCTCTTCATTTCACAAAAGCATTACTTTGCTAAGAGTTATATTTTATTCACACACTTAGATGCCAAAACCCTGAGGATCTGGGATATTTAATTACATCATGTCCACTCCCCAGCAGCACGCACAATGGTGACAACTCACAGGACACTTTTTCTATCTTCCCAGTATTGTTAGCACACTATCACCCCCTTTGCTGTCCTGGGAAAGAGGTGTATGGAAGGACATGGTTTTGAGGAATGTATATTTATGAAATGCTTAGAAATTTGTATCTCAAAGCAACTCTTTTGCCTGAATAAGACTGATAAATTATTATTACTCTACCAACACCTTGTAGTAAAGGTATTCCACAATGTGCCATGATGGAGAGAAGTAAATCAAGAAGCAATCTTTTAATGGTGGGAAGATGCATAGCACCATGCAACAGGCCCAGAACTATTGGCTGGAACTCACGAGATCTGAATCTGTGCTCCATTCCTGCCCCAGATGTTGTGTGAGCTGTTGGATGAATCTCCTATATTTCTTGCAACTCTAGTCCCTCAGTGATGGGTAAGGCATGCCTTTCCCTCCCTAGCTCATTGATGCTAATGATAGGCTTTCTAACCATCATCTGGGTGTTGCCCAGGGACCACAGTGGAGATAACTCATTCCAGGTATAATACAAAAAACAACCTGGCAACCAGAACAGCTCCTTCAACTTACCTCTATCCTGGCCCCTACCATGGAGAAAGGCCTTGCAAAATATTCCTTTCTCATGGGAAGGGATTTTTGTATGGGTCTACTATTTTAGGAGCCTTCTTCCAAACAAAAATGCAGGCATCTTCAACTCTAATACCAGGTTAAACTCTGTAACTTTACTCCACCTCACTGCTTACTGATACAAGTTAAATGGAATCTCTCATCTCACAACAGCTGATCAGATGAGGCAGTGTCTTTTTCCAAACAAAGGAAGGAAATATCTGGGGAGTTCTCAGCCAAAGGAACATTCTGCCTGTCTGGAGTACAAAACTAAAAAGCTGTCTATAATGCTCAGGAATAAGCACATTCAAATGATTGGTAATTGCTAAATATCAAGTTCCAGGGCATTTATCACTACCTTAATGTCCTTCCATCTCCAGCGAACTGCAAAGCCTTTATATTTATAAATGATAAAGTTGCAGAAAAGCAGTCAGGTGATGTGTGCCCTCATTTTCTCTTGATAACAAGACACAGATTTAGCATGCCAGGTTTGCATCAGAAATCAACTCCCACACCTCCTATTGACTCCAGACCAGGAGAAAAAAAGCACAATCAACAGCACAGGTATGTAAACACAGTAGAAACTGTACCGAAATGTAGCACACTCTGGATCCAAAAGAGAACAAAATCATAAAGGATAAAATTCACATGTGGAGAGGACTGGCATAAAGTCCATGCAACATGAAAATTCACAACCAATATAAATCCTCATTTTCTTCTGGAACAAATTCTTCCTGTTTGCTTCTCAAAGAAGACAACTCTCCCCCTGTGCTGTGTAATATTAGCTAAATAAATCACAGGAAGATAGGAGCGTTTTTTTTCTTCCAAGGTGTTCATTAAAGGCCTCCGTGTAATAGAGGATGGCATCCAATGAGGAGGACAGCAGTCCCTTCCAACTGAACACTTAACTGAACAGATCATGCACTATTTCCCTTCTGAGTTTCATCAAAGCCAATACCATCTCACTGACACACAGCTCCTTAGGATGTGACCCATTTATTTAGAAAAAATCATGAATGGATGTGAATCTACAGTTGCAGATGTGAACCTAAGATTCTCAAGATGTTTGAACCCAGGTATTACACACTATCCCATGAATTACACTGCAAATCCTAAACCCTCATTACAAATAAATAAAAGGTTTACAATACATCTTATAAGAAATTATTATTTTTAAAATACCAATTTTATCGTCCCAATTAAGTGACAAAAAAAATATATCTTATTCTTTTGGAAGACATTTGTTTTCAAACCCCCTTCTTTTTAATGTTAGCCTTTTAGTTCATTTTTTCCCATTTAAATTATTTTCCCCAACTTAGTAGGAAGAAGGTAGGAAATGCTGATTAATTTACAAATCAATAAATATAAGGGATCTGCATGACAGTGAGTGGTTCAGAACCATGAAAAGGACAGTGTTACAAATGCAAACCAGTACCATAGAAGGGGAGATGTTCCTAGTTGGACAAATAATATTCTTTCATGAAGCCCATTTTACAAATGTCCTTGACAAACATGACATTTTTTGTCTACATATATTTACTTTCTTCCTTTTTTTCAATAATACAAACCGAAAATCTACTTCAAAATCATTGTAGCTGCAGAACTAAGTTCAACTTTAATAAAATCTGTCATAGGATTAGGATTCAACTCTGTAACCTTGTCAGAATAGGGTGTGCACCTTCTTATTTTATGTCTCAAAGCTAACCTAGACATTGCTTGTAAAGAGTTTATGTTGTAGTTCCTTCTATCTTTCCAAACATGTTCTTCATACTTTCTCTTGCCCTCTAAAAAGCCCTAGCCAAATTATAGCCAGATGCTTGGAACTTCTGAAGAAATATTGTAACAACAAGCAAATGTGTGTATAAAAAAGAGCTTAGGGGAAATCACTTTCAGTAATAAAATACAGTTCATTTTCAAGTTCCTGAGATATTATTAAAAAGAAGGAGCAGAACAAATAGGCAAGGAAACATGAAAGGTATGTTGACAGAGTTCTAGTAAACATTCAGCAGGAAATTTAAAGTTAAGGTGATGCTCACATTATGCCTTTTGTAATGGTATCCATTAAGGATTCCCCAGGCAGGTTTTCATTTCATCTTGAAAGCTAAAGATTACTATACTCTTAATTCAATATTGCTCTCTCTGGCTGTGATATCAACTCAGAATGTGAATTGTCTTACATGGTTACTGCCCTTTTTATTTAGAATTGCATCAAACAACACAAAAATACTCTTAAACAACATTAATCTTGTGAAATCAAGCACTCATAAGGTAAAAATGCTAGAATTTATTTTACCCCCACTAAGTATTAGGCTATAGGAAAATAATAGCAATGCCCAGGTTCATCTGGATGCTTTCCCTAAGACTGCCTCTTCAGTTCCTGGAGAAAGTCATCTCAAGAAGTGGCAGGACTGAGGTAATTGTCTACTTTGGGTCATCTGCATGGCATTTCAAAAAAACTACTCTATCTTCATTTGCCAGAGAAGCAGACTAAGAAGACTGCCCAGCTACCTTAGCCCACTAAAATTCTTTGATGTAAGGCCACATGAATACTCTCCATTTCTGAAGGAGTGGCATACAGCTATAAAGAATATTTCTCTGACAAAAATTTTCAGAAGTTCTGGTTGTTGTCTTCACTTTGGTCCCATTTGGATACCTGTCATCCATTATGCAAGAAAAGCAAGGTTATCATCACAAGCCATGTATAAACAAAAAAATGTTATTGATTCAGCTTTTACCACATTCACGACTCAATTATTTTCCAAAGGAAACCCTAAGTTTGACAGAAACCTTCATTACTACTGCTTTTGCAGAAATATTTTTAAACTTCCAATTTACTTATTTTCATTTGCCCCCTTGTTTCACCCATAATTATTATCTGTAATTTAAATTTCAGCCCCAATGAGAACACCTAGAGCAGTTACTCATATCTTTAACTGTCCTTTTAAGTCATCCTAGAATCTCTACAGACAACTGAGAAGAGAAGTTTAGTTCAGTAGTTCGACTGCCCCTACAGGCAACTCTGTCTCTGTGGCTGATAGAGGAAGATGGTTCCCAGCCTTTGGACCCCAGTGAAGTGCTAGAGTTAAGCATAGAGCTTCATATGGAGCTAAGCTTTTCTATTATGAAAAGCATAATTTTGGCCCTGAAATCCTAGGTAGCAGCTTCTTTAAAGAGGATTTAAGGGCATTTTGATTCATAAGATACATTCCCTTTCTTTTCAACTGTTTATAGGCATTGTGTGTGTTCTATGTTCATAGAAATCAGGTATGCACATGTGTTATGGATATAAAGCTGCTAAAAATGTGTCAGGGTGAAACTGTATGTAATATTCTTCCAGTCTTCAAGAACAAGGGATAAAAATGCTGAAGTGTTCAAAATTTACTAACAAAAAGAGAACATGTTTTATTTCCCAACTTTCCCTGAATTCTCAGTATGTTTGAGATGGTGGATTGGGATGCATTATCTGATATTTTAATAATACATGCATTCTGCAGGCTAGTGCTCACTCTGTTGTTTAGCTTGATTATTCCTGACATTTCACCTCAAGGCTCACCTTCTTCACAGGAACAAACTAATACCTTCCCTATTTTAAAGCTAGGAATTGTTATCTAAAAATATATGGAAGCCCTCAAATAAGGAGTTATTTCTTTAAGTTGCAACTGGTTTGCTATACAAAGTCTCCTGAGTTGAGAGGGTTGGAAGGGGAGGTGAAATGCACTGTATCTGTACAATAAACCACCACCTTCTGGCCAAAGAGTGTTCTGTCATTTTGCCTGCCTGTTAGTGCATGCTTCTGACTTTTGGTTGAGTTGTAATTTTCGTACATTCCCCCAAACTGATGAGCTTCCCTCTGCATATTCTGCAACTTCTTCCCTGCTAGCAATCTGCAGGTAGGTCTACAAAGATGCACAACTTTGTAGTGTGCCTTGACAAATGGAGTAAAAGCAGAAGTCCCCCGTGTTTCAGTATTGCCAGAAACTTTGTAAGCCAACGTTGACATCAACTGGCCGACAGAAGCAAGGACAAGAGGAGAGATTTCACCTGAAACCTCCAGGAATGCTGTCAGTAAGTTCATGTGCACAGTCTCTGTCATGCATCAAAGCTGTATGGAAACTAGCTTGTACTCAAGCAGAATTCTAAGGAATCATTAGGACATACCCATGGGGAAAGCTTTGGGACCGAAAAATACTGCCTGCACTGCAGATGTTTGCAGTCAAAAGCACTCATTACTGGAATGCAGCCATTGCTGTAGCTAGGTTTGTAGGTTCCCTGCATTCCCAGTGCATGCCCATACCTCAGCTTTGGTAGTACCCTTGCACCAAGATCACCTTACGAAGGTGACTTCCAAGAGTAGGATGTTCTCTGTACTGGGGGGTAAAGGCTGCGCTGTGAATGTCATGGAGTTTTTGACTAATCATAGCTCACTATCTTCTGAGCTGCAGAAGAAAGGAAGAGGTTAGTTGACATAGGGTTTTATTTCAAATATTCTGAATAGGGTTGGAGATGTAACTCTTCAATTATTTAATTATTCGTGTCTCTGAACAAGTCTTTTCTCCTCTTTAATCTCTTGTTTATTTTTAGTATCAAAAATTCCGTAACAGCATGCAGTCTGTACTCTATATACAAATCAGGAATACTTTAAAACGCAAACAGCAGCATTTTAATGAGCGAAACAAGGGACAGCACGCTACTTCTGTATAGGATTTCTAGGTGAGCTATCATCAAAGGACCATCTAATCATTAAAGCAAAGAGATTTGAAAATTTAAATTAATATTGTACTTCAGTGTGTCAGAGAAAAGTCTTTCTTGGCATCATATATTTCTCCTAGCTCAAATACCTTTGCTCATTTTCCTATGAGTGCAACTATTTGGCTTTAATTTATTTGTGTGGATGTCAGGTGGAAGGGAGTACTGAATTACTCATGCTTTGGTAAACACTTCAGAATTTTGCTTTTATGTTTTGGAGTAATGGGCGGCTTCAGGTAAAGTATAATAAAGGTCAGAAATTTCAAAGGAAAACAAGCGACAGAAATAGTCATACTGGCAAAACTCTAAATATAATCTCTGATACAAAGAACTCCACCTACTGTAACTGAAAGATTAGTGAGTTTTGCAATTTCATTTACCATGAATACCAGATGTATTTGGGTGGAACACTGAAAGACACCTAGGGGAATTAAATGATGAAATCCCATTAAAAAGTTAGGTGCTTTTGAAAATCCTGTGTTCCAAACTTCAAAATAAATGTTTCTACCTGGCTTTCCTCCGGTTAGGTCCTGCAAAATATTGTATTCAGGACACTGTAAGTAAATAATACAAAGGAAAAAAAAACAACCCAAACCTGAATAGAGGATCACTTACACCTTGTGGAAAGGCCCGAAGGGGCCAATTTTCCATCTTCAGTTTGCAGTGAACTGCAGTCACCAAAATGCAGCTCATTCAGTACAATTTCTACCTTTTGTGTCCCAGACTTCCCTGGATTTTTCAGCAGCCCCTTCAAGCTAAGAAGTACGAAGCATTTCAGCCCCCATATCATAACGATAACTGACTACAAATGTTTCACATGGAAAACAAGGGTATTCTTATCACTATTTCAATAGATATTGCCCGAGACATAAATTAAAAAGGTTGCATTTTTCAAAATTGCTGCACCTGGAAAATTAGTTTAGGCAAAGAGAATTCATTTTTGGAAAGCCAGTGTCAAAAATTTATTTGCCAGCGCAGGCTGTCCTCAGGCTATTAATGACACCCGCTGACTGCAAATAAATATTGCTCATTTTTCAGATCCACATTCAAAGGGCACCGAACACAAATGTTTGGTCATCTATGTATAAGAGCTGTGAGAAATTGTGGGGGTGAGAGAGAATAGAGGGGTGTAACTTGTGGGGAGCGGGGGCCAAGCCCTCTCTAGTCAATAACACTGTGAGGCGTCCTGTTACAGGAGAGGTGAGTTTGCTTTTCATATAAAATGTAGAAGTCAAATAAAACCAAGAAAATTTATGCATATGGTCAGTAACATTTTCCAGTCCCATATTGACAAATTTCTGTGATCAGACATACAACAAAGGAACAGGGCAGTGTGTTGGGTTTGCGTGGCAAGGTTTTGGTAGTGGGGGGGGCTACAGGGGTGGCTTCTGTGAGAAGCTGCTAGAAGTTCCCCCTGTGTCTGATAGAGCCAATGCCAGCCAGCTCTAAGACGGGCCCGCCGCTGGCCAAGGACAAGCCAATCAGCGCCTCTATGATAACATATTTAAGAAGAAGAAAAACACTTAGAGAGGGAGAGCTTTTGCAGCTGGAGAGAGGAGTGAGAAGAAGTAAGAAACTCTGCAGACACCAAGGTCAGTGCAGATGGAGGGGGAGGAGGTGCTCCAGGTGCCAGAGCGGAGATCCCCCTGCAGCCCGTGGTGAAGACCATGGTGAAGCAGGTTGTCCCCCTGCAGCCCATGGAGGAAGGATGAGGGAGTGTAGAGATTCCACCTGCAGCCCATGGAGGACCCCACACTGGAGCAGGTGGAGGCACCTGAAGGAGGCTGTGGCCTGTGGGAAGTCCATGCTGGAGCAAGTTCCAGGCCAGACTGGTGGACCCGTGCAGAGGGGAGCCCACGCCAGGGCAGGTTTGCTGGCAGGACTTGTGACCTCATGGGGAATCCCATGCTGGAGCAGTTTGCTCCTGAAGGTCTGCACCCCGTGAGAGGGACTCCATGCTGGAGCAGGGGAACGATGAGAGGAGTCCTCCCCCTGAGGATGAAGAAGCGGCAGAAACACCGTGAGATGAACTGACCGTAACCCCCATTCCCCATCCCCCTGTGCCGCTGAGGGGGGGAAGGCTGAAGCCGGGAGTGAAGTTGAGCCCAGGAAGATGGGAGGGGTGGGGGGAGGTGTTTTAAGAGTTGATTTCATTTCTCATTCCTCTACTCTGTTTTGCCTAGTAATAAATTAGGTGAATTCCCTCTCTAAGTTTGGTCTGTTTTGCTCGTGACGATAATTAGTGAGTGATCTCTCCCTGTCCTTATCTCGACCTGCAAGCGTTTTGTTATACCTTTTCTCCCCTGTTTAGTGAATGAGGGGAGTGATAGAGCGGCTCTGGTGGGCACCTGGCCTCCAGCCAGGGTCAATCCACCACAACAGCTGTTAGACAGATCCTTAGATGGTATTTTCAGTAACCTTCTGTAAAGATTTCATGAAAAGTCACCATTCTGGAATCACAGAAGTTATATGGGGATATTTGCAGAAAGTCAAATGTTCAGCTGTAAATCTGACTGTTACGTTTGGAAAGAATTCAGGTGATGATTATGCAGTAAGATCAGGTTAAGGTCTGACTACTTCAGTTCACCTGTTCCTGAACCATGGCTCAAGAGAAATTCACTGATATTTTTAAATTTTGAACAAGAACAACCTTCAGCACAATCACAGGCCATTTACCAAAGGAAAGAATATGACACTCAAGTGTACCATATTATCATGGAATCATAGAATCATTTTGATTGGAAAAGACCTTTAAGATCACCAGGTCCAACCATTAACCTAGCGCTGCTAAGTCCACCGCTAAACCATGCCCCTAAGCGCTACATCTATGCATCTTTTAAATATCTCCAGGCATGGGGACTCAACCACTTCCCTGGGCAGCCTGTGCCAATGATTGACAACCCTTGCAGTGAACAAATTTTCCCTAATATCCAATCTAAACCTCTCCTGGCACAACTTGAGGCCATTTCCTCTTGTCCTATCGCTTGTTACTTGGGAGAAGAGACCAACACCCACCTGGCTACAACCTCCTTTCAGGTAGTTGCAGAGAGTGATAAGGTCTCCCCTCAGCCTCCTTTTCTCTGGGCTAAACAACCCCAGTTCCCTCAGCCATTCCTCACAAGACTTGTGCGCTAGACCCTTCACCAGCTTTGTTGCCCTTCTCTGGACGCAGACCTGCATGTCAATGTCTTTCTTATAGTGAGGGGCCCAAAACTGAACACAGTACTCGAGGTGCAGCCTTACTAGTGCCCGAGTACAGGGGGAAGATCACATCCCTAGTCCTGCTGGCCACACTATTTCTAATACAAGCCAGGATGCTGTTGGCCTTCTTGGCCACCTGGGCACACTGCTGGCTCATATTCAGATGGCTGTCAGCCAACACCCCCAGGTCCTTTTCTGCTGGGCAGTTTTCCAGCCACTCTTCCCCAAGCCTGTAGCATTGCATGGGGTTGTTGTGATCCAAGTGTAGGACCTAGCACTTAGCTTTGTTAAATCTCATACAGTTGGCCTCGGCCCTTGTGCATCGTTCACCCACGACTGTCATTAAGAAACTGATGTCAGCTGACTGTTCTGAAAAGGGCAGTCATATCTCAAAACTTCTAACTTAATATGATTCAGTTTATTAGCAGTGGCTTTGGCAGTGGGGGAGATGGGGCTATTTCTTATTAAATCCTCTAAAATTTATTGTCAGCTCTCAGAGCAGCTATGGATGCTATAGGCTTGCTGCTTCACTGAAAAGAAGCTTTTACTCTCCTTGTCTTCCTTACTTAATATATACCTATCCTTTTGTCACTATGTGACAAGATAAGAGAAAGAACTAGCAAATTTTCATTACATACTCAAGTTTTGATCTCGGGGCAGTTACTTTTTGCTCTGCCTTCTAAGCTTATTATTCTCTGAAACTTTTCAATATCTGTACTGCTCCCTTTTCTCCAGCTATTTTCATCATCCTTCTCTTCACTTTCATCCTGCAATATGAGCCACATGCTGCGTAATCAGATTAGAGCAAAACTACATATAGCAGTCCTGTTCTTTTCTAGACATGCATCTTCAAGAAACCTTTGTAAAATACCACCCAGTCACAACAGTGAGGACTCGACTCATTTCATATTTTGTAATACAGATGGCAAAACGTATGTAAATGAAAAGAAAGAGTATAAATCCTGTATCAATGTAAAAAAATAACAAAAAGGCTGCAAATTTATAATCTGATTTAGTCTAGTATATATCAAGTGTGTCAGAGTAGAGAAATACAAAGAATTGTGGGCCAGAATTTTAGCTTTTGTTTGAGGGAGCAAAATCCACCATACCCAAACTAAAACTAAGAAAAAACCCTGCTACATGCTTTTCTATTGATAGTAATAATCTTGAAAACACAGACCAAATATAGGCTGATTAATGCTTGCCTGAATCTTGCAGAGACACAAACTTAAGAGCTCGTAAGTGGGACAGACTTTGCAGCCATGAAGTCTAGTGTGTATTCAGGCTGCCACAGAACTAGGCATTTCTCACAGCATCATTTGAAGTTTTGTACTCTGTGTAGTAGGAACCACCTATTGTTCCACATATTCCTGTTTAGTCACTGATGCATCAGCTGAAGCCTCTCCCACAGGCACAGCTCAACAGACACAACCAGTGCAAGCCATCCAATACAACAGTACAAGAGCTCCTTTACCCATTCTAGTTGAAAACAACCAGGCTATTCTTGCAAATAGGAGCAGTGACCTTTTTTCAGTTGGCTGCCACTGAGTAAGGATGTGTGAATAAGGTCTTGTGTGGGAAAACAGTGGTTCCCATACCATTCCTCGCACATATGAGGGGTCAAAAGTATTGATTCATTAGCTGAGCAGCTCAGTAACCAAAGCTGAGGGAGATATTAGCATCTAGAGCAGACTGCAAGCCTCCTATTTTGGGGTTAGAAAAGCCCTTTCCTACAGCCTGACAGAAGAACTTCTACCAATGGTCTGCATGTCTTGGGCTTCCAGACTCTCTACATCAGGCCTAGACTTAAGTAGTACACCACTGAGATGTTGAGTCTCTCTGAAATATCTGCAGTGCTACAGGACTCACCACATCACAGCATCAACCTGGCAGACTACCTGTGTCATCTCCACAGGGGAAGGGGAAGTGGGATGAGCTGCTGGCTGCTCTTGTTCTCAATGGCTTGGCAGACATCTGCCCTTGGCAGCAGGCAGGCGGTAAGAACATGTTTACAACTGGCCTTGCTCGTGTCGCCGATGTGGCCGGTGCTGAGGCCCAGATACCAAATGATATCTGGCTGCTTGCTGCTCCTCTCTCCTGCCATCTGCATTCTGTGGCGAGGCTGGCTTGGAATAAGCAACTTCAAGCTGCTTGCAGTGGCTGGTATACAACTGTGGGTACTGTATGCTGCCTATATGTTACATGCCAGCTTCTTGCCCTAGGCATCCCCTGAAACATTTGGGCTCATACAAGAACCTGAAACAATGTGCTGTTTCACACAAAAGAACATTTTGTGTGCACAAAAGCACACAAAAGACTCATTTGGTCTACTGACCACTCAGAGTAAAATTTAGCTTTCTTGTACTGGCATGATTAATGGGATGAAATTTAACAAGTTCAAAAGCCAGACTCTGCACCTAGGATGGCATAATACCAGGCACAAATATAAATTGGGAGAGGAACAGCTGGAGAACAGCCCTGCAGAAAGTGATCTGGGGGTGCTGGTCGACAGCAGGCTCAGCATGAGCCAGCAGTGTGCCCTGGCAGCCAAGAGGGCAACCTGCATCCTGGGGTGTATCAAACACAGCAAAACCAGCCTGCCAAAAAAGGTGATTATCCCACTGTATTCACCATTGGTGCGGCCTCACCTTGAGTACTGTGTACAGTGCTGGGCCCTACAATTTAAGAAGGATGTGAAGGTCCTTGAATGCATCCAGAGGAGGAAAACAAAGCTGGTGAAAGGGCTGGAAGGCATGTCCTGTGAGGAGCGGCTGAGGACTTTGGGTTTGTCTAGTTTGGAGAAAAGGAGGCTGAGAGGCAACCTCATTGCTCTCTGCAGCTTCCTGAGGAGGGCAAGTGGAGAGGGAGGTGCTGAGCTCTTCTACCTGGGATCCAGTGATAGGATACGTGGGAATGGTTCAAAGCTGCCCCAGGGGAGGTTCAGACTTGAAATTAGGAAGCATTTCTTTACCGAGAGGATAGTCAAACAGTGGAACAGGCTTCCTGGAGAGGTGGTCGATGCCTCATCCCTGTCAGTATCTAAGAGGCATTTGGACAATGCCCTTAATAACATGCTTGAACTTTTGGTAAGCCCTGAATTGGTCAGGCAGTTAGACTAGATGATCATTGTAGGTCCCTTCCAACTGAAATATTCTACTCTAGTTTAAAAAGGCTGATTTCTTTTGTCTTAAATAAACCCATTTATTTAAAACGGGGGTGGGGGGGTGGGGGTTAGCCATGTAAATGCACCTCTCCTTGTTTTAATGTACCTTCCATTAAGATGCTTTTAAAATTTCCTGCCATCTTGCCTTTTCCGTAATCACTTTCCCTTTCATTCTGCTCTTAACCATTTCTTTCATATTGATAGTGTATAAATATGTCCTTTCAAAGTTCACTGCCTCTGCAGTTTCCCTAAGGAAATCACCTGCTATTATGATGGCAAATCTAATTATACAGTGATCACAATTGCTCAGTGGAGATATTAGTCTCCCTGCCTCTATTACATCCTGACTTCTATGTAGAAGTGCAAGAGTCATCTCCTGTCCCATAGGCATCAGAAGTAAAGCTATAAAATTTTTGAAACTGATTTTCTTTTTTTTTCTGGTGCTGTTTGATTTGACCAAAATTTACCTGTTTTTTGTGCTGAATCCTTCTGAATCCTGTAACTTAAATTCCCTGAAAGCAATAATAGACCTGGGAGCAATGGCTCTAATTAGCCCTTCCTTGCTCAAAGATATTTTGTCATTAAAATAGAAAACCAGCAGTCGGGAGTTGGGGGTTGGGGGAGTATTGTTATTTTTGCTAGCTCTAAAGTATAACCACCTTTGAATACAAGGTTGAAAGGGAAAGAATTAAACACTGGAAAAATCTGAGTGCAATTACTAAGATGACAGCATATGCCAATACCTGTACAGAGAAGTTATTTAAGAACTTGAAGTAGCAAAAAAGAAATTCCCTTTGGAGAAAGAAGGAAAAGGAGGAAGTATTGATGCCAAGGAAAATGAATGTGACCTCTGGCAAACACTCTCTTAGATGCTTAGGTACTCTGCTAACTAACCAGCAGGGAATGAGAGGCAGATGAGAGTCAGCCATGTTAAGGAGAGCTGCCAACAACCTCTGGGGAGTTCACAAAGTGCAATGTGCTCTTCAAGAAGGCTAGTAAGACCTGGGTACCTAGATCCCTCTGACAAACTCCATCTTCAGTGTTTGGAGTTATATTTGTTATCACATCATTACTGACTTATTAATTCATCTGACTACAGTTTTGCATCAAATATATTTATTAACTCTTCTGTGAATATTTTACCTTGATGAACTTGCCATTTAATATCAATGAGAAAGCAAAGGTAAGCCACAGTTATGGTAAAATAATTTAAAAAGTTACAAAATCCACTTTACGTTGCTGTCATGGTTGTCTGAAGGATGTATATAAGTTTGTGTCTGCAAGTGAGATTCCCATAACAAAGTCCCAGGGACTGAGGTGATTTAAGAAACACATCTGATACTTTCATAATTGAAATTATTTCTTTATTTAATATCTTCCTTATATAGAAAATAAACAGAAGTCTTGCCAGAACACTGACAAACTAGACAGCGTGCCAGGGACATCATTTCTCCCAATCACATCCCAGGCAACAGATCCAATGTGAAAGCAGAGCTGTAGAAGGGGGAAAAGCAGAGCAATAAAGAGAAAAATATCAAGTGCTTCACCAGTCCTTCTCTTTGTGTTTTGCCTTTATACACACTTACATGTACACACACATATTATTAATGAATTATAACCAAATGACAACATAAACAAATGGTGCACAGTCACACTATAATAGGAAAACCAAGACACAAAAAGTTGGCTTGAAGGAATTCTCTGAAGAAGAATGACTCCTCAGTTTCCAGTTCATGTCTGCAAGCCAACACACCTTGGATTAAGAGTCTTGCTCCAATAGAGCATCTCACTTCTTCCTAAAATAAAACAGAGCAAACGTATTTGTGACAATTCAGTACACTAAGTTGCTACTGTACCCTTATGTTGAAACCTTGTTACATACAGATCAGAACCCTATTAGAGGGGTGTTTAGTTAGGCAGCCTCATTAGTACTCATTAGGTCTGTTCCCTAAAGTATAGGTCTTTAATTTAGTTGTGGATGTTTGCATATTGCTACAGGTCTCGGTTATAAAAGGACAAGGTGTTCATCTAAACAGCTTTTCTTCTCCATAGAGAAACAGGACTGGAGAAGGATTACACAGACTCAAATGGGGAAGACAGCCACAGATGAATGTGAACTATTTTCTCCATCGATAGGAAGGATTTTGTTGTTAGCAATAAATAAATCTATCTACTCCACATCTTCTGAGGATGCCTATGGTACTGGGGGGAAATGATTGTGATAACTGTATCCAGACACCATTGCTTGAACCAGTACAGGGAATATTACTCCCTGTGGAAATCCAGCAAATTGTGAAAAGTCATGGAAAAGCTTCCATCTTTTTTTTCAGCAGGGAGGAAAAAGAATAAGGCAGCTGACTTCTTCACAACATGACAGCTAATGGGCAGGCAATAACAATAAGGAACAGTGAATGAGACCAGAGGGCCTGGCAATAGAAAGAGCTCTGGATCATTCACTGTATGGGGGCCGTCCAGCTGCAGAACATGTGAAACAGGCTCAAGATTGTCCTACTGATTTGGCTGGACGTCTTAATAGATGGAAAGTATTAACAGAAAGGAGGGAAGCACAGTTTTAAAGATTTTAAGTATAGATATGTATACATGATATGAAATCAAATAAATAACATAGTAAATAACATAAGTTCAGTCTTATATAAAAAAAAAACATAGAGCCTCACCTTCACTAGTGCTGCTCTGAGCAGTGCACAAAGCATTGACTTACATCAGACAGCAACTCAAAACAAAGAACTGCTGGGAAATCTGTCCATACTGCCAGGCATGAGGATGAGGGGAGCAGAGGGGGAGTCTCTCACAGTATTACCATGCCTGGGTTTCCACACATTGGGTGAAAACCCAACAGTTGGTTAACATTTTCCTCCAGAACTGATTGTTGGGTTTTGGTTTTGGTTTGTTTTTTTGTTTGGTTGGTTGTTTTTTTGTGGTTTTGGTTTGGTTTAATTTCAAAGATATTTTTTAAGTAAAAAGGTAATTTAAAAGTTGATCTTAAAATACAGTTTGGTAAGGGAAGTTGTTGGTGTGACCAAAAAGACAATATTAGATTTTACTGAGATTTTTCATTGTAACGAATATCACTTTCTGACTGGCTGAGGAGCCCATCTTTGGGTTGGAACATACTTCAACATATTTGTGTGACTATGACTAAATCCCGCAGGAGGCAGAGTAGAAGGTTTATTTTGTTACTTTCTTTTCACACATTGCTAACTCCATGAAAGGTATTACCTCTGACTTCCCATAAAACAAAGCCACCCCCCCCAAAAAAAAAAGAAAAAAAAAACCACCACGAAAAAACAACAAAACAACAACAACAAAAAAAATCTGAGACTCTTTTATCCCCAAGCCTCTGTACCTACTCTGTTAGTACAAGTGTATCTTACTATGACTGGAAATACATGTCATACATTAAGGAATCCTTACATTGCTGGAGAGGTGTAAAATTGTTCAACATAAATAAGGATCAAACCTTCCAGTGTTCAATATTAATTATCACTTCTACTTTCCTCATTAAAGAGGAACTCCATTAAAGATCCATTACAGAGTGCATTTTTTAATCAAGGTTTAAATTATAGTGCATGCTGCAATCAGAAGAGCTATTGTGTGACAGCATGAACAGCAAAATGTGTGTACAAAGCAGCAAAGCATTGAAATAAAAATACATTGTTATGCTAGGCACAGTGTTAGGAGATAAATTTGCATAATATTTGGGTACCAACCAGAGCTATAGGCACATAAACAAACTTTATATTGTTGATTTTCATCAAGTTACATAATGTATTTGTTTAATCTTCTACAATTTTGTCTAGCCACTCTACCTCAAATATAATAAATGAGATTCTTCACTTGCATTATAACACCAGACATTCATTTTAAATTTGTAGGCATATACTCTCCTGATATATATTTGTATTTACCATTGAAATTAATCAGAGATACACATGCACACACCTTTTAAAATCTTGTCTTTCAAAGAGGATCAAAGCTTCTCCTCTCCTCGTTCAAATCCCCTGCCTGCTTACAAGTAGATGTTGCAGCATTGCACACTTTTTCACATTTTATAAAGAACTTTAAAAGTATTTTTAGTCCTATTGGCTGCACGAAAGAAAACTTCACAACAGAAACCCTCAAAATGCTAGCCTGCAGGTGACAAAGTAAAAGACTCTCTCTTCTTTGTTCTCAACATTCATTATGTTTAAATCAATCCTGAATTCTCAGGTTTTTTTTATTTTGTCCCCTACTCAGTTCCTGGCTTCTTTTCTGGATGATCGCACTATCCTGCTGCTTCCTTCACTAACTTTCTTCTCTGAAGCAGCCCCCTTTGGTCTCTGCCTTAGCAGCTCTTTGGTAGCTCCAGGTAAGCTGGAAAACATTTATGTTCTCCTGTATCTGGCCTGTGTTACAGCCCAGTTAGTTATAGCATTGAGATGACACACTGTGACATACTTAGCAATGGAAAACAATGTAAAAATAACACACAATCAAAGATTTAGCATGTTGAGCTGACTAACCAATGAAATACATAAAGAAATCAACAATATATCCATACAAGTTCATTCTGCTATTTTTTTCCTGAGACAACTAAAGTCAAAGCTACTAAGATTTCAATCCATCCCCTTGACATTTTCTCAAAATCTGTAAGTTCAATAGTCTCACAGTTCTAGACTCACAAGTCGAGAAACCATTTATCCCTTCAAAGAAAAAGCTGACTTCTGAGTGCTCGATCTCCCATGCCTTCTCTGTCATCGTTTAAGCTCCATTATAAAAGCCCTCTTAAGTTTCCCCATTGGCTCTTATTATCCCTATCTGGTGCACATATGTGGTCTCCAGGCTGCTATTACTTATGTCCATCTGCTGAGATGGTGCTGTGCCTGCTTGCAAGCTTACCCTAGGGGCCAGGTGCCGAGGCGATGTAAATAGGCAGTTAGCACAACATGACAGCTTCAACCTCCATTACAGAAACTCCTTCTTCAGTAAGGAATGGTGAAGCATTTCCACAACATACCTGGCTATAAAGCATACCATCAGGTTTAGGAGTAGAGAAAGCACTTAGCTACAGAAGCATGGGCTTAGGTCTGGTCATACTTGGGCTACTGGGATGCCTCATCCCCATAGGAAGTCAGCACAAATTATTCTCCTGTACAGCGAATGCTGAACCTGTCTTTATGCTCTTGGGGGTGGCACCAAGCATGAGCAACCACTAGAAACAGGCCACCCCCAGAGCTGAACGAGTCAGCTATTTGTCTAAATGTTGTTGTTGTTTTTCTAACTGAAAAACATATCGATTTGCTGGTGTTGTCAATTTTTCTATTTTTAAATGTGCCAGTTTTGACAAATGGTCTGGCAAGGAAAAAAAATCAGTCATTTTCTTCATTTTCAGTTCCAAAGAGCTGCTTCATTTTTAATATTAATTTTATTTTTCCATTATTTTTCACTCTCTTGCTATTGACATGTTTGCTTGGGTATAATACAACTGCCAAAAACATCATGCTGTTTTTTTCTTTTAATGCCATTAAGTGCAGCTGTGCCTTCACACAAATTCAAACATGATCTCTTTTCTAGATTTGCTGCAGCCAAGGAGCTCACACATTAAGCATTGACACTTTTGCTGGCTTATTACCAAGTGACATAAAATACTGAAAAACAAACACACCCACCCCCCCAAATAATCAAAGTTTATAAATGTTTGGGTTCGGATTTCCCCCCTCCCTTGAAGCTGCAATGCTTCTGAACTTCCTTGACATGAGCAGGGTGGGTTTTTTTAATTAATTTTCTGGGTTTTTTGGGGGGTTGAGGGTTTTTTGTTGGGTTGGGGGGGGGGTGGTTTTTTTTTTTTTAAAGTTCCTAAAAGTCTCCATTGTCCTTAGAACAGTGGCTTCAAGCTTTCCCAAAGTGTAAAGTCACGCTGCTGGATGCGTTTGCCATGTGGAAGCAACACAGATATGAGACCAGGTTGCTCCCTGTTGGGATCACTAATGCACCCTCCAATGAGATGCACTGATGTCATTACCCTGTGTCTAGCTCCTCAGCTGGCTTTGGAAGCACTCTGCCAACAATATCTTGGGATGTTCACAGAATCATAGATTGGTAGGGGTTGGAAGGGACCTCTGGAGATCTAGATGATCTAACTCCCCTGTTAAAGCAAGATCACCTAGAGCAGGTTGCACAGGATCACGTCCAGAGAAGGAGACTCCACATGTTGTCACTGAGATATACCTTCTGATGAAGTGGCCAGGCCACTCTCCATCATATTTGAGAAGTCCTGGCAGTCCAGCAAAGTTCCCACTGACTGGAAAAAGGAAACATAACCCCCATTTTTAGAAAGGGAAAAAAGGAAGACCCAGGGAACCACAGGCCAGTCAGTCTCACCTCCGTGCCTGGCAAGATCATGGAGCAGACCCTCCTGGAGACTATGCTCAGGCACATGGAAAATAAGGAGGTGATTGATGACAGCCAACACAGCTTCAGTAAGGGCAAATTGTGCCTGACAAACTTGGTGGCCTTCTATGATGGGGTTACATCATTGGTGGACAAGGGAAGAACGACAGGTGTCATCTACCTGGACTTGTGCAAGGCATTTGACATTTGACATTGTCCCACACAACATCCTTGTGTCTAAATTGGAGAGACATGGATTTGATGGATGGACCACTGGGTGGATAAGGAATTGGCTGGGTGGTCGCACTCAAAGAGTTGTGGTCAACGGCTCAATCTCCAAGTGGAGAACATTGATGAGTGGCGTTCCTCAGGGGTCGGTACTGGGACCGGCATTATTTAACATCTTTGTTGTTGACATGGACAATGGGATCGAGTGCACCCTCAGCAAGTCTGCCAATGACACCAAACTGTGTGGTGTGGTCGACACGCTGGAGGGAAGGGATGCCATCAGAGGGACCTTGACAGGCTGGAGAGGTGGGCCCATGCAAACCGCATGAAGTTCAACAAGGCCAAGTGCAAGGTCCTGCACGTGGGTCGGCGCAATCCCAAGCACAGCTACAGGCTGGGTGAGGAATGGATTGAAAGCGGCCCTGAGGAGAAGGACTTGGGGGTATTGACTGATGAGAAGCTCAACATGAGCCAGCAGTGTGTGCTTGCAGCCCAGAAGGCCAACCATGTCCTGGGCTGCATCCAAAGAAGTGTGACCAGCAGGTCGAGGGAGGTGATCCTGCTCCTCTACTCTGCTCTTGTGACACCCCATCTGGAGTACAGCATCCAGGTCTGGGGGCCCCAGTACAGGAGAGACATGGAGCTGTTGGAGAGAGTCGAGAGGAGGGCCACGAAGTTGATCAGAGGGCTGGAGCACCTCTCCTATGAGGACAGTCTGAGAGAGTTGGGATTGTTCAGCCTGGAGAAAAGAAGGTTCTGGGGAGATCTAATTGCAGCTTTCCAGTATCCGAAGGGGGCCTACGGGAAAGCTGGAGAGGGACTGTTTATCAGGGAGTGTAGTGACAGGACAAGGGGTAATGGGTTTAAGCTGAAGGAGGGTCGATTGAGATTAGATGTTAGAAAGAAATTCTTTACTGTTAGAGTGGTGAGGCACTGGAACAGATTGCCCAGAGAAGTTGTGGATGCCCCCTCCCTGGAAGTGTTTAAGACCAGGTTGGATGAGGCTTTGGGCAACGTGGTCTAGTGGAGGGTGTCCCTGCCCATGGCAGGGGGGTTCGAACTAGACAATCTTTGAAGTCCCTTTTAACCCACACCATTCTATGATTCTATGGCTCTATGATTCTGTGTTCTCTAAATTCCCAATGTCTTTTCATACAGCCCATTATGTGTGAAAGGATTACATGTAAACCAGACGTGTACCTCGGGTTACAAGTGCATCTGGAAATCTAGACACCTTCAGCCTTCACAAGAAAACCTAGGGAAGTCTATGAGGTTACTGAAACAACAAAGATCACCTTATACCATCATGCCATACATTTTCCTCAGCATCTCAGCCTAAACTATCTTAGAAACTCTGCTGTAAGACCCATAACGAGGACAGGGCAAGAAGGATGTTCATCATATGCTCCCATCTATCAGGGAATAAATGGGTCCAGAATTCTCCAGCTGCTGTTGCCACTCAGTAAAAAAGCCTATGTGTTAGTAGCTCCAGGGTGAGCAGAAACCACCCAGTGATCTAAATCTGTTTCTTATTCTGCATATGGCATCCAGGATAGAGTATGACTGGTTGAGTCCCAGGAAGCTGGTTAGTGGTTCTAGAGTAAAGCATGGATTTTTATTGTTTATGCAGACAAGGACAGGGTTTACAAATGCCAGAATATATTCATTGGAGAAGAAAAGCACAGAGAACAGATGGAAAAGCATGCACTCAAGGTGCTCCACCCTTTGGAGAACTCAGCACCATATGTTGCTTTTTCAATGCATTCCTCCCATTTTCTAGAAACATTGGGTGAAGTATTCTCCACTTAGCAGTTAATTACTTCTTATTTTGCTCTTTCAGTAATATCTGTTTTTCTGGGGCCTGTTTTGCACTAGAAGGGTTGAAATAGCACCAACATGTTCTCTCACCAACAATGCAACTTATGCCAGGAAAAAAGGAGTTTCCCTTTATAGCTCATGTTTCTATGAAGTAAGTAGCTTCACTGCCAGGACACATTCTCATATGCCAGCAATTACTGCATCTTCACTAGATCTACTGTAAATACAGAAGCATATTTTAAAGTATCCTCATCCCTAACAGATATTACAGTATGACATGTTCCTATAGCAGACCTCATCTACCTGATTGTGAATCCTTTTCTCTGACACCAAGAGATGGGACAGAGAAGTCTCTCCTATTCTGTGGCAGCTGGCATAAAAGCAGCCCCTCTGACTGGCAACATTTACACATTTGAGGTTTGACTTAAGGTAGCATCAATATTCATAGCAGAAAAGAGCACAAAGCAACAAGTCTTGTGTAACTGCCCTTTGCCACAGGAGGTTTTAAGTGGAAAGCATAATCAATTCCCAATGCGTGTAGAGCAACTCTGCACAAATAACTAGCAGAGGATCGGGTAATCTTTGCAAGTGATTGACCAAATCAAGACTTCAGACAAATCAGCAACAATGCACTACAAACACACCCTCTGTGTAAGCTGCAGCCTGTCTACTGCAATTTGCATTTTGAGATAGCAAAAAGCAAAAGACACATGAGAAGACAGAATAAGCTGGGAATGGATGAGTTTGTGGCAAACCACTAAGGACAGCTCTAATTCACAGCACTAATCCTCTGTAGTCTAATCCATCCAATTCTGAGGTCCAGAAGGATGTGTTGGAACATCTACTCTGCTTTTTCAAACTTAACTCATATTCCACCTACAAACTCCATGCTCATGAAAGATCCTGTGTCACAGAAAGTGAACAGGAGAAATTAAGGATGAAAAAAACCTACTGAAGTCTCTTGGTGTCCAGCTGCTCCTTGGGAGTCCATCATGTCCAACACTGATGAGAAGCAAAGCAACTCAGCTGCACTTGTCAGCCTGACACAGATGAAACCTCCTGACTCCATCTAGAGGTGTATAGCTTACATCTAGGAACTCATGCTGCAATCAACATTCATTTCTGTGGGAGCCTGATTAGTATAGCAAATAACCCGCAAATCTAATTATATATTGAGGAATGAATGAGTGGGGGAAGGACACTGAGTGACTGGGCAACAAAATTGCAGATAACATTCCCTGTAAAGTGAAACAAGAAAAAAAAAGTCCCAACATAAGTGTATAAAGGCAGTTTCTGGGCTGTTACTGCTCAGGAAGGAACCTTAAGGAAATAACAGCTAATTGCATGAAAATACCAGCTCAGTGTCAGTGTTCGGTAATGGTCAAAAAGCAAAGGAAAATTTCAGAATTATTAGAATAAGCAGTAAAGAGGAGATCATGGCATTAAATCTCTGCAGCATCTGCATTTCAACACTATAGAGCTCTGATCTTTTCAGAAACGACACAACAGCAATGCAAAAATGGGTCAGAAGATGGTGACAAGATGAGCAAAGACTTTAGCAACAGGAACAGCTTAAGAGTGAGGTTTGTCAGTCTGGAAAAGGAATGTAACACCTCACACATACAATTTCTTCACAGGCCTGTCAGTTCTATGCCACCACTGAGAAGAGGAAAATATACATTAAAGAAGAAAGGACACAGTTGTTTCAGCATTGGCAATTCTGAGAATAGCAATAGCTTGACTCTTAGAGATAGGATGTGGAAATTTTGGATTCCAAGGCTCTTTGAATAGCACTCTTTGAGGTTTAAACTCTATATTCTGGTTCAGATCACAGGCAGTGTGAGTGTAATGATATTTTTAAATCAAAATATTGAATACTCACACTACAAAATTTAATGTGCAAATTAAGCTTCAAAGTTTCCTTCTCGAAAAACTAACCTTGCATGTTTTTAAGCATCATGCCTACTTACTCTGCTATATCAATATCAAAAAATAATGCTTGCAGTTAACTAGTTACATTTGTTTTAGTATGCACAGAATGTTTTCAGAGCCTCAAGCTTCAAATACTTGTAAATGTTTTGATAGGATACTTGTGGGTTTTTTTTAAAGCTTTTCACATTTTTTGCTTTCAAAGACCATCTATAGCAAAGTCCAAACAAGTATTTAGTAAGCACAGATGTTTGCTTAAAATAGACATGAAGACTAGACACTCATATGACTGCCAAGCCCCTGAAATCTTTTCCATCCCACTGAGCTCATCATTCACAGCAGCGTTAGAGTACTTGGCATTAAGTGGTGTGATTAACAGTGACCTGACTTATCCTGGAGAAGGGTATCAGAGTGCAAGATAGGATGGGATGAGATGAGATGAGATGAGATGAGATGAGATGAGATGAGATGAGAAGAGATGAGATGAGATGAGATGAGATGAGATGATGAGATGAGATGAGACAAGACGAGACGAGATGGGACAGGGCGTGCCAAGGAACTGAGGTGGGGAGGGTGGAGGGTGGCATGCTGAAGTGTATTGTTTTGATTGGGCTTGAGGCTTGTCAGGCCATAATTTGCTGTGCCCACAAGAAAGACAATCAGGCTTGTGGGGAGAGAAGTGCAAGAGGAAGTTCAGCTACTGAAGTAGCAGCACTAAAACTTTGTTAAGAAGCAGACCAAAATTATCAGTTAATAAACAGTCTTTGCTTTTAATAAACACCAAGCTTGTTCCAGATCTCTCTTCTTTTTTCCCTTAGGAATTTTTCAAAAATATTAATTAAAATTTTCTTTTAATTTTTTTGTCAAAATTTAAAAATATATATATATCATCAAATTACAGCTATATTGGAACAAAAAAAGCAAAAAAATCTGTCAGCACTTCTTACCAGGCAGAAAGATATTTACTAATTAACTTATTGTGAACTAAATCTATGCATAACATAGTCATTCTCATTTCTTTGAAACCATAGATGCATTTAAAATCTCAGCCTTTGAAAGAAAATACTACCGATCATTTAACATAGGCTGTTTGAAACTGTACTAGAGTTCTCTTTCGCCATCCTTTATGATAAAATACAAGATTTAGGCACAGTATCAGGAAAGGCAAGTACAGTCATCACTAACTCCAATCAGAGAAGTAGCAGGCTGTTAACAAGTCTCTTTTAGATTGGTTAATATGGATAAAGCAGGTCAAATAGTTCAATATCAATCAATCCAATCAGATAAATTACACATCTTTGAAAAAAAGAACATGATTTTTAACACTGCAATCTCCAGCACAATCACTCAGGATATTTTTTTCACTACGGAAATGTCTGTCCCAAACTCTTGCAATACAGCTAACATGACGGATCTGTACCTGTATTTCAAGTATTTTGTTAACATCTTGAGAGTTATTGCTTAAAAAAACCCTAAACCAACCCAAAGCAACCCAAAAAAATTTTAGGTATTCCAGAAATTCGAAACTAAATGCTATTTTACAAAGCACTGTATTTTAATTCTGCTCCAGCAGTGCTGAGGCAATGAAGTATTCTTTCATTAATTCAGAACATATTGCAGCATTATTTATACAGTTTGGCTTAAGGAAGCCTGTATCCTTAAGTGTCAGGAGTCAAACTAGGAGAGAGAAATCATTAGTTTAACTTATAGATGAACTGTCCAATCTTCTTCATCAATGTTTAGCCATGAAGTTGTTTGAAACTCATTTCTTTTGTGGTATAATAAAGTCCACTCCATAATTCCATAACTCCATAACTTCAACATATCATGAAATGTGGAAGTACACCATGAACTAAGTCTGTTTTCCAGTACAATATACAATAGTCCTGCACTTATTATATGCAAATTGTATTTTTTTAAATGTCTAGCAATGTAAAGCATATTAACAAATTACATTCCATATTTTCTTAATTAAAAACTAACAGTAATTCTATATTTAAGTGCTTAAATCTTGCGGATGAAACAGCGTATCTGCTTTGAATTTAGAGGAGTTTCCTCTGACTGTGGAATAACAGAATATGCATACCATTGCTTGTTGGCGTAACGGAGAGGAAATAAGGAGTGGTGTGTAACTGGGGCAAGTCACTTTTACAATTGGTTCACAGGACCAGTTTTACAACCTGGTCCCAGTTTCTGTAGCTTTGCAGCCATTAGCACAAATGCACAAATAATATTCAATTGAATGAAGCCTTTCTCTCTTACTAGATGCGAGGGCAAATTTTATTCAAAGCTTTCAGTGCCTGGACTGTAATGTCTACAGGGGAAACATGTCTTTTTTTTTCCTTCCCCCCACCCCCAATTCATGACAGTGACATCCTGGAAAGTGTCACCATTAATGAATATTCAAAACCACTTTATGTCTGGATAGGCCTGAACTTGGAGAAATTAAAGGCTGAGCAAAAACACCCATAAATTATCACCCTGTCTTTTCCTTTCCCATTCAGGGACTGAAATGAGCTTGGACTAAATTGCACAGTTAGCGACATGGTAATTCAATTCCCATTCTTCCATCAAGCATGAAAGAAACCTATTGGACATTTTTACATGTGGTTCAACAAGTTGCTATCTAAGGAAATGCCAGTATTTCACGTGAGTGTCAATGACTGCAGACACCGGTATGTGGAGCTTCATTAAACCTCCATGGAATGAATATGAATATGGGGATTGCACTCACTTCTGCCCATTTAATAAAATGATACTGTGGTATATCTCCAGTCCTATAACCCTGCTGACTGGTCTTGACTGAGCCTTTCAGAAAGTTTGATCCCTTTTGTAGCTGTAGAACCTAGCTCATGCCAGACTTTTCTCAGAAAACACTAATTTTTTTGTTCTGGACTATATCATTGGTCAGTGCTACCCAGTATACATGCACATTGGTTTTGGTTATTGAGGTTTTTGCCTCCGACTCTCAAGCATTCATTTACTGTGAAATATCTGCTTTCATGGTACTTCACATACACAACATTCTTCTGTGCCATGGCCTGCTTTGGTGAAACTTAGTTAGAGAAGATACCGGATCTTAAAAGAATCTGAAGTTTTCAAATAAACTACATAAAGATATATTTAGTGCTTTCAGGGCCTCGTCTAAAAGGACTGCTCAAGCTCTTTGAGAGTAGCCCAAAGACATCAGTGCAGTTTTTGCTTCATAATTCCAAATTGCCCTGGCCAACATTTTGGATTGTGACTGGAGTTAATTGGAGTCTTGATGCTAATGCATTGGTTGACATTAACTTTGAGACAAATGTGTTTAAAGAAATGCATTGTAACTTTAAAACAACATGCATGGTAACCTCAGAGTATGTAACTGCAACCCCAGACTGTCCTTCACGTATCTTTTTCTTTTTTAATGGTGAATAATTATAGTAAGGACATATCCTAGTCTCAGAACAGATATTAAAGTATTATAAGCCTTGGGAAAGTGTACTTAAAGATAATACAGATTTAAAAAGAAAAAAAGAAGAGAAAAAAAAGAAAGAAATCATACAAAATTCAGATTGTAACATACAGCCTCCAACTCTTTGTTGGACCTTCCTTATCAGCAACTAGCTCCTGCTGTACACAGAAAGGGTCTTAAATTTCCTTTTGTGCTTGCAGTGTAAACGACCATGCAATCTACTTCCTTGCTATTTCTAAGGAGCTTACAAACAATACAGGCTATACAGTGACACTAAATAAATCCCAAAGTCCATGCACAAATTTTAAAGTAAACTCTAAAAGTGGCCTGGCAAATTACAATCTTGATATCACAGTTGCACCTCTGCCTCCTTGTGAAATCCTACCGACATCAAGAGACACATTTGGAAGGGTGTTTTCAAGCCACATTCACAGCCTCTTATGTGAATTAAACAAAATAAGGCAAAGTGTACTGCTGGGGGCTGAGGCATGAAAGGTTGCAGAGAATCTGTATGAGACAGAAGCTAAGCTGTATACCAATGTATAAAAAGGTGCCCCACACTTTTAGAGCAGAGACAGGAAAGGAAAGAATGACAATATCTATCCTGCATCAGTATTGAAATATTTGTGTAAAGTAATGAAATCCTGACATTTTTCACACATTAAAAATTTTTAAGTATGTCAAAGAACTGTCTTATTTTGAATCAATTTGGCTTTTAACTGTTAGTACTGCACTTTAGTGCCTCACAGATAATATATTTTAATCCCCCCATTTTAATACATTCCCCATCATATATTTGAAGCTGCACAGCTTCCATAAAGAATATTTGGAGAGGCAATGCTAATGTAAAGAAAGGAGTCTGTTCCTTTTAAGACTGTAAGGCCTTATGGAAAATTCAAGAAGCAGAAGATCAAGATGTCTACCAAACACTGCAAATCTGAGACTAATTTTGATGTGGCTGATAGCAACGCAAGGCACTATTAAGCTAGCTTTTCGTGATTCATATACTTAATGATATTCTATTGCTATTTATAAATTTGTAGCAGTTATAATTAGTCATGCTATTAGTGATACCTCATCATAGTATTAACTATAGTGCTTTTACTCCACAGAAATTATGACATTAACTTTGGTAATAAATCAGTTTTTCTTGTCATCTTGTAAATTTAACAGGGAATGCTTCTCACTAAGAAAAATAGATTGATTAAAAAGATGTCCTGCTTAGACAAAGAACTGGCAGTCAGGTTCAGTGGAAATGTTGAGTTAAATACACAACTTCCTTAAAGGGCAGAAGCAGCAGATCACCTTGACACATTTCAGTGTTACTATACCCAACTGTCAAGGTACAGAGGGAGTATGCCTGCAGGACTTGAGGGAGATGGAACAGATCCTGTGTCCCTACATCCATCAACATCAGTTACTAAGTAATTCCCAAAAAGTCCCAGATCTCTTTAGAACCTCAACCAACCAAGCCAATTTATTGAAGCTTTTCCTTGGCTTGTTTTCATAACATTTTCCCTAACTCCTTACCAGAGTTGTGTGGGCCTCAACTAGGGACAGAATAATCCACTGACAAGAGATGTCCTTTAATTTCAGAGCATATCTGAGGAATTCATGCTAAGAAGTAAGAATGGGAAGAAAACAACCTGGCCACCTTTACATCTACATCAATCTACAGTCTTTAGCAGAAATGCTCTTGACTATACCACTGACAGACCAGTAAAAAATCCAGACCAGAAAACATGAATGTACTTAAAATTCACATGTATGTACTCATACATTCACATATATTTGTATATTCTCATACATACACAGTCTTAAGAGCTTTTTAATCTAAATTCATTACTTTGCTGAAGGAGGCAATGTTTCCAAAGAATAAAAGAAGCATAGGGATAGATATAGAAAATTCTCTTCATAAGGCATTTATAGGGCTTATTACAGAAAAAGACAGGCATCTCACTGCATGCTGTAGCAACATGCCATGCCATGTTATCATGCCAACAACCATGCAGAGTAACAGAATGGGACCTGATTTGACCTTCTACAAATAAAAACTTCACATTCTGTATCTCACTGAAGTGAACTGAGAAGCCTGGAGGCCACAACAGAGCCATATTTTTATTTTTAATCTCAGGTATCTTCACTTCCATGAGAGCAAACTCAACAAATGCAATGACACTTCACGACATTGCCAGTCAGCATATTGTGTCAATCAAGGCTAGGCTTGGCATTTGGCTCTGTGTCTGCTCCCGAAGAGCAAGATTCGAAGATATCAAAGTAACACTGCTATCTGTGGTTTACTGTGATTACTTCATCTTAGTTGCACAGGAATGTGAAAAGCTGCAACAAAGACCAACTAGATATGTTTCTTCCCCTGCAGCAGTGAATATATTTTCAAATGTGTTCTTCTAGACAGAAAACTCAAAACTGACACAACTGATGCCCAATATTTATTCCTATAAATTTATATGTAGCTCACACCACTACTTTTGTGACTATCTGTCCATTTTTTTCTGGAGGAAAAAAGAACCAAAACTAACAAAACCTCAAACCACAAAAAAGGCTGCAATGGCCTCATTTGTTTTACCTCCTGTAATAGTCATTTTCCATCCAGTAGTGTATACACTGTTGCCAACAACAAAAGAGATTCTGGAATGAGAGTTTAGCCCACTATTTTCTTAATATTCCATAAAGAACAGAAAAGGATATTGTTCATTTTTTTTCCCCTGTAATGCTTTTAGTTGTCTTTGTAGTGATGACTGGATAAAGACTTTTTATTTTCCAGTTAAAGGAAGGAAATGTACATGAAGAAACAACATTTCCAAAAGCCTAGAACTTTCAAACATAAAACCAAACCCCTTCAGATCAGGCTTCCAAAGCTGCACTTGGGCATCTAAAATCACTGAGCTGATTTGAGAGTATTTATGAAATAACCATCCAGATATTTAAACTTAGTACCATGTTAAAATATCATGCTAAATTATTTTACTCTTTTATCTCAATATTGAATAATGAGAGAGGGAAAGAAGCATATATAGCTTTAGCTAAGCCTGTGTATAAAAATATGTATTTTGTATAAATGTATCCAAAAGTTTGTGTCTGTCTGTGAATTCTAACAGTGATCCCCAGGCCTTCTCCACACTGACATAAAAATAATTTATCACAGAATCACAGAGTAGTTGGTGTTGGAACAGACCTCTGGAGGTCATCTAGCCCAACCCTCCTGCTCAAGCAGGGGCACATAGAGCCAGTTGCTCAGGAATGTGTCCAGATGGTTTTTGACTCCCTCCAAGGATGCAGACTCCACAGTCA
This sequence comes from Grus americana, assembly GCF_028858705.1. Classification (NCBI taxonomy): domain Eukaryota; kingdom Metazoa; phylum Chordata; class Aves; order Gruiformes; family Gruidae; genus Grus; species Grus americana. The sequence goes on from NC_072855.1 coordinate 61,910,003, forward strand.
CCCAGGACAACCTGTTCCATCAGTTTTCTTTGCATTCAGGAGATCTCCCTGGTTGGAGTGCACTTAAAATATAAGTGCCTAGATCTCCTGTTGGCATTCATTCACATAGTGAATTTAAAATTTCATGATGTCTTCCTCCTTCAAGTAAATTTCTATAATGAAAGCTATCAAAGTCCCCAGTGCAGACTAAGGAAACCTCACTCATGAGACGGAGTAATATCCATGCTTTCCACAGTTCTTGCTCCAGCAATTCTAGTTCTTTTGGTGCTCCTAGGCATGAGAAGCTTTGCTTCCTCATAGCTTCCCAACAGAAATCAACTAAGTCCTGTTATCAACTGTTGGCATTCAGATGTTTTCACAAACCACAGTACTACAGGGCTTTGCTTGATGAAAGCAGAAGATGCCTCTCTGCACGATGCATTGAGATTTGGAAAAGATCTAGGGGTAAAGTGGTCATGGAGAGAATGGAGTGATTCTACTAGGAACCAAAGTTGGATTTTTTTCTGCTCTTTCTTGAACCATATGGTATTCAGGGTCATTGCACAACATGCCAGGAGGACTGGGCAGCTGTGGTGTCAGGATAAAGAGTGCAAAGCACAAGTGGTTGTGACATTTGTCTGAGATAATGGCAAATTTATACTAGACCAGGCAGAGAGAGATTTAGAGGAAAAAAGAGCAAGGGGCAGAGCACAGATGAAGTCCTGAGATTTTCCTATCACTGCCTAAGACCTTGACATAGGTTGGAAGCAGATGGTAGAGAAATTCCAAGCACTTCCCTTCTCTGGTCCCTCCTCTTGGAACCCACAACATCAAGGTAGAAGTTACTACAGTGGGAATGCATTCTCCATGAGGCGGCATACACTGCTTGGCTAGCCAAGTCCTTGTTTTAGGCTAAAAAGCATCAAGCTTGACATGATGAGCCATTGGGACAAGTAGGAGAAGAAACCTAGTGTTGGTGCTTAGTCATTTAATGCATCCTACGTTCAGAACCAGGCAGATGAGTGATTTAAAGGATAGTTATATTCAAGTTTGTTTCCCTGCCCTCTTATGTTGGGAAACAGCATGATCTTGTATCCTGCTTCCTTAAACAGGCCGTAGCATCTCACTAAGTGGAATCATTATACAAGCATTTGCGGGGGGGGGGGGGGGGGGGGGGAGGGGGGGGGGAGGGGGAAGGGAAGGGAAAAAGAAAAAGAGAAAAGATTAATTCATTTGACATCTTTAATGCCTCAGCTGTTTTACAGCCTTAGCTGAGCAAAACAGAGAACAACAGCAGCAATGAAAAACTGAAACAAATATAAGAAGTCCCTGCTGTGGAAATTATTGCTCAAATACTCCTCCATAACTTAAAGGTGCTGTGCAAATTAGTATGCCAAGTTTATCCCCATCCTGGAAAGTAATTGATTTCACTCCTCAAGACAACAGACACAACCAACATCCAGAGACAGGCTGCAGAGAAGCATAAGGAGGTGTTTTCAGCAGAGTCTTAAAATATGAAACTTCTTGTGCAAATGAAGTATGTCAAAGATATGCATTTGCCTAAGCAAATCCTATCACCAAAATACAGTTACTATTTTCACTGATGAAAGAAGTGAGTCAACGGACCCCTTCAAAGAAAGTTGTTTACCATACAGATGTATGGACACTTCCACAGCAATAAGCATTGGCTTGCAAAATGGAGTTTCCGTTTGCAGTGGGCAGTGCACAAGCACAAGCAACCACCTGAGCAGAACAGAATCAAGTTTACTTAGCTTTATTTGTTAACTGACTTACTACTAATGCAGAACCTCGTGACCCTTTCTGTTGCTGCCCATCGACAAGGACTATTATCAGGGTCTCATAATGTCACTAGATTTTATTGATGTCAACTAGACGTTCAACCAAATTAAAAGGTCTGTGCACAATTTAGCTGTAGCTATAATTTAGTGTTTAAGTGATAAGTTACATAAACATTTCTCAAGGAAAAGGTCAGGTCATGCTCTGAAGGACAGCCTTTGTAACAACTTGCACATCTCATGAGAAAGCTGTAACATTTTACACAATGCCAAGGGCCAGATTCTAATTTCATCTGTTTTAATATCATGTCCCTTAATTTACACCAACATAAATGAGACAGATCCAGGTTATTTTTCAAGGTTATTGAAGGTATTTCAAGGTTTTCAATGCGGAGTTGAGACAGTCCTAAAGTAAATGCCCTCATATCTTGCACGAATCATGAAAGGTCATCTGTAAGAAAAACATGCTCCTTGTTCTGCAGCAGATCAGGGCAACATGGCAACCCAGGCTCAGGAGAAGCTCCAATGTTCATGTTGCCTTCAGTGCTTAATATTACACTTATGCGATGTGACAACCAACGAGAAACTCAGATGTGAGTAATGAATTGAAATTGCATTGCAATTCTATCCAAAGTTTGAACTCCATCCTGAGACTCTGACATTTGCCATAATTGATAGGTAATGCCACAATTTCTAATAAAAACAAATTTTAATCCTCTAAGCAGCTGTCATCAGGGGAAAAAACACAGGTGGCAATTATGTGAGGCTCAGGCAAGGAAATATTTAATTTTTTATTAATTTTACTACATATTTAACAATTGAGCAAAAGACTCCAGTTTTCATGCCTTCAGTGTGCTGTGTAAAGGTTTTTATCTTTGAAAAAGGAGGATGCTTTAAATCTTGAAGTGGGAAGTGAGAGACAGCAAAACACTTCTCTAAGTTTTAGCCTGATCTCACATGCAAATTCCAGGACAAACTCATGCATGAGGTCATTACTGATACTACATGCATATAGTAATGTACAGAGTGACGCCATAATGCCTGATATTACTTATCTGCAATGTAACTGATTCAGTACACGCAGCCTGAGTTCCTAGCATGCCTTCAAAGCCTTCAGTGAAGGTGGTCCTCCTGAACCAGGGAAGTTGAAGCAAGTGAATCCCACCACACACATGCTCTGATACATGATTGTAAAAAGGAAGAGCTACTAAATAACTGCAAACAAGCCCAAACAGTAAAAGCTAAAATAAAATTTGGATTTCTCTACACTTTCACTGTAGCCATGAAGAGTGTACTTTCAACCCATTCAAGTGCAATGCTACCTTTAGCTCTTTAGTTATAGGTACCTCAACTCATACCACAGATTCAAAAACAGAGATGCAGAGCTGCCTTCAGAGACAACGCTGCACACATTTGAAATAATAATTGTCATGCAGAATGTTGGATGAAAATAAAATAGCGATGACCATGGAGGCCAGAGTATCTTGTTCTAATTCCCTTCCCACCTCAAGATTAATTTTATTCATTTTTTGTTGTCCGTTAGTATTGAAGTAATTTATTATTTTAAAATTTAAGTAGAACACCACAGAAGCTTCTGCAGGAATGTCTGAGATGACATGTGTGACAGATTGCTTACACTTTTCCTATCTGTGAAGTAAAGCTTGATCCCTTCATTTAACCCTTCCTAGAGCTATTTTTCAGACCCAATTAAAAAATTAGTCCCATTCAAATCTGTCAGACCAAACTTCCAGAGTGATTCTGAGTTTCCAGAGAGATAGTCTGCAGGATGAAAGGAGACAACATGAAGAAATTCATATAGTCCACATCTATTTGGGAAGCCACAGGGGGATCCAATGTGAACTCCACCATGTTGTCCCCTCTTTCTGACTGCTGCTGCACATTTAGATTCCACACAGAGCAGTCTGTACTGACCGGAAGGATTTTCAACATTGCTGTGGGACCCATCCCAAGAATTTACATAGTACTTCTATTTTGTGGTAGCTGACATTCTCACATTTAGGACATGCTGGACACTTCAGGGGAGCTGCTTGCAAGAAAGAGGTGAATTTAATCATCCTTCACTGAGTTTTACTTTACATGTTGGATTTGATTAAGCACAAATACTGAAGAAGTTGTTGCTACATGGTATCAACAGGAAGTTAATCAGATCATGTATGGCTGTTACTTTCCAAGTTTCAGAAGCTGACAACTGGAAGTGAAATGGGCTGAGATTCTTCTTTGCTCTGGAAACTTTGGTGAGGCCATTTCACAGAAAAATAAAAGGAAGGTGTGAAAAAGAATCTGTATTGCATTACATCTTACTAGCAGAGTGCAATTATATTGTGCATAAGTGTCTGCAAACATAATTTCATGCACTTTAACAAGACATGATAAAGAACATAATTTCCAGATTCAGAGAAAATGATAGTATTCGATCAGAGGACAGACATGAAACCATAATGATATGCATGGCTTTTTCCCTATCATATGAAACACTGTGCAAGTATAAACCTTTCCAATGCCGGCGGGACAGTCCTTTTAGCTACTCTGCTCTGAAAGTCATCCCAGATGATAGCAGACAAACCTGAGGCCAAAGGAAGGACCGAAATCCATCTCCAGGAGGTCAGTGTCTTTGCATTTCCATGGAGACTATGAGTAGTCAGAACATACGTTTCTGCTTCAGTGCCCTTTGAAGTTATTTCTGCACGTCAGCAACAGCATGTCTCTTATAAAACAATCTCTTTTCAAAAACTTGTGTCATCCCACTTACTGTGTTGTGGGTTCTTGCAGCATTAACCAGTACTTTTGAGTCCTCTCAATGTCTCTGAATATTAATCTTCAAATTCCAAAACCAGTATCTAGTGACTTGAAGCCACCTAAAACCACATGAGTGTCTACTGTTCTGTCTGTAGACTTCGCAAAGCAACTAAGCAAACAGATATTGGAACTATGTTGAGTCCTTTGATAGCAGAATAGATCTCCATCATTCTTCTCCCAATTGCTCAGTCCCCCAAGGTCAACATTGCTATTAAAGTCCTTCACATTTTAAGGCCAGACATTAATTTTTCCATTTGAACAGCAATCATAGTTGCATTACATCATCAGGAAGGCAAGTATGGTCATATCCTCACTCACTGGCCCTGACAGTGGGTTTGAGATTTAGCTCAACATTGTGCTTTGTAGCATAGCTCTATGCCATCCTTCTGGCTAAATACAACTAGGCTATGGTTTTGCATTGGATGTGATACCTCTCACCCAGGACAGGTGTGTATCTCCCTCTTTAGCATAATAATTGTGCCTGCATTACTAATGCAGACCCGGGTGGGCCATCCTGCCTGAATTTCTGCTAGAAAGGGCCCAAAAGGCTTCAGTTGCTAATCTGTCCAAATGAGTGAGAAATTAGCTTATTTAGTGAAAAAAAGATTGCTTATTGTTCATAAGCAGCTGTAGACATCTACCACTCTGATAAATCTTTAGGTTGAAATGGACCTAAAATATCACTGCTGATGTTAAATTTACATAGTCTAATAAGACGTTTGCATCATATTGTAGGGTATTTTTGCCAATAACTCAGCATAAATTTATTGATTGCCTCAATATATCTTTCCTCTATTTGTAGTAATGTGGCATTTAACTGATAATAGCATTTCTTTCAGGAGACAGTGATACTTCTGTAGATGGGAATCAAATTTCATTTCCATTTTAGCAGTACAAGAAAACAAGTTTTACACCGCCATTGCCTGTAATGAGTTACCTGAATTCAAAGGCAATACTGCAGGATATTTAGAAAGAACAGTTACTGCAATTAAAACATATGTTGTTTAAATGCTTCAAAGGAGTCTGTTTAACATTCACTGCCACAGGGTACCCAGCCGTTCCCAGAAAAACAATGGAGTATCTTTAAACACCTGTGTGTTGGGTTTTGTGTGGCAAGGTTTTGGTAGCAGGAGGGGCTACAGGGGTGGCTTCTGTGAGAAGTTGCTAGAAGCTTCCTCTGTGTCTGATAGAGCCAATGCCAGCCGGCTCCAAGATGGATCCGCCCCTGGTCAAGGCCAAGCCAATCAGCGCCTCTGTGATAACATATTTAAGAAGGAAAACAAAAGAGTTAAAAAAGCTTTTGCAACCGGAGAGAGGAGTGTGAAGGTGTAAGAAACTCTGCAGACACCAAGGTCAGTGAGGAAGGAGGGGGAGGAGGCGTTCCAGACACCAGAGCAAAGATCCCCTTGCAGCCCGTGGTGAAGACCATGGTGAAGCAGGCTGTCCCCCTGCAGCCCATGGAGGAAGGATGAGGAGGTGTAGAGATTCCACCTGCAGCCCGTGGAGGACCCCACACTGGAGCAGGTGGAGGCACCTGAAGGAGGCTGTGGCCCGTGGGAAGCCCACATTGGAGCAAGTCCGGGCCGGACCGGTAGACCCGTGAAGAGGGGAGCCCACGCCAGGGCAGGTTTGCTGGCAGGACTTGTGACCCTGTGGGAGAGACCCCACGCTGGAGCAGTCTGCTCCTGAAGGTCTGCACCCCGTGGGGGAGGCCCACGCTGGAGCAGTTCATGAAGGACTGTAGCCCATGGGAGACACTCCATGTTGGAGCAGGGGAATGTTGAGAGGAGTCCTCCCCCTGAGGACAAAGAAGCGGCAGAGACAATGTGTGCTGAACTGACCGCAACCCCCATTCCCTGCCTCCTTGTGCCGCTGGAGGGGGGCGGAGGTTGAAGCCGGGAGTGAAGTTGAGCCCGAGAAGATGGGAGGGGTGGGGGGAGGCGTTTTAAGACTTGATTGTATTTTCTCATTGCTCTACTCTGTTTTGCCTAGTAATAAATTAGATGAATTCCCTCTCTAAGTTCAGTCTGTTTTGCTCGTGACAGTAATTAGTGAGTGATCTCTCCCTGTCCTTATCTCGACCCAAGCCTTTTGTCATACTTCTCCTCTCCCATCCCGCTGGGGGAGGGGTGAGTGAGCGGCCGCGTGGCACCCAGCTACCTGGCTGGGCCTAAACCACGACAACCTGTAACATTTGCTGACAGCCTCGATGAACACCACAGTACCTGGGGGTTAACAAGTCTCTAATCACCTCCAAGTAAAATATATCAGCTGCCTCTGGCTCCAGTCCCATAAGTGTACCTCTGACCAGACCATCTATTTTCTTGTTAGCTGGCACCCTAATTTGTTACCATCACAAGGTGTACCCAAAAATCTCCCCGTCCTTGCAAGGAGGCAACAATCAATACTAGCTATCCCTTCACTGCATTAAGGGTTCAGTCTAGCAATTAATAAACTGTAGTCAGAGACAGTGATGAAACTTTTCCTTGAAAATTAACCTCAGAACTTGTCTATGGTTTGAAGCACAGTGGCTCTCTGAGGAGGCCAGAAATTTGGAAAGCAAAGTCTATAGGACTTTCGGTTTGAGCATCCATTTTGTATATTGATTGCTTTTACTGTATATAAGAAGCATTGTGAGCCACGTCCTATGGGAAAGTCTGTCATCAAAGTATTCTGAGTTTCTTAGCCTCAATAAAAGCCCAGGAACACAGAATAACAGTCTCTGCTATGGCAGATTGTTTGTAGGATGTAACACTGTTAAGTTATGTATCAGGATGATAATTAACCATCCTCAGAAAAAAACCCTACACTTGTGATATATGTTGTGATCTGGATGTCAGAAAGTTTACTTAAATGGCAAGACTCGTTGAGGTTACCTTTGAACATGGCATTGCCACAGAACACAACTGAACCGCAGAAAAATGCCAATCTGGTCTCATTTGCTTTATGTTTAGAACTTGCATGTAACTTCTGGTGCTTCTCAGGGTGTTTTTGCTGCTAGCTTCCAATTATAGAGCATCTTGTTAACACAGGTTATTAGCATCCTGTAATATTTGCTCTGTCGTGTCTCTCACTCAAATGAGACCTGCATACAACAGCTCAAATACCAACTTGTAACTACAGCCAAAAGTCTATCCTCCAAAGACAGTGATTGGAAGCATGCTACAACCTACATTTTCAGATAGCCTTTAATTAGATAAGTTTCAGGATATGATTGCTACCAGCCAATAAGGCAAATATTTTATGTATTCTAGATTACAGAGACTAATGTTGGACCTGACAAATTATTCAAACACCTTCCAAATTGGTAATGCATTATTACCTTTCTTAAATAAAAGACATCTAGAAACTATTTCTTTTTCTGTATTTCATTTGTAACAGGGAACTCCAAGGCTTTGGGCAGCAGAGCGGTGGACATGCAGTTTCTACAATTTCAGCAAATGTTTTGTCTTCAAGCTTAAGAGCAGCTGTTAAGTTACAATTTTTTGCCACCCACCCCAATCAATAAAACAGCAACCTTTCTTATCACTTAGACTATCAATGACTCACATCATTCAAAGCCTTACTGTATTGTTTCCTTCAGCAGAGGATGGATCCACCAGTAAGTGCATTTCCCCCAAGCAGTCGGACATTTTGTAATACTATTTTTCCCAAAAATGAGCAATTTCCTTGCATGCTAAGTAGCTGTAGGCAGCAATTCTCTTTTCATAAGATCACTGTATCTGTTTTCACCTCCAGTTGTTGTTTTGTTAAACACAATAAAAGTATGACACTAGCACAGATGAATCCCAAATAGTACTGTTAATTAAATACATATGGACAAGCCGTTCCTACCAATTTGTCTCAAAATTTCATAGGACACAGCAACTAGCACTACCTGGCTTAAGCTATTTTAAAAAATACTATCTTATTCCTGCACATCTCAACCTACATAATACTTAGCCTGCATAGTTGGAGTTGTAAGCCGAGCTAGCTACGTACACTGCTTGAAAACTTCATAGTTTTCATGTAGTAGAGGAATACTGGGAAATAAGGTGACACACAAGAACAAAGCTAGTAAATCCAGCACAAGCAACAGGATTTAGATGAAAGATTAGCACAACCTAAGTCATGGCATATCAAGTAGTTGTTTCCCAGATCAGCAGATTGATGCCTGAAAAATTAAAATATGTGAGTGCCATTTATTGGGGACAGTTGCAAAAGCTGCAGATGTACTTATTCTCACAGTCCAATAGGATGAAATTACATTATCGTGGAAGCATAGGCTACAGTCCTGCAAACTCTTAAGCATACGTTTTATTTCATTAACTTCTTGCAGTCCCAATGATATCTAAGGTCAATTGCACTTAGAGGTGACACTTTCCAGAAACAAGGATTTCCTTTATTAACCTTCTGCAGATACTGAAAATATATAGAGAGTTTATCTTATTACTGAGTTTGATCTATGTTTTTTATACAGTAACAAAAATCTTCAGCAGAAATCTGAATCAATTACAACCTATGAAAATGCTCACATTTTTACTTCAGCACATGTTTAATATTTGATCCTCTATGTGCAATAAATGACTTTTATTGCATGTAGTTATTAATTTTTATTCACAGATATTTATGTTTAAAATTAAATATTTCATACATTCATTAATTTTATAATTTTAGAAGCTAGCCACTCTGAGGTGCACTAATCAACTTTTCCATTTTGTGTGAAAGGTAATTCTTTAATAGGCAATAATAATTTTCTCTGCATAATAAATCACAAAACATGTTCTGAATCCTGATCTCTTTAAATACAGACCCATCTTTATCAACTTCAGCAATATTGTCTTGTATATTCACTGAAATGGATTAGTCCCCTTCAGCATCCTCCCCTTACTTCAATCTTTACCTCGATTCATCAGACTCTAAAATGGTTTTGTCTTAATAAGTTTATTGGGTTTATTATGCATTTATCCCAAAGCACACCTGTTCATCGATCTTGGAGATACATGTTTTTGAGCAGTAGCAGTTGGTATCTTTATATCAGGACAAGAACAGCATTGTAGCCTGAAGTATGAAACATCTAGTCAGGAGGTCATCAGTGAAAAGGTACTTACACCCTTATTCCTGTGTGACCTTCAGTGAGCAATCTTTGGTGTCACTCACTTCCTCTCAGTTTATCCACCTACAAACTTGTGTAGATAGCACAGGTAGTCTGTCTATTTTACTCTCCCAGATGTAAACCACTGAGAAGAATAATGTATCTTTTCTTGCAAGCTTTATTTTATTGGTCAAACTTTCTGGGATGGAATAGTTGTGGGGAATAGTTGTGGGTTTGGGTTTTTGTTTTTGTTTTTTTCTGTTCTCTAACACAAAGGAGACTGTCATACTACAGAAATGCCTAGAAAAAAATTTTTTTGCAGCATTCCAGTATTTAGCAATCCTGAGCTTTGAGAAAAACAAAGCAAAATGTTAGACTTTCACTTATCACTTAAGTGGTTACTGACATCGTTTTAAAACCCAACACTATAAAACCAGAAAGATATTTAATTGTTTACATCTGGACACTTTATTCCAATGTGACTGAATAAGTGAGGAAAGATGCATAGGTCAGAAAATGGGAGAGCTAAGCTTGTGTAAAGCTAAAATATCTAGTGATCCCAGCTGTGCAGGAGGCACATGGGTCCTCAATCACACTGCATCAGATTTTTCAAACAGAAAAGTGTCAGAGAGGAGAGATTGTTCACTCAAAGAAATTAAAAATGGCTGTCATAGTGGAAACTATTCCAGAAAACCCACAACCTGCTTGCCAGAAGAGTAAGTAAATAATGGCAGAGCTATGTCCTTCACCCTCAACAGTAAATTAAGGGCAAGATAAGGCAACTGAAAGGACACCTCAAGAAAGCCTGAAGATTTTTTTTCATGAAACTGGGAAGAGATTTTATAGATGTGTACCCTCTCACTACAAGAAAGCATCAGTCTTCAAGATTCAGATGATAGGTTTCAGCAGATGAGCACTGGAAGACCATAGTCATATGTATATAGACAGCTGAGGACATCTCTCCACCAGGAAAGCAGTAACATGAGAGGAAAGGGGCTTAATCCAGACCCTGAGAGCCAGGCCAGTTTCCAGAAGAACCAGTACATTGGGCTCCTGGAATTCTGCATTTCAGGTTTTAACTATAGATGTGGCATGCTTTGAAATCAATCCCCAGCTTCTGGGAAGCAAAAGTAGTATAGCAATATTTCTATAGTGTGAGGGGTAATGTGTGAGATAGTGCCTTCCCCTTCAATGAGCAGAGGAAAAAGGCTCGCTGGACAGACTGGATTGCCTAGTTTTGTTTCAGTAGCAAATTTGTTTACTACAAAAAATAATCCCAGGAATTAAAAGAATATTATGACTTTCCCTGGCCATGAAGGTTACCAGTCTGGTTATCATGTCTTTTTTTTTAAGCAATCTCACCTGCAAAGGCTTTGTGAGGATAGGTAGCTTTACTGGCACTGAATATTCTATGCTGCACAACTGGCAACCGATGTAAGTCCAGATCTGGTTTTGTCCACCTCTTTGTAGGCTGAAGTAATTCATGTCAGACCCAGAGTATCTCAGGACCAGGATAATGTGAAATGTCTATATCGCAGTTCCAGAAGTTTGTGTTGAATTGAACATCAAAATCAGGAAACATCATTAATCATGTACCTATCACTTTTCCATTTGTAGTTCTCGTCTTGAGTTTCTTTTGCTGAATAGTCAATAAAAATATGCCAAATCCCACTTTCATACAATTTCCTCTTCTACAATACACCGGTGTCAAGCCTCTTAAAATCTCTAGCCTTCAATATATCTGAGGTTTGCTCCCCAATTTGAATATGGGTATTTCTCACAACCTGGAGAACATGCAAAAGCCTGATCCAATTTTCAATGATAAACAGTTCTGGAAAACTTAATCCACTCATTGGTGTTTCTTGTGTGACAATGGGTAAATAAAACATATTTCTCAATAACTAATAAAAAGTTAAAACTTAAGACAGAAAACAGTACTTACAAAAATAGCTGCATCTGGGGTTTTTTTTTAGTTTTAAATACTGCTTCATAGAATCATAGAATCATAGAATGGTTTGGGTTGGAAGGGACCAATCCCCCTGCCATGGGCAGGGACACCGTCCACTAGAGCGGGTTGCTCAAAGCCCCATCCAGCCTGGTCTTGAACACTTCCAGGGAGGAGGCATCCACAACTTCACTGGGCAACCTGTTCCAGTGCTTCACCACCCTCATCATAAAAAAAATTTCTTCCTAATATCTAATCAAAATCTACCCTCTTTCAGCTTAAAACCATTACCCTTTGTCCTATCACTACGTGCCCTTGTAAACAGTCCCTCCCCATCTTTCCTGTAGACCCCCTTCAGATACTGAAAGGCTGCAATTAGATCTCCCCGGAACCTTCTTTTCTCCAGGCTGAACAACCCCAACTCAGCCTGTCCTCACAGGAGAGGCGCTCCAGCCCTCTGATCAGCTTCATGGCCCTCCTCTGGACTCGCTCTAACAGTCCAAGTCTGTCTTGTACTGGGGCCCCCAGAGCTGGACGCAGTACTCCAGGTGGGGTGTCACAAGAGCGGAGTAATGGAGCAGAATCTCTCGACCTGCTGGTCACACTTCTTTGGATGCAGCCCAGGACATGGTAGGCTTTCTGGGCTGCAAGTGCACATTGTTGGCTCATGTTGAGTTTCTCATGCAAGCTTCTGCTTGCAAGTTTTGCCTGGGAGGAAGGTCTCCAAAACAACTGTCATATCACCTAGTGGGCTAGATAGTAGAAATGTCATCTTCTGGGATAAAGAGGTAGTAATACCTGCAAGATATTAGGTTCAAAGATGGCTGTTGCCTTTCTGCACTCTGACTGCTTTTCATTTCATTAGCAGCCCAGGAAAAATAACCCAAATTACAGGTGCCAATTACAATACTTCCTTGCTCAATTTCTTTAAAAGCCCTGTTCAGTTCTGTTCTAAGGCCCAATCTCCTGTTGACATCTCTGCACTCAATATATCTAATACCCCAGCAGTGTGTGTTTAGCTTGTGCGCTACATTGGCAACCATGTAAAATGCAGTGATGTCACAGAAATTGTACAGCTCTGGAAGCCTAATGGTGAAGTGAAGGATTTGTCATGCTTCTTGGGTTGTTCTCACTATGTGACATTTAAAACCAGTATGCAGCATGAGCAAGTTGTTCTGCTGAGAGCCAGTTATTATATGAATTTCCATTTCAGTAAGCCTCCGTGGCAACAAGTTCACTCAGTGTAAGTTACTAGATATCTAAGAAACAAAAAAATTCATGGGACAGACCACAAATCTGGGTCTGGGCTTTCAGAAACTGCACACCTTGAAGTATCATGGTTAGACCAAGATTTCAAAGATGATGAGTCTGGCTGATTATGGATGCTTAGCCAAGATTTCTTAGCATGTGGCAATTCCCATGGAAAACAGAAGCATCACAAATATAATTTGCTTTTGAAATCTGAACAACTTTACATGGGCATAAATGGGAAGACACAGGCAACTATAACACATACTCTCACTTCACACAGGGAAGCAGTCCAGGCTGAAAGAGGATCTATCATCTTACACCACCTATAAACCTGTAAGGGACAAATGAGTCATTTCTGACTAAACAAACAATTCTGGCCATAAATATGCTCCTCAAGTTGGGCTTCTACCTCTAGAAGAATTTGGTATGCAGCATGACTTTTATCTCATGAGAGAAAGACTAGGCCCAAAGACATTTTATTAGCATGTATTCTCCGTATAAATTGATCAGGCAGTTTGCAATTTGATCGTGATCACACTGTACAACCAACTTAAGTGGCTAAATGCAGGTAACCAAAGGAGACTTAAACAGGAATAATATCCCCATTGCAATGTTTGACTTGTTTTCTTTCCAGTTGAGCTGAATTATTATTTCATATAATTTAATAAGGAAAACATGGATCAGATCTTCTAGTCTAAAAGTGAAAAATATGTCACAATGAGCCAAAACACAGAAGGAAGGAAAGCTCTTCCTTTATCACACTGACATGTCATCATCCTCTGCCTCCTTTTTCTTTTTCTGGCTTTCCTAACATTCAGGTTTTTATCCTTTTTCATTCAAACTTGAAGGCAATAAGGGACTTTACCCTTTTTTCTTTTTTTTTTTCCCCCAAATAAAAATTCAGTCAAAATAGCCATCTTAACAACAAGAAATTGCTTTTCATAAAGCATCTAAAATTTCTATGGAAAACTAATTTTTGTAGACAAGAATTTATAAGCATTTTGGCTGAGAATGAATACTTGTTTATCCAATAAAAGAGAAAGTTTCTAATGGAAACTTAAATGGTAGCATACTTCTCTCTTAAAATAAACATATCGTTATATGAGAACCAAATCCTGTCAGTCTGGTTCTTCGGCACTGCATCTCTTGGCTGAATTCTCTAGTAAGTAATAGAGCCATTGAAGCTTTTTCTATGTTTGAAGTATTCATAGCATCTCTGCACTACTTAAAACTGTTAGCATCTATAAAAATTGAGCTCTCTCTGCAATCTCTCCCTCATAGCACTAATAGGATATCCCTCTCCTACCTGGCCACTTATCCTCATAAAAGAAAGTATAAGCTTAACATTGAGATTTTTTTACCTCATCATCAAATTTAACCAACAGGTTCAAAAATTATAGCAGGTGGCACAGGGAGAAGAGACTGGAAAAGAAGAAACTGTGTAATTCCAGGCTCCCAATGGAGCCAGATCTCATCACTGGAGATGACGGACATCTTCCTACCTGAAATGCAATTCTGTGTGAAGCCACCAGAAAGCTCAGGCAACACACAAAAAACATACATTTTCAGAGTGAGCATTAGAACATACATTTTCATTAGAACATACATTTTCATTAGAACATACATTTTCAGAGTGAGCATTAGAACTCATGCTATTCCAGAACACACTAATCAAGAGTCAGCTAAAGAGTGCCACTTGATTGCCCAATGAACTATAAATGGAAAAATAGAGGAAAGAAAAATTTACATGAAGGCATATGACTCTAGATAATGCATTTCCTCCATGTTCCATTTGTTTTCCTTATGGAAATATTGGCTAATATCCAATTTTAATTTGTCAAACAGTACATTTAATAATACTTTATATTCATGTTATCAGCAATATAACGTACCCTCCTCATTGATTTCAACCTTGTACTAGGTCTAACTGGGATGATTAATTTTCTTTATATGGTGCTATGCTTTGGATTTGTGACCAAAACAGTGGTGATAACACACCAATGTTTTTGCTATTACCTAACAGTGCTTGCACAGAGTCAAGGCTCTCTCTGTTTCTCAGTGTGCGCCCCACAGTGAGAAGGCCGGGGATGGGGAAGAGAGGGGAAGGGAATACAACCAGGACAGCTGACCTGAACTGGCCAAAGGAATATAGGCTGTACCCTGCCATCTCTGGTACACACATGCCAACTCAGCATGACCACTACTGAGGTTGGTTGAGTATGTGTTTTGTGCCAGGATGAAGGCAGCGATACAAGGGATAGGGAGGAGTGGAAGCAAGTTACTGCATGGAGCTGTAAGAAGAGCCCCTCCTTGCCCACTGAGCTACCTTTATAGAATATGTATGAAGCTCTGAATATGGTAGACAAAGGACATAATGGGATGGAGAAAGAGGAATCTGTGCAAGTTGTCTCATCAAGATCAGATCAACCAACCCCTTGCATCAAGAGCTGCATTACGACTGCTGCAAGAAGAAATAATGGCAAGTTACAGTCATAGGTGACCTCCTCCTGAGTGGAAAGGAGACACACATCTGCAGACTAGACCCTCTTTTCAGGGAAGTTTGCTGCCTCCTTGGGGTCCAGATCAGGGAAGTCACCAGAAAACTGATGAGCTTAGTAGAGACTTTGGATTATCACCCACTACTTCTCTTTCATGTGGATACTAACGACATTGCAACAAGAAGTCCAAGGTCAATCAAAAGAGATTTCAGGGCCCTGGTAAGAATGCTAAATGATTCAGTAGTGTTTTCATCAATCCTTCTGGTAATGGGGAGAGACATTGGAAGGTCTGGAAGAAACAGGTGTGCCCAAGACATCAATGCCTGGCTCCAGGACTGGTGCCTCCACCAGAACTTTGGTTTTTAAAACCATGGAACAGTCTTCGAGACACAAGGTATGTGGGGGCCTGACAGGATCCACTTCTCCCGATGGGGGAAATGTTTCTTTGCTCATAAACTGGCACGACTGATTGAGCAGGCTTTAAACTGGAGTCGTTGGGGAAAGGGGATACCATCATGAGAGCTGAAGGTAAGCCAAGTGTTGGCATGGTATCGCCTGAGATTGGCAATGCTATTGGGAGTATTTATGCTACTCCAGGGAGCACTGAGGAACGATCTGAAATGCTTGTACATCAGTGTATGCAGTATGAGAAATAAACAAGATGAACTGGAACTGGAAGCATTGGTCAATTTGCAGAACTCTGACCTCATTGGTATTAGTGAGACTTGGTGGAATGAGTGCCACAACTGGAGTGCTGGGATGGAAGGCTGATAGGCAGGGCAGGTGAGAGGGAACAGTTGCATTGTATGTAAGGGAGAGGTTTGACTGTACAGACCTTACAGTTAGGAATGATGTGGTTGAGAGCCTCTGGTTGAGGATTAGGGGGATGGAAAATAAAGTAGATGTCACAGTGGGTATCTACTACCAATAGCCTATCCAGGATGATAACACTGATGAGTTATTCTATAGACAATTAAGAGATAACATTGGATCAGTAGCCCTTGTCAACTTCCCAGACATCAACCAGGACTACTGTGACAAGCAAGCCTGGGAAATTCCTGAAGTTTGTTGATAAAACTTCTTGTCACAAGTACTCAGTGAGCCAACTAGGAAAGGTGCCCTCCTAGACTACTTGTTTGTGAATGGAGAAGGACTCGTGGGAGATGTCATGGTAGGTTACTGGGGTGACTCAGGAAACTACAAACTTCAGTACCTGGAGGAAGGACAATGATCTGCAGATGATCTACTCCATAACCTTCTCTGGAACCGAGGTGAGACTGACAGGCTTGTAGTTCCCTGGATCCTCCTTCCCCGCCCTTCTTGTGGATGGGCATCACATTTGCTAACCTCCAGTCAACTGGGACCTCCCAGTTAAGCCAGCACTCCAGATTAATGATGGAAAGTGACTTGGTCAGCACTTCTACCAGCTCCCTCAGTACTCTTGGGTGGATCCCATCCAGCCCCATAGACTTGTGTATGTCTACATGGTGTATAACAGGTCGTTAACCATTTCCCCTTGGATTATGGGGGCTTCATTCTGCTCCCTGTCCCTGTCTTCCAGTTCAGGGGCCTGGGTACCCAGAGAACAACTGGTCTTACCACTAAAGACTGAGGCAAGGAAGGCATTCAGCCTTTTCCTCATCCTTTGTCACTATGTTTCTCCCCACATCCAAAAAAGGATGGAGATTCTCCTTAGTCCTCCTTTTGTTGTTAATGTATGTATAAAAACATTTTTTATTGTCTTCAACTGCAGTAGCCAGATTAAGTTCTAGCTGGACTTTGGCCCTTCTAATTTTCTCCCTGCATAACCTCACAACATTTTTGTAGTCCTCCTGAGTTGCCCACCCCTTCTTCCAAAGGCCATGTGGTGGGTTGACCCTGTCTGGAGGCCAGGTGCCCACCAGAGCCGCTCTATCACTCCCCTTGTTCACTAGAAAGGGCAGAAAAAGCATAACAAAAAGCTTATGGGTCAAGATAAGGACAGGGAGACATCACTCACTAATTATCGTCACGAGCAAAACAGACTGAACTTAGAGAGGAAATTCACCTAATTTATTACTAGGCAAAACAGAGTAGAGGAATGAGAAATGAAATCAACTCTTAAAACACCTCCCCCCACCCCTCCCATCTTCCCGGGCTCAACTTCACTCCCGGGTTCAACCTCCGCCACCCTCAGCGGCACAGGGGGAACGGGGAATGGGGGTTATGGTCAGTTGATGGCGTGTTGTTTCTGCCGCTTCTTCATCCTCGGGGGAGGACTTCTCTCATCATTCCCCTGTTCCAGCATGGAGTCCCTCTCACAGGAGACAGTCCTTCACAAACTTCTCCAGCGTGGGTCTCTCCCATGGGGTGCAGTCCTTCAGGACCAGACTGCTCCAGCGTGGGTCCCCCACGGGGTCTCAAGTCCTGCCAGCAAACCTGCTCCAGTGTGGGCTCCTCTCTCTATGGGTCCACAGGTCCTGCCAGGAGATTGCTCCAGCGTGGGCTTCCCATGGGGCCACAGCCTCCTTCAGGTGCCTCCACCTGCTCCAGCGTGGGATCCTCCACGGGCTGCAGGTGGAATCTCTACACCCCTCATCCTTCCTCCATGGGCTGCAGGGGGATAGCCTGCTTCACCATGGTCTTCACCATGGGCTGCAGGGGGATCTCTGCTCCAGCGCCTGGAGCACCTCCTCCCCCTCCTTCTTCACTGACCTCGGTGACTGCAGAATTTCTTACGTCTTCTCACTCCTCTCTCCGGCTGCAAAAGCTCTCTCTAGCTTGTTTTTTTTGCTTCTTAAATATGTTATCACAGAGGCGCTGATTGGCTTGGCTTTGGCCAGCAGCAGGTCCATCTTGGAGGCGGCTGGCATTGGCTCTATCAGACACAGGGGAAACTGTCCCTTCTGCCCTCTGGAAGTCCAAGGTAGCAGTTCTGCTGACTCCCTGCCTCCCCCCTCCCCCGCCTTACTTCTCCAAGAATCAAAAACTCTATCATTTTATGAATGTTGTGCACAAGACTGCCTCCAACGATCACCCACAAGTCCTTCTCTGTTCACACACAACAGGTCCAGCAGGGCACCTTCCCTAGTTGACTCAGTCACCAGCTGTGTCAGGAAGTTATCTTCCACACACTCCAAGAACCTCCTAGACTGTTTTCTCTCTGCTGTATTGTATTTCCAGTAGATGTCTGGTAAAGTTGAAGTTCCTCATGAGAACGAGGGCTAGTGATTGTGAGACTTCTCCCAGCTGCTTATAGAATACTTCATCTGTCTCTTCATCCTGGTTAGGTTATCTATAACAGACTGCCACCATGATATCAGATTTGTTGGCCTTTTCCCTGATTCTTACCCATAAACACTCAACCCTTTCATCATCATCGTCAAGCTCTAGACAGTCAAAATACTCCCTAATGCATAGGGCTACCCCATCATCTCTCCTTCCTTGCCTATCTCTTCTGAAGAGTTTATAGCCATCCATTGCAGCGCTCCAGTAATATGACTCATCCCACCATGTTTCTGTGATTGCAACTATATCATAGATTTCCAGCTGCGCAATGGCTTCCAGCTCATCCTCTTTGTTGCCTATGCTGTGTGCATTGGTGTAGATGCACTTCAGCTGGGCTATTGATCCTGCCACCTTTTTGGAGGGAGAAGCCCTAATTCCTATGTGACTGTTCTCAGATGCTTCCATGGTTTCTAAAGCATTGACAACCCTTACATCTTTGCCGTCGCATGGATCTCCATCTCCTGCCTCCACTGAGATGGCTAAGGTGCTGCACACATTAGTACAGGGACATTTTAAATGTGCTCCAGTGTACTCAGCATATTGTAGAGCAGACAGAAGGACCTCACTAGCACACCGTCCCTCAAACACTGGCATGCTGCCCCCAGGCTAATCTCTAACAAACCTGGTTTTATCCCTTTTCCCCTTAAAATCTTGTTTAGAGCTCTTTCAACAAGCCCTGCAAACACTTGTGCAAAGATCCTTTTCCCCTTTGAGAAGGGTGTACCCCATCTCTTGCCAGGAGGCCTGGTGTCATGTAGACCAACCTATGATTAAAAACCCCAAAGTGCTGCTCGCGATACCAGTGACAGGACCAGATATTGATCAGCTGGGTTTTCCTGTTTCTTCCTTCATCATTCCCTGCAACTGGAAGGACAGAGGAAAACACTGTTTGTGTTCCTGATCCCTTAACTAGCCATCCCAAGGCCCTGAAGTCTCTTTTGATTACCCTTGAACTTCTTATTGAAGCTTCATCAATGCCTCCATGAAAAACCAATAATGGATAATAATCTAAGGGCCATACCATGGTAGGAAGTTTCTTCATCACATCTTTAACCTGGGCCCTAGGGAGGCATCAGACTTCCTTAAGAAGTGGGTCTAGTCAGCATATTGGGTCTTCTGTTCCCCACAGAAGAGAGTCTCCTGTGACAATGACCCATCTTTTTTTTCTTTATGGAAGTGGTTTTGACCCGGGACATAGGCTGAGTTAACCTTGGTGACACCTCCGATCTAGATGGACCATTGTCCTCATCATTGTTTGAATCCACTTGCACAGCCTCATACCTATTATACAAGGGCATTTGAGAAGGTGGGGTAGTCATGGAGGAGATGTGCCGGCTGCATTGGGCAGGAAGTTGTTGCCATTCTCTCCTATATCTTAAGTCACCTCATTCTGCCAGGTGGAGAGAGGATAGGGAATCCTCCATATCATGTGTTCTGTCTGCCTAACAGGTCTGTTTCAGGGATGGTAGGCTGCTGGCTCACGCCTTTCAGTTGGAAGGCTTGCAATACTGTGGTGTTTAAAAAACCTTAAGTGCAAGGGCCTGGGGTACAGTTGCAAGCGTCAAGGATGATACAGAGCAATGAGCAGGACTACTTCATGTAGCCAGCTGACAAGGCATATCAACACTGAAGCTCACAGTCTACTTTTCAGGCTAGTCCCACTTCTCTGTTTCCGTCCCATATTTCCTCAGAAAATTGTCCCCTAGCCTTGGCCAAGGCTACTGTAGGCATAACAGATATCATCAGCTCTTACAGTTGCCTGATGTTTTCCACTCTAGGCCTTTATTATCTTCCTCTTGCTCTCTAACCTGACTCTTATCCTGCTACATGCCACTATTTCACCAACCACATTTAATTTTTTAATAGAAAACAAATAATAATTTGTACAACAACAAGCAGCTGGGTTTATGTGGCTAGATTTTTGGTAGCAGGAGGGGGTTGCAGGAGTGGTTTCTGTGAGAAGACACCAGAAACTGCCTCCATGTCAGACAAAGTCTATTCTAGATGTCTCCAAAACAGACCTATTGCTGCCCAAAGCTGAGCCCATGAGTAACTCTGGTGGTGCCTCTGTGCTAATATATTTAAGAAAAGGGTAAAAAAAACCTGCACAGCAACAGTGAGAGAGAAGAGTGAGAAAAAACATGAGAGGCACAACCTTGCAGACACCCAGATCAGTGAAAAAGGAGGGGGGAAGAGGTGTTCCCGGTGCCGAAGCAGAGATTCCCCTGCAGCCCTTGGTAAATACTATGATGATGCAGGCTGTCACCCTGCAACCAGTGAAGGACCAAGGTGGAAAAGATATCCACACTGCATCCCCTGGAGGATCCCACACTGGAGTAGGTGGATGTGCCCTGAGGAAAGCTACAGTCCATTCAGACCCCATGCTGGATCAGACTCCTGGCAGCAGCTGCAGCCCATGGAGAAGACCCCACATACGAGCAGGTTTTCTAGTAGGACCTGTGGCCCCTGCAGTATCCATGTTGGAGCAGTTTGTTCCTAATGGACTGTAACCCGTGGGAAGACCCAGACTGAAGCAGTTCATGAAAGACTGTATGCCATTTGAGGGACCCCACACTGGAGCAGAGGAACAGTCTGAGGACAAGGGAGCAGCAGAGACAAAGCGTTATGGGCAGACCTCAACCCCCACTCCTCATATCTCTATGCTGCCTGGTGGGAGGAGGTAGAAGAGTCAGGAATGAAGTTGAGTCCAGGAAGAGGAGGGAGGGGACAATGCATTTTTAATTTTGTTTTTATTTCTTGTTATTCTACTCTGTTCTTCACTGGCAGTAAATTAAATTCATTTCCCCAAATAGAGTCTACTTTGCCCATGCTGTTAACTGGTGAGTGATCTCCCTGTCCTTATCTCATAGAATCATAGAATGGTTTGAGTTGGAAGGGACTAGTTGGAAAGATCATCTAGTTCCAACCCCCCTGCTTTGGGCAGGGACACCGTCTACTAGATCAGGTTGCCCAAAGCCTCATCCAACCTGGCCTTAAACACTTCCAGGGAGGGGGCATCCACAACCTCTCTGGGCAACCTGTTCCAGTACCTCACTACTCTAACAGTAAAGAATTTCTTTCTAACATCTAATCTAAATCGACCCTCCTTCAGCTTAAACCCATTACCCCTTGTAATTAGATCCAATTAGATCTCCCCGGAACCTTCTTTTCTCCAGGCTGAACAATCCCAGCTCTCTCAGACTGTCCTCAGAGGAGAGGTGCTTGACCCCTCTGATCAGCTTCGTGGCCCTCCTCTGGACTCGCTCCAAGAGCTCCACATCTTTCTTGTACTGGGGCCCCCAGACCTGGATGCTGTACTCCAGGTGGGGTCTCACGAGAGTGGAATAGAGGGGCAGGATCACCTCCCTCGACCTGCTGGTCACACTTCTTTGGATGCAGCCCAGGACACGGTTGGCCTTCTGGGCTGCAAGTGCACACTGCCGGCTCATGTTGAGCTTCTCATCAGTCAATACCCCCAAGTCCTTCTCCTCAGGGCTGCTTTCAATCCATTCCTCACCCAGCCTGTAGCTGTGCTTGGGGTTGCGCCAACCCACGTGCAGGACCTTGCACTTGGCCTTGTTGAACTTCATGCGGTTCGCACGGGCCCACCTCTCCAGCCTGTCAAGGTCCCTCTGGAT
The DNA here is from genome assembly GCF_028858705.1 of Grus americana. Taxonomy (NCBI): domain Eukaryota; kingdom Metazoa; phylum Chordata; class Aves; order Gruiformes; family Gruidae; genus Grus; species Grus americana. The sequence continues at coordinate 61,932,268 of NC_072855.1, forward strand.
GGCATCCCTTCCCTCCAGCGTGTCGACCACACCACACAGCTTGGTGTCATTGGCAGACTTGCTGAGGGTGCACTTGATCCCATTGTCCATGTCAACAACAAAGATGTTAAATAATGCCGGTCCCAGTACCGACCCCTGAGGAACGCCACTCATCACTGTTCTCCACTTGGAGACTGAGCCGTTGACCACAACTCTTTGAGTGCGACCACCCAGCCAATTCCTTATCCACCGAGTGGTCCATCCATCAAATCCATGTCTCTCCAATTTAGACACAAGGATGTCGTGTGGGACAATGTCAAATGATTTGCACAAATCCAGGTAGATGACAAATGTCACTCTTCCCTTATCCACCAACAGTGTGACCCCACCATAGAAGTCCACCAAATTTGCCCTTAGTGAAGCCGTGTTGGCTGTCACCAATCACCTCCTTATTTTCCATGTGCCTGAGAACAGTTTCCAGGAGGATCTGCTCCATTATCTTCCTGGGCACAGAGACAAGACTGACTGGCCTTCCTTTTTTCCCTTTTTAAACATGGGGGTTATGTTTTCCCTTTTCCAGTCAGTGGGAACTTTGCTGGACTGCCAGGACTTCTCAAATATGATGGAGAGTGGCCTGGCCACTTCATTCGCCAGTTCCCTCAAGACCCGTGGATGCATCTCATCAGGTCCCATGGACTTGTGCACCTTCAGGTTCCTTAGATATTCTCAAACCTGATCTTCTCCTACAGGTGGTGGTTCTGCATTCTCCCAGTCCCTGCCTTTGCCTCCTGTGACCTGGGCAGTGTGGCTCGAGCACTTGCAAGTGAAGACTGAGGCAAAGAAGTCATTGAGTACCTCAGCCTTCTCCATATTCTGGGTAACCAGGTTGCCATTTCATTCTGGAGGGGACCCACATTTTCCCTCGTCCTCCTCTTATCACTAACATACCTATAGAAACTTTTCTTGTTGTCCTTGACATCCCTGGCCAGACTAATTTCCATCAGGGCTTTGGCTTTCCTAACCTGATCCCTGGTGCTCAGACAGTTTCTCTGTATTCTTCCCAGGCTACCTGCCCTTGCTTCCACCCTCATGTCCCGATCCGATATCGGGGAGGTTTCGATACGATCCCAAGAGTGAGATTAAGACACAAACGAGGTCAGATGTCGTACAACCTTTTAGCTTTATTTTGTATGAACAGGGGGATAAGGACTGTATATAAAGACACAACCGGGAGAACGGGGGGAGAGCAAAGAAGAGAGGGGGAGAGAGAGAGAGAGAGAGAGGGAGATAGAGAAATAGAGAGATAGTGAGATAGAGAGGTAGAGAGATAGGGGAAGGGACCAAGTCGGGACGAGCCTAATTACCACCACTCCGAGTCCAGTGATGTTCCGTTGGCTCCCTCTATGGTGTCCAAGTGTCGCAGGTTTTGTCGAAGAAGGTCCTGGAAGATGCACAAGGAGGAAAGGAAGAAGGAGAAAAAGCCCGCCGCCTACTGGAGCACGTGCGCTCCTTTATATAGCGTCCCACGCTCATGCACAGATCGTGGCTGCATACGTGCCATTTGTGTGGCACGTGCAGTACGTGTTGCCTCCTCGGGAAGCCTTTTCACGCCCTGGCTCTCGCGCATGCGCACGGTGGCGCTCGTCCGCAGACCGCAGCGGGGGGGGGGGGGCGGGCAGTCCCCTCCGAGGCAGGGCGTCAACACAGGGAAATGGTAGTGCAATGGCAATGTCGAGACAAACTGCATACAGTAGCAGTCCGCTACACCTCTGTAGGCTTCCTTTTTTTGTTTGACTTTGCCCAGGAGCAACTTGTTCATCCATGGGGCCCTCCTGGTGGATTTGCTTGACTTCCCCTTTGTTGGGATGCATCGCTCCTGAGCTTGGAGGAGGTGACCCTTGAATATTAGCCAGCTGTCTTGGGCCCCTTTTCCCCCTAGCACTTTGTCCAATGGTATTCTACCAAGCAGGTCCCTGAAGAAGCCAAAGTCTGCTCTCCTGAAGTCCAGGGTAGTGAGCTTGCTGAGTGCCCTCCTCACTGCCCTGAGGATCTTGACCTCCACCATTTCATGGTCACTGCAGCCAAGGCTGCCCTTGAGCTTCAACCCACAAATTTTTCCATCATAGTTTCTTTCTCCCCTGTCTTGCTGAGGAGAGGGAGTGAGAAAGCAGCTTGGTGGTCATCTAGCAGCCACCCGGGTTTAACCCACTACACTGGTGAAATCACTAACTGCATATTTCCAGCTCTGCATTTCCATGACACATGGACACATCCCAAATATGCACTAGCCTCTACTGTGGTGACATCCTCTAAAATTACTGAACAAACAAGAAGTTGCTTGACTTCTGTTTGCATTTTCATGCATGTGCATTTCCTATTAATGGACTTCAAGTTTACTTTGCAGATTTTTTTACTCAATTGTTTTTAATACTTTTGATGCATGAACCTATAGGAGACTTGAAGAAAATTCACAACAAAAAATTCAGAAAAACAAACCAGGTGGTGTATCTGAACAGAATTTAAGAGAACAAAGATGACAGAAGGGGGACTGGCACTATTCATCCTGTGACTGATTTAGCATCCTGTCCTAGTATTCTAGTTACAGACGGTCTCATCTAAAATTACAGCTTACACATTCAACCATGCCTTGTGGCCATTTAATTTAACATTGTCCCATTTATTTTTCTCCAGTGCCCTAAGAAACACGGTATAAGGTCCTCCATCTTCCCTGCAGATTTTTTTCAGTACCACATGTCAGGAAGTTCACTGTGAACATTGCACAAGATTAATACATCTGGGAACGCCCAGTACAAACGTTCTTTATAATCTCAGTTTCCCAAGTGAGATACTTTGTGCTAGCATCTCTCTTTAGATATCTGGAAACCCAAACCTGAAAGAGCATGATGAAGAGATTAGACCTCTCCCCTGCATTCAAGTCCCAGAAGGTATGACTAGAATATCTGAAACATTCGAAATGGCAGAGACCTGTTCTGTAGACAGCTACTTTTACACCTGCTGGCTTTTCTAAATAACTCCCATTACCACTCTACTAGCCTAAAAAAATCCACTGACACCTGCTCTCAAAAGAAAATGAGAAACATCCTCACAACATACAGACTCAGTATAACTGTTCTTTGCCACTTTTGCTCTCTAGGAATCTGGAAAACAGCAGAAAATCCAGTAGAAACCCCAATAAGCTAGGGAATTGGGGAAGCACCTTCAAATGAAGAGGAATAGAAGGAAAATGTTGGGGTTTTTTACCCCATACATGGATAGTTACTGCAATTCTAGCCATGAAATACCAAGTCCATCTTTGTTCTCCAGTTGAGAAATGGCTAAGAAAAGACTAATATATTAATCATGTATGTGATTCATGGCACCACTTCCCTATGCTTGTAGGACTTTGACTATGTACATATATGCTTCAATAGCAAATCCATAGTTAAATTGGGTCAGGCTAAAAAACCAGTCAAAACTTAATAACCTTAGCCTGTTTCAGCACCGCTGGTGTAAATCACACTCCAGATTGGCAAGCATATAAGCCAAAAGAAGAGATACTTATAATTGCATAGACAAGCCTAAAGCAGTGCAACAGGCAAAAATTATATATATAATATATAAATTATATATTATATAAATTAGCCATGTCAGAACATTTACAGCCATTGGCATGCCTAAATTAATTGTCCTGCATACTGCCTGAACAGTGTCACTTAGCCATATAAACAAAAATAGTTTAAATTGCTAGTGTCAAAGTTAAGCATTAAATGAATTAGTTGCTGAGTTTACTGGGGTCTGACTGCTAATAAACAATTTCTCTGGACAATATTTGTAAATTAAATGTGCCTAACAGTGTCAGTGATCAGTTTGAGAACTGCTTTATTCTTGAAGATTTGAGGAGAAAAGCACAGTAACAAGTCAGAAAAAAGAGAGTCTAGTGAGCTTTCTCCTTGAAATTATGGATGAAGCATATGCTAAAGTAGGCCCACCTGCTCCTATTAGCAGTTTGCTGCTGGAAGGGCCTCAACCGCTGACATGAACATCTTCCCTTGGGATATCCCACATCAGGTTTTCAAGAATACTGAGCTGTGACTTAAACCTGTTTTCACCTGATGCTGCTGTGTGTTGTTATGATATGACATGGACAAAAGCTACTGTAACAGATGTGACAGAATGGAAAAGCAGACAGATCTGCTATCCCACCGGCCCACACAGAGCCAATTTGTTACCTAGCATACCCCAGCTAGTCAAAGAAAAGTTTTAAGTTTGTATTTCTATAGCTACAGAATTTTCCTTCTACAGCTACAGAATTTTCCTTCTTCACAACAGCACTGCTTCTGTTTCTTGCTCATCACACCAAACATCTTTGAATATTTCAGAGACTAGCAGCAGGACACAGGAAAAATTGGTGCACAAGGCTGTCTCATTCACTTGTCCACTGAGAAGTGGAGATGAATATCATTTGCATGTGCATCTTTCAACAGGGCATGTGAACATCTGACAATCCTAGCCAAACACTTCATCCCACTTGGAAATAAACCATCATGAGGTCTAGGAATGAGCCATTGAGGAATTTGCATCCCAGTGGGCAACAATACGCAGCGTCACAGCTTGTGTACCGTCCCCAGAGACCCATGCTTATCAGGAAAGGAATGACTACTCTGAATGGAAGGGGCCTTTCTTGTTGGGTCACTGGAAGGACACTGACACAGAAGTAGGCTGTGTTGCTCTATTCCTTTTGTTTGAAATTACTTCTGAATAAGACACTTCAGCCAAAACATCTTTGCCAATTAGATGTCCTTGGCTGACAGGAAGAAATACTAGCATGCTGTACAGTTATGTATAACTTCTTAATATCTCTCTCCTGTCATCTACATGAAGGTGCATCCCATTACAACAAAAACAGACTCCAGGAAAGAAATACCATTTTGAGGCTATGTATCAACAAAGTGGATGAACAGCTCAGTTTGATTCATCTGAATCTATAGCAAAAACTTTTTATGCTGTTCTGCTAAACACTGATAAATTAAAACTCATTCTTCCTCCCTTGCTGTATATTTGTGAGTACAGAGCACTGAGACACAGTCAGGATGATATTTAGATGACTTCGATCTACCCTTAAAATTATTCAGTGCTTAAGATGGAAGTATTCTCTCTTACCCCCAATAATAATACCGAAATAATTCAACATGATTAATGTTTTTACAGTCAATACCAAATGAAATGCAAGTAATTTGCCACTTCTTGTAGTGTTGTTAGATTATCCCTCAGTAATATTTTGATCATATATATACATCATTACTTTCTGTAACATTGGTATAAATGGAGTGATAAAATCCAAGGGGCAAGTATGAACAAAAAAGACAAACATGCCAAACAGAACCATTGAGCTCTCCCTTGGTTTTTTTTCAAGTCCCACATTCATAAAAGTCCATTTCTTGGCCTATTTTATTTCTATCTTATATTAACGAGCCCAAATTAGCACTGGCTGGCAGACCATGACCACCATACTGCCTACACATTTTTAACTGAGACCTTCTACTCAGCCTTTATGTTTAAACACTCACTGATCTGCCAGCTAGACAAAGATTTAGGGCTAAACTTGCCTATGGTGCCCATGACTTGCTCACAGGATATGCTATTAGACACTAATTCCACAGGGGTTCTTAGTATCCATCAGACAAACACTGCTGCTGCCTACAGCCTAGGGCTGATTCCACACAAGAATCATGAAGGCAAAAAAGGTCATTGGTTAGCTCCTTGACTTCTCAAAAAATGACAGCTTTTCCCTCCACTCTTCTCTATCCAAGGAAGGAAAAATCTAGATACAAACATATCCAGATCCCACAAGATATCAGAGAGAGTCAGAAGTTCATGACCCCTAGGCTGCTGTTCCATTTAAGACAGGATCAGTCACACTGCTAGCGTAAAGCTTTTGAAAGGCTGGGCAGATTTCCTTTTTTTGGGCAGGAGGGGACACTGGGAGAAGCATGTCAAAATCTGAAGTGTGAGAAATGTGGCTTTTGAATGAAAGGAATAAACTGAGATATAATGGATAAAACATCTTTCACTTAATTTAGGAGTCTTTTGCGGGGTGGAGAAGTACACACAGAGGCAAAAACTTCAAAACTAAAACCAAGACAGACAAGTGGCTAAAGGAGAGAGAGGCAAGAAAGCTAAAACAGCTAAGAGATCCTTAGCTTATCAGGCTCGGTTTTAATTTTTTTTAGAAATGAGAGATGGCAATGAGACTGAGATTTTCCAGAAGCAACAAGCATCCAGCGGGACCCATTAATCCCCCTCCATTTTGAGACATCCTTCTACATAGGAATCTAAAGCTTATGGAAACTCTTGCTCTTTACATTCTGGTGGGCTAAACTACTGTTCTGTTAGTTTGTTGCAAGGAGGACAAGTTCCAATATTACGGCCACCAAGAACAGTACTAAGTACAACAGTAGCAGAGGAAAATATTCTTTCTGGAACAGATCGGACAAAAACCTTCTTTACTTTATTCAAAGACTTTCTTAAGATGACAAGCAGTCAAGCAAAAGGAGGAAAAAAAAGGCAATGACTGAAATAATGTGGGAATAAAATCAGCCTAATCAACAGTCAAAACCAGTAAGAGATGGGACAGCTGTACAAACCACCAACCTCTTCAGAAACCCAGCAGTGAAAATATGACTTTGGGAGACCACATACTATGAGTAGGTAGATCACAAGGAGCAGGCTCTATATTCTTCTCTTCCCATGCACAGTCTCCTAGAGACCCCTGCAATCTGGAGCAGGTCTGTGAGGCATCACTGCCTCAATCCCAAATAGCAGCTTGAGCAGGCTGCACGGGGGGGAACTCAAGACATTTTCTCTTGCTGCATTCAAGAGTGAGGGAAATGGAGGAAGTGAGGAACACAAGGAGCTAAGTGTAGCCATACCAGCCAAAAGGCAAGTCCATCTAATTCCTTATCTCTAATTCCTTATCCTGAGTTTACAACATAGAGTGTTGCCTGCTATTTAGGGAAGGAGTTTAAGAAACAAGTAAGAACAAAATAGACTGGGAGAATGCACCAGCAAAAGGACCAATTTCATGAGCAAAACTCACATCTGAGACCAGTGTGTAGTAACAGTCAGTGTACAAAGTTCTTGTTATGCTTTCTTCATGCACACTCTTCTGTCCCCACTTTTTCTCTCTTTCCTACTCCTACCCCTTGTCTTCTGTCAATATTACCTTAGCTGGCTATATCACATATGTAGCTTTTGCAGCACAGGTATGAATCCAGGTGGTTATCTGAAGGCATGCCATACACAGCTGATGTTCACTGCATCTCAGACTACAGGGTGACTGAGAAGACCTCATGTGAAGCTTTCTACCAGCAGTGACTCTGCAAGATAAAAAAAAATCCCAGAAACAGCAACATACTTGGCGGTTTTGCTATGTTTATCTGTTCTCTTCCATGTCTTGTCTTATTTTGTCATCAATGACAATGATAGGCACTGGAACAGTTCCAGGTCTTCTCAATCATTTTCTTCCTTCTTCCCAAAACTGCAGTTAGAAGGCTTTAAAAGTGATCTAAATATTTTCTTTCTGTAAAAAGTCCCTAAATATAAAGGGAAAAAGAGTAAGGAACATCATAAAAAACCAGAAATCTTACTTAGCATTTGGTGTTCCTAGTATTTTATTACTTTTTTTTTTTTGTATCTTCAATACAAGATTAAAAAAAAAGTTTTAATGGGAGATGTTAGCTGCCAGCAAAAAAACCCTGTTAGCTTGTCCTGCTTTGTGACTTTTCTCATATTATATCATAGACTTGCAATTCTATATACCCCCCTGTAGGAACCAGATTTCTGAAAGGTCACAACTCTCATGTAGCAAACCAAAAGGAAGCAGCGTAACAGCAGCATCAGATGCTTCCATTATTCTTAATAGGAGAAGTTGGATGCTGACACCTTCTGAGACTCTAGCAGGAAGAGTTTGTTTAGGTACATTTTTGTAAGCCTTTGGCATAAAAGCAGCTTGCCAGAGGCAATCTGACCCCTTGTTACAGGCTGCAGCAAGCAGTTCAACCACACTGCCAAACGCTGAAGAGCCAAAACAGATGGCTGAGTAACCAATCATGTTGCAATGTACACATATTTTAGAGTTTCATGCAGAGAGAGAAGGTCACAGTCTCAAGATATTTCCATGGTATTAACATGAGATTTTAACCATCTGAATGCACTTCAAAAATGTCAATACTATATATTCCATTAGATATACCAAAGGCAACATTTTCCCTCAGCATTACTGTCAGAAAGACAATTTAAGTGAGGAATTAGCTATGGACAATATTAGAGACAGATAATATATTGAAAATACATGTTCATTATGTTTTTCATGGATCTTTTAAAAATGTGCAGGCATGTGCATGTGGCTAATCACCTTGTGGTTTTAGGGTATGGTTTTTCTAAGTCGTTAACCAGTTTAACAACGTAAGTCTCAGAGGTCTTCAATTAACTACCTGATATAACACAGTTCCACACTGTCTGGTTTCATGCACTTTGCTCTGAATTCTCTGCTATCAAACACGTCCAGGCAGAGGATCAGAGCAACACTGGCACTTTTTGTGCTCCGAGTAGTCACATGGGTACATAAAATGAAGCTCTTTAAGATTAGAGGAGCAATCTGGTATGTCAGTTGGGGCCGTACAGCAAGAAGCATCAATCAGGTTCCAGACTCTCCATTAAGATGGGATTTCACAGGGGATCTAGAATTGACACAATGCAGTCCCAAAAACCTAACTGTTAGATTTCCCCACATTGCAAGTGCTCTTCCACTGCAGCTCAGGACTCTTTCTGATATCAGAGTGTTAAAGAAGGAATCCATGTCCCAAAGCAAAACTCTTTCAAGCATGCTGAGACTTTAAATAAGCATCTACAAACCAGCCCACAAACCACAGGATTTGCTTCCTAGATAAGTTTTGTGGAATCAGAGCAGGGGAAAAAAAAAATTAAAAATTGGTATCCCTCACCTGGTGTCGGAATTGATAAAGGAAAACAGAAATTATGAGAATCCTAAGTGATTAATGCAACGTCTGACATGACAATTCTACTCTGGTAGTTAGCACTCAATACTCTCTGCAGCTCCCAGCTCTGAATGGTAAGCAGTGCTTAACATGTATTGACTGTTAACCAACAGACCCAGATTGAGTCCTGCCATAGCCTTGAAACCTCTAGTAACACAGAGCAAAGCAGAAGCACCAATACCACCGAGAAACTCACTGACAGCAAGCACATCTGTATACATCATGGCTTTGCCTCCGAGTGCCCAATTTCCTGATATCCTCAGATATCTGACCAGCACACCTTTTCAATTGAATAAAAGAAAGCAGCATCCAGGTCTCTAGGACCAGATTTAGGGCTTCAGAATTTCTTTTTAAAGTGTGACTGCGAGAGAAGTCTGCCATCATGCTGAATAGCTTGCTCAGTCATTTTAACCATAATGATTTACTAACCCTTCAGCACAGGTATGTTTTGCATTTTATGCAGTTGCCAATAAAATGGTAATGATTTCAGAGCCTATGAGTAATAAATTCCAAGCAGTTATATAAAATGTTAACTCCTTCTGTAAACAAAAACTTTTTAAAAAATCTTTACCACTGGCAAAGCATAAAAAATGAACCAATTGGTCTTTTCATCTACTTATTAAAATTAACTTTGACAGTAATAAATAATTGACATAATATATTATTCAGACCTTTACGTACAGAATTAAGTAAGACATAAATTGAAGGTTATTTATTTAAAAGGAAGTAATATATATGAAAAAGTGTTGTCATTCTAGAATAGCAACAAAGTTGCAAATATATTGAACTTTATATAGCCCTTGGGGGGAAGCCAGCTTTCCTGCTGTTTCATGTTCTGTTTGTTAAAGACTTGCCTAGGAAAAGAAATTCCTAGGTCCAACACATTGAAATACACTTTAGTTTAACTCCAGAAAATGACTCACTTGTCTAAATCCTTTCACAAGTCATATGCCACACAGCTACTACTCTTGTTTTGTTAGATCAGAGAAGAGAAGACTCACAGGCAGCATCAAGGAGGGAGCATTCTACCAGTCCATGGGACACAAGGCTTGACCAGTCTCTCAAGTCATCCAGAACTCATGAGCGGGAGCGATCAAATCCCAACTCTCTTGAAAGGCTGACCAAACTCAATCCTAATGTTTTCTGAGTTTATCACTCACCATATCTCATACTAGGAGGATGACCCAGAACCTCCCATGTGACATCCTCTACTCTTGATACTTGTGCTGGAGTTTGGGCTCAAGATCTTGAGTTCGCTACTTCTGTGTTGATGGTAAAATATGATCCTTCTGGCCCAGCCCTGTGTCCAGGTTTCCTGGTCTAGAGGACCACCCTCCTCAAATGAGCCAGGTCATAAGCCAAACAAGTAACATCAATAATGTGGGAGTCTGGACTACAATCCAAGCTCAAGCCCTAAATTACATAATTGAACAGATATAGATTTAGTCTTCTGCATGTCAAGGTAGGCTCCTCAGTCACAAAATCACCCTCAGGACTACCCTCTGTACTTGTGTAGTCATTTACCACAATGACAAATGGCTGAATGACAAGAAACTGTGGCTTAGACATAGACCTATTAAAATGTTTTATATTCCCAAAGAACTTAACGTGATTGAAACTTATATGTTTGTATATTTGCCTCAGATTTGCTCCAGTGCAGAGAAATCTGGATTCAGCCTCCTGAATCGACTCCTTCACAGATGTGTGCTGGCATGCCCTATGTTCCTTCCTCAGCACTCTGCACAGAACAAGAAAGTGCCACTGGAAGGACATCTCCTTGACCCTGCACCTTAAACCTGTAAGTCTTGAATCGTGAAGAAAAGACCTTTTTCCCTAAGGAACAGTGGACAGCCTTCTTTATCTCACAATGCATGTGTGAATTTTCCCCATTTCTTGTTCCAATAAGACAACCATAGGATTTTAGAGTCCTTTATGTGCACTCTCCTTATGGAATAGATGCATGCAGTCCAGCCAACTTTGGGCTCCAGAACAGATTACATTTGTTATTTTCTCCTCTGCAAGGAAGACTGAAGACCTGTTTTCCCTACCTCTAAGCAGCCCCCTTCATATCTCATCTCTTAGAAGTGAAATCAGTAAGGTGAATATCTGCCTGTCTTCCCCAACTCAGACCCCTGTTATAGGTCTTCCTTTGTATAGAGACATTTAAAGCACAGGAATTTTACGCTAACAACAACTTCACAATCAGGTGCAGGAAGATGCACTGTACAGATTCAAGACACAATGCACAGATTCTAGTTGAACAGAGGGCCTGCACCTGCTCTTTGTTAAGAGGAAGCATGGGAACAGGATTTCCTAGACAGCATGGAGGGTACCTGAAAGGGTTGATGAGAAATCTGAGAAGAAGAGAGAACTCTCACAACTCTATCTGTGCGGATATAGGAGTCATTGGCCAAAGAATGTCCCTGCACAATAAGCTGTTTTCTAATATGACATCCTTACCTAGCCCAGCTGCAGAGCAGGTGTCATTAGGAAATACACAATGCTTTCAGCGAAAAGAAACGCTTAAACAGCATGCAGCACACAATGGCAGTCAGTCAGAAAGGACAGAATACAACTTTCACCTGGACCTCTGCAGCTCCTGGATATATCATTATCCTCCTTTCCTTCAGCAAAATAAGGAACTGTATATTTTTCCCTACTTTCCGTTCATTGCCCCTTCATCTTGTGTCTTTGTTCTCCTCAGGCTACAGCTGTGGCTCAGAATCTTAATGAGGGTCAGGAAGACACTTCTCTGGGTAGGCAGATTTAAGTAATTAGATTGGCTGCTCCACAGCTCCTTTTTATTTGCTAGGCATTGAGTATATAATGTTTTCTGCAGGTATTTCCTAGTTACTGGGAGCTATTAAGTATTAAATTCATGATACAGCTTGAAGTATTTCTTCCTTGTGTTATTTTGAAATTAAATTATCAGTGGAAATAGGTGAGGTGGAGAAAGATATAATAAGCAGTGTCTATTTTTTCAAGAAATTCTTGGTGTTTCTCAGGACTGATGTCGTGGTTTTACCCCAGCCGGCAGCTGAGCACCATGCAGCCGCTTGCTCACTCCCCCCCCCATCGGGATGGGGGAGAGAATTGGAAAAGTTAAAGTGAGAAAACTCGTGGATTGACATAAAGACATTTTAATAGGTAAAGCAAAAGCCGCGCGCACAAGCAAAGCAAAACAAGGAATTCATTCACCACTTCCCATGGGCAGGCAGGTGTTCAGCCATCTCCAGGACAGCAGGGCTCTGTCACGCATAATGGTTACTTGGGAAGACAAATGCCATCTCTCCAAACGCCGCTGCCCCCCCCCCCACCTTCTCCCAAGCTCCTTATAAACTGAGCATGATGTCATATGGTATGGAATATCCCTTGGGTCAGTTTGGGTCACCTGTCCTGTCTGTGTCTCCTCTCAACTTCTTGTGCACCCCCAGCCATCCCGCTGGCAGGGCAGTGCAAGAAGCAGAAAAGGCCTTGGCCCTGTGTAAACACTGCTCAACAATAAGTCCATAGAACAAAAACATCTCTATATTATCAACACTGTCTCCAGCACAAATCCAAAACATATCCCCACACTAGCTACTACGAAGAAAATCAACCCTCTCAGCTGAAACCAGGACAACCGAGAAAGGCCAAGGCATAGTAATTACCTTGATTAGTGGTTATAATAATTTTATACTAATCTATAATAAATCCTTTAAAGATTAAACCTGAAATGCTTCTTGCATTTTTTAAAGATTGATTTCTCCCTAAACAGATCCAAACTCTATTGCTCTTAATTGACCACAAAACCAATTGTCATACTGATCACAGGACTGGCTTGAATTATGAGAAAACATGTACTTTGCTTCCACTGTAAGTATTTCTCACACCTTTTGTATATCCAAACATATTACAACCAGGAAAAAGAAATGCAGGACAATTTGCAACTACATCTAACATGGCAGAGTACACTGATGATCGCACAGAATTTTCAAGCCATGTGGTAAACACATTCCTCTCAGATGGCAAAAAGCAGTACTGCAATGATCTATGGGATCCTGAGTCTTTGCACTTCCTTTTCTGTTTGGGGTTCAGAACTTTTATGTGGGACAAACATGTAATTATTAAGATGCTAGACTGGGACCTAGACTTCCCTGGTGCTCGTTGTATGCCACTTTGAAAAGATGCAAATGTCTTTGGCACCAAAGCACCTAACTTTCAGGCCCAGACGCAGCATTTGCAAAGCATATTGTAGGAGAATAATGTTCAAAACAGCCACCACATTGGCAAGTTCTGGGTTACTTGCTGCTTGAGCAGAAGGCAGTGAAGCCAGAGGTCAACCTCATACCTTTTACTCCCACACCTCCTTCTTTTAGAAATGCACAAATCTGAAATCTTTCCAGAAGACAGGCAGCATGCCTCCTTGACCTTGACTCAGCAGGAAATCACTAAACAATTACAGAAAAGGAGGATCCATCTTCTGCAAAATGAATGATCACAAAACACATTTGGAAAACATAAACAGATTTATTTCCCCTCTTATCTTGTGGGAGAGGGCTCTGGTCACCAGATTGTTACTTAATTTGTTTCATGGTGCAAGAAAGACAATTTATATGGCCAAGGAAGGACCTTCCTCAACAGACGAGTCACCCTCCTGAGAGGATGAATCCTGAGTCCCAGACTGTTTTCCTTAAGATACTTTCTATTTTTGTATGAAGTAGTCTGTTTAGGAAACAAACCAACCTATCGAGAACCTAGAACAAGAGCCACTGATTCACACCTCCCACATGAGAGGCATATTACCCTCTGGTTAGGGACAGTCTGTGAAAGGGGCAGAGGAATCATGTGGCCTCATTTCAACATCCCAGATTTATCCAGAAACTTTAAGATAGTCAGACCTGTCAAGACTAAAGGAAGTTTTTCTCTGCACAGAGACCCATCCTTAGGCATCTAGAAAGGTTTAAAATGAAAGAACAAAGCACCGATGGAGCTTTTTAAGATTGCCATTTTGGAAGCTGATGTGTCCACTGTACCTTATCTTATTTGGGGGAGAAATCTGACTTCTAACATCATCAAGTTCCCCTTCTGCAAACCCAGAATAGCCTCTCACAGCACACATGAGGACCACTGCTTTTAAACCTCTAAATTGCCCAGACAATTAATGAGAGACTACATGAGCTGAAAGACAACACATGTGCCATAAATCCAGAGAATAGAATAGCCCACGTATTGCTTAATAAGGCCATATGGCATCGGTGTGATGTGTAGCCTCCTGCCTACATCTACAGTTACTAACCACAGACATTAGTAAGCACGTCTGAGTTCTCAGGCCAAAACCACTAGTAATAACTAAAAAAAGAAGGTTGCACCAGAACTCCTATAAGGTGACTTAACAGCTAAGCCTTAGTCTGATATGTAAGGGAGAGAGAACCACCTGAAGCTATTAAAATCTATATCTAGTATGATCAACACAGACCATCATCAGCTTCACACAGTCCTTTTAGGTACATGTCCAAAGCGAGCCTTTCAAACCATGGCGTACATGCTTTTTTGTTCAGTTGCTATTTTAAGTCCAGTTTGGTACTTAATAAATCCAGATCAGGAGTTTGCACAACATGTCGTGAGAACATATGATACGGTTTCCCAACAGGCCTGAGGCTGAGCTTTGTCCCAAAGGGCTTCTAGGCTCACAACACTCAAGCAATTTAGGAAACATTTCTTTACAAAGAGGGTGGTCAAACACTGCAACAGATTTCCTAGATGGGTGATCGATGCCACATGTCTGTCAGTGTTTAAGTGGCATTTGGACAATGGCCTTAATTACATGTTTAACTTTTGGTAAACCCTGAAGTGGTCAGGCAGTTAGAGTAAAGGATTGTTGTAGGTCACTTCCATTCTATTCTATTCTATTCTATTCTATTCTATTCTGTTCTGTTCTGTTCTGTTCTGTTCTGTTCTATTCTATTCTATTCTATCTGAAGGCTGGGAGGAAACTAGATGCCAGGGGAACAAATGAACTCTCTGAACATCGTACGTGGGACCCAGGCTCCATTTCATTCTAAAAATCACATATCTAAACTTTTCAGATTTCTTTTATATGGATTTTTTTTTAATTAAATGTCTTTTTCATTGCAAAACATAACAGTTCTTTCCACGTTCACCTATGATTCATCATGAAGAACTTTCCTCTTATGATCAGTGCTAGGGCCTGACAACATAGAAATTTTAACAAAACAAGGATCTCTCTTACATAAGGATCTTTTTCTCAGCAATAGCTTGAGAACATTCAGCAATTCAAGAAAAAAGACTGCCTTGTTTTGTGAACTTTTGAGAACCCAGCTCATGATTTGGCAAGCTCAAATGTATTTCCAATAAAGTGGCTGTCAGTTGCAAACAAAATGCAAAACACAGTTTTTACACAATGAGAAGAAAGGGTAAAAGTATTTGAATATATTGGTATTGAGAGAACAGCTCAGCCATCTTTGTTCTGAAGATGGAAGAACATTTTGTCTATATTTTCCTCATTTGTTTTCTAAAGCTGTTAAACTCTCATTCCACATGCCTGTCTTGGCATACAGGTATTTGGTTCGAACAAAAGTCTCAGCATTCCTCTGCCTCAGTTACATTCTTCAGTCAAAGCCTCATATCACAGAAATAACTGGAAGGGATAGAAATACACTTATTCGCAGCCAAGTCTCTTGGCTTTTTGTTTGTTCACCGAGTGTCAAATTTAGTGTTGCCTGAAAGCATCTCGGTACTGTAATGAGGTTTAAAATGGCCTCCCTGGGGCAAGTCTTGCATGGCCTCATGTGGAGTCTGACACCTGCTTCCCACTTAACAGTTGCAATTATTTTGTGTTAATTGCTGCTAGTGTCTATTGCCCTTGAGTGCCATGGAAGCTGACACAAGGCAGCCCTGCTTACCTTATCTACTTTCCTGCCTCTTGCCTAAAAGATTCCATCTGTTCTCTGGGAAAAAAAATCCCCCTACTAAGCCTTTTGTCCACTTGGTAACTGCAGAAGACAACCCATCCTTGCTCTCCGGAATAAATGGCCCATTCATGCAGCAGACAAAGATTCGTCCTGCTTCTAAATCCCTTGGCCACCATCCCTGGTTACCTCTCTTTGTGCTATGGCCATAATCTCTGAAGTTGCCTAGAGGAGCTGGCCGTCCAGTTCTCATTAGTTTTAATAGGAACTGAGCATCTAAACCTGGTGGACAGGTTTAAAATGTCCAACCTATTAATTCACACTGTACAGCATGCCATACCCTTATCTTCCCATTTTTGCCACGCTGTCCAGATTTATAGATCTGACTGACACTAACTAAAATCAGGAGATAAAGCTAAAGTCTTGGGGGGAAATACCAAGTAACAATAAAAGAAAATTTATCTCATCAGTTTTTAAAGCAGCCCAAAAGACCTCCAATGTTCAGCATTGATGTACTGAGTGGATTATATCCAGAAGTTTCAAGATCAGTTGTTAAAGCTGTCCAACTATTCCACAGCTCTGTTTGGTTAGGCTTGGTGTCTGTTTAGCCACAGGAGGCCAAAAGAAATGCCAAGAGGTAGGCTTCAAAAATCTATGCTTAGACAGTGAAATAACTGATCCAATTTGAAAAACTGTTAATCCCTCAGCAGCTCTTGGGTTAAGTCTTGGCTTTGTTTGTGTCCTATGGAACTCTCTCATTTAGCCTGTGGATATCTTCACTCCTTTTAGAGGAAGAATGTTTTCTCTCCAGCAGAGAGCAAGAGGTGCAAGATTCTCCCATGAAGTCTCTGCAAAGGTTTTCACCCCCTTCACTGTGACTTAGTAGGCATATAACAGCCAAAGTATAGCTGAATGGGAATTCTGTTTTGTTTATGTTGAAAGTTGTTCATTCTTTTCTCTATTGCACAATTCAAAGGGCATCACAAACTAGTGGAGATATCCAGAGCCAGAAATAGAAGTGAATCAGGGCTTTTCATTAGAAAGAATATTGCTATTCATTAAATAAGTCCTGTCTCCATTATCAGCTGAGCATTTCCAGCTCAGTCAAGCTGGATGAAGTTTTCTTTTCAGTCTCAGCAGTCATCTTACTTTGCTTTTGTCATGGTTTTGCCCCATCCAGCAGCTAAGCACCACACAGCTATTTGCTTGCTCCCCCCTCAGTGGGATGGGGGAGAGTATCAGAAGAGTGAAAGTGAAAAAACTCATGGGTAGAGATAAAGATGGCCTAATAGGTAAAGCAAAGGCCACGCACACAAGAAAAGCAAGACAAGGAATTCATTCACCACTTCCCATCAGCAGGCAGGTGTTCAGCCATCTCCAGGAAAGCAGGGCTCCATCACGCGTAATGGTTACTTGGGAAGTAACCATCACTCCAAATGTATCCCTCCAACTTCCTTCCTCTTTCCCCAGCCCCTTATATGCTGAGCATGATGTCATATGGTATGGAATATCCCTTTGGTCAGTTGGGGTCAGCTGTCCCAGCTGTGTCCCCTTCCAACTTCTTGTGCACCCCCAGTCTACTCGCTGGTGGGGTGGAGTGAGAAGCAGAAAAGGCCTTGGCTGTGTGTAAGCACGTCTCTATATTATCAACACTGTTTTCAGCACAGATCCAAAATATAGCCTCATACTTGCTACTATGAAGAAAATTAACTCTATCGCAGCCAAATCCAGCACACCTTTCCAACCAAAAATTAACTAGCATTAGCATAACCATCGCATTCTTCTCTTTTTGCCCTATATCCCATCCTTCTAGTAGCTAATTTGCTAATCAGGTTTTGGTGATAGTTTTGTAGCTAGATTATAGAAGGACAATGACCCTAGGTAATGAATATTCTCTATATAATCACAAATACATCTTAATATAAATATATGTTCTGGTGTGTAATTGTACCTCAGCTGATTCTGAAATGCTGTTGCGGTACTTTCTCTTAGTTATATTTCAGACACCTAATGGTTCCTGTTTAATTTGTTGACCTGAGCTCCTCATCTGAACTACATTTCCCGTAAGGTCCCACTTCCCAAGTGATTGCTGAGATACATCAAGGGGTTCTGACCTATGGATAAGGAGATTAAGAAATATCTTAACAGCAGCAGGAAGCAATAGCATATAGGTCCAGTTATATTAATACTGGAGGCTTTGTAGCTAAAGAAATCTAAGGTGTTAAGTGTTTTACTCCAAAAAGGGAGCTACTTCTGACCATGCTCGATAAAAAGCCTAAGTTAATGAGAGGAGACAGTAGGAAGCAAAAGGCATTCTAGCACAGTATTCAGGCTTGATCTTGCACTGTGTGGAGCAGTACTGAGATTACAGATCATGACTGGGCTCACCAGAAAATGGTCTCTTCCTTGTTTGTGTAAGGATAGCCTCTAGGAATCAGGGGAGAGCTCCTGGTATAAGCAAACCCAAATGGCAAAGCCAAACTTAGCAGGAGTACTGCTTGAAAAAGACACACTTCACTGTGCACAAAGCCAGAGAACACATTCAGCTCATCTGAAATAGAGGACAGGTTAAAGCTAAAAGTATTTGTACTCCAGTCAACTTTTGGGATCGTAAGTATACCTGAAAACTGATGACTTTTCCATTTCTTTTCAGTTTGGTTGTGAATGCTTTGCAAGCTTTCCAAATAACATGAGGGGAGAAAAGTGTTTGCTGTTCCACCAGTGGAGGGGGAACAGACCCTATTTCTGACTGCTTCCCCAGCTATATAGGTTTAAGAGTGACCTTGACTCAAGGTCAAGGAATAGAACAGTATTTGAATTCCACCCATATCTAATCAGTGCTAAAAAGTGTGCTTCTGAAGCCTTTCAACTTTCTTTTCACTTTGAGAACTGTATTTATAGTAAGAAAATCAGAAATGTCTCCTAGACAACACTGGCAAACAAAAGAGGAAGTAATAAGGAATCAATACAGGTAATATGAAATACTGTCTATAGTCTGCTGCAATACAAATGTAGATATGGCATATATGCTAAAGAGTTATATGCTAAAGAGTTAATTTACTTTCATCCTTGATGAACCAACTAGTTTCTGGTTTTTTAATAGGGTTTTAAACACAATTAGCATTTAAGACAATAGGAATGGCATGATGAAAACCTCAGCCTCAATGGGTGATATTTTTGTAGTAAATTCTCTCTAAAATACTACTCTGGTATCCTCAGAATCCTAAACTATTTAAGGCAATGAGTAATTTATTCTCTTGTCCATATCTAGTGAAGCCTTGATCTTTATGGTCACAATTATTTCTACTAATTATTATTACTAATAGCAAGAAACTATCAGGAAAAAAACCAAAAATGCATGACAAGTAAATAAAGTAAATGAGCGTCAGACGTCCATTTGTATTACCAGATTATCAAGATGGTGTATGATAGTTAACTGGTACATCACAGTTGTACAAAACTATGACGCATTTTAAAAAGCACACATTTGAAATAATTTTGACAGTCTTCCTGCATTTCCTGCATCTTCTGTGTGCAAGAATGCCCAAACATTGAACACGCTGATGTGCATCTGCTTGAAGTCTGGCTGAGTTTCTGAAGTTTCATTTCTGAGGAGAACTCTGCTGTATAACACAGACAGATAGGCTGCATTTGAACAGAACTGCCTGCTGACTGAAGCACACAACTAAGAAATGAAAACTGTAAAAGTGGAAAAGCATCGGAAATTATAAAAGTTGGGTCGAAGGGATATTTCCTCAGAGAAGAAAAACAGAACAGGAAATCCTAGCAACTCATGTTCACAAAGAAATCATGCACACTCACAAGAAATCATGTACATTCACTTTTTTTTTTTTTTTTTAAAATAGCCTATGGTTTCTGAAGAACTTCAGGGATCCACTCTGCTTACTATTATTTTCTGCCTGCATGTTTCATATTCTGCAAATCTTTCACTGTAACATTTCTGTTATGACAATGGGAGTATTTGCATGCAAGCAGTATATTTGTGAGTTACAATTTTGTCTGTTCCTGCTGTTCATTCCTCACCTGAAGTCATAATATGCTCTCCTTGACATTATAATCACCTACATAGCAACCCATGTTGAAGTCACAAACAAAGGGTTATGATTTCAGCTGAGGGATCAGTAGGAACAGAAGGGCTCACATAAAGAGAGATACTGTCTGCATGCAAATGTGTCCATTTGAGAGGAAAAAACAAGTGAGAGTCATTAATTACAAAGTGATACATTAGCTGAATGCATTCTCATGGAATATTTTTCAGACTCCATGAAGCATTCAGTGCATCTTTAAAGGAAAAAAAGCACAAGCTGACTCCAAATCTCTGCTGTTATCAATTGGCACAGGTCACTGGATTCTAGCCCACCGGCAATCTGCAGCAAATTGTGGTTTGACCTTCGCTCACTGTATGAGGAGGCTGTTGATTCACTGTATCTGTTTTTATCAGCCAACCCCAATTTCAATTCTTTTCTTTATGTGAAGCCCCCTGTGCTCAAAGCCTGAGTATGCCAGAGAGTTGCGCTAGAACTTGGCATCAGCTGTTATTAAATAAAATAGTTGAACAGCAGATGGACATTAGAGACCTTGGTTGCTCACACAGCAGGTGCCAGCTGAACCTTAATGCCATTAAACAAGAAAATAATCTGCAGTGAAGTTGGTGATCAGGCTGTTATCCTTACTGGTTTCATTCAAAGGCAAGGAACATGAAAGTATGTCTACACACTGAGGGATGTAACCGTCCTTCCTCAGCCAGGAGAGCTTCTGGCATTGGGCTTTTCTCCATGCTGTCAGGTTGTGCTGTAAGGCTGCTTGGATGATCTTAAAACAAATGTGGAAGCCAAAATTTAATGACAGTGCTGTGGCAAAGAGGGACTGTTCTATACCCTTCTCAAGACTCTTCAATCTAGCAAATGGGTGGGACCCTTCTTGGAAGCTGTTGACTAAAGTATCTTGATTTAACCTGAAACAGAAAGGGCATTACTTCAACTGTTAGGTTGTTTACTGAAATCCTGCCCAAGCAAGAACCTGAGGTTGAGAACAGAAGTAATCATACTTAATAGGAACTGGGTACTCATGTGAAGGGTCTCTTGAAAACCTTAATCTAAGACCAAGGAGGTCCCCAAAGCCAAGACTTATCTGATATAGCCTTAAGCAGTTCATAAAACATGCCTGTCCTCAGCTCCCTATAAATTCAGTTGAGAGAGGCTGGCACATACAGAGAGAAAATGAAAATTAATATGCGAACAGTCTGCGTGTGCCCATTTCTTTCCACTGATGGAATGAGCTTCGAATGACTGGTCGTCTGGCTTCAATGTCTCAACTTCGTGCATAAATGCAGTGAATGAATTCAGGCTTAAGACTTACTGCAACTTTGAGCATGAAAGTGGGGCTTTTTATGTTAATAATTATGTAGAAAGCTGATAACATTTTTATTCTCCAAGAGAACTGAAACATAAAATACTGTTTTGTGTAGACATTTTGAAATATTGTTTTAGGCTGTGATGTTAGATTTTTATATAAACATTTCTGTTCTCATCTTTAAAATTTCATTCCATGTACCTTGACTTTCTCTTCTGATACAGAACTATCTAGTTCTTTAAAACTGAAAAATTACAGTATTGAGGAATACTTAAAGTCTTACTTAAGGAATGAGAACTAATAACTATACAATTACTTAATTTTAGTATAAACATTTTCCTGAAAATGACAATGAGAAAATTTCAATGGGAACATACTAAGATTTGAGTTTGCATAAAAATATTTTTGTCAGTATTAGATATGTCCTGGTTAACTGCCGAATTATCTTCCCTGCTGCACAACTTCCGTCAGCCTAATTGCTGTGTACATTACAGCTTCAGATCTTTTGGTCTCTATCTGAGAGATTATTTGAAAAAATCTGCTAGCTGATAAACTACTCAGAATCTAGTAAAACCAAAACTAAGACTGCTGACAAGATTTTTATGTCTTGCCATTTGGAAGAAACTCTCAACCTCATTTATAATGGTGCTAAAGAAGTTACGGCTGGTAGGCAATAGAGCTGGTCATAAAATTCTCCGATGGAAAACTTTCCTATGGAAAGATCATCTTGTTGCAAAGATGGGACCACTGTAAAACCTCAGTCTTTCTGAAAAACTGAAGGAAAGAATTAAAGGTCTTAATATTTCTCCCCCTGTCTTTGTAGGAGGCAATGACAAAATGAGTTTAGACTGCTCCCATTTCTGCCACTACAGAAGCAGCATCTGGAAAAGCCTTGGGAGGTGTGATGGCAACAGCCATTTTCTTCTTCCACTATCATGTATATTACAGGACATACCTTCCAGTTTTATATCAAAATTTATACATAACAGATCAGGCCTGCACACAGTCCTTTAATGAGAAGAATGCTTGACAAAAGATGGCTTTTCTCCTTTAGTCACCTTTCATGTACCTTCTTGCTTATGTGAGATAACAGAGGTGTATTTGACCTCATCTTCTTGGGGTTCTCCTGTAATACAAACTTAATCCTGCACTTTCTCATCTTCCGAACAAAGGAAAACAAGTTGAGGATGAAATCCAGCTCTGGGGGCCCCAGTACAGGAGAGACATGGAGCTGTTGGAGCGAGTCGAGAGGAGGGCCACGAAGTTGATCAGAGGGCTGGAGCACCTCTCCTATGAGGACAGGCTGAGAGAGTTGGGATTGTTCAGCCTGGAGAAAAGGCGGCTCCAGGGAGATCTAATTGCGGCTTACCAGTACCTGAAGGGGCCTACAGGAAAGATGGTGAGGGACCATTTATCAGGGAGTGTAGTGACAGGACAAGGGGTAATGGGTTTAAGCTGAAGGAGGGTCGATTTGGATTAGATGTTAGAAAGAAATTCTTTACTGTTAGAGTGGTGAGGTACTGGAACAGGTTGCCCAGAGAGGTTGTGGATGCCCCCTCCCTGGAAGTGTTTAAGACCAGGTTGGATGAGGCTTTGGGCAACGTCGTCTAGTGGAGGGTGTCCCTGCCCATGGCAGGGGGGTTGGAACTAGATGATCTTTGAGGTCCCTTCCAACCCAAACCATTCTATGATTCTATGATTCTATGAAATATTTCCTTGGGACAAATTGCAAAAGTGGCAGCCCTTAGCCCCCTCTGTTCCTGTGCTACTAGGAAATATATGCAGCACGAGTTTCAGTGACGGGTTAAGTCTATCAGACCCACAACATTGCTGTAGACTGTTTTTATGTATTCCATGTCCAGTCCTCACCTAAATGACTCACATAAGAACTACCTATCCGACTACAGATAGGTAGTTGGGTTTTTCATCTGTTATATTCTTTTTGGTGTCCACACCAGTAACTGGGAGAAAAGTTGTCACAAAATGCTAGTTCTTTACACCCCTGTAGAAAGTGCTTTGGCTTTGAATTTTCACAGTTGCTGCCGAAATATAGCAATGTCCTGAGTTACCTTATGTCAAAGAACAGACTGTTTTTTGAGCCATTCAGGAGAGATTTAACAGTGGAATACAATGTTCTGTTTTTTGATGTTTAAGGCTGACTCTGAAGTTGCTGCAAGTCAGAAGCATCTGCCAGAGCATTTTTAAAAAGTCCAGCCCAAGAAATGGCATACCCCATGTTCAAGTCTTTCTTAACAGTGCTGGGGGGGGCAGGGGGGGAAGAAAAAAAAATCAAAAACCACTGTGCTATGACAGGCAAGGCAAGAATGCATGCCCTACCCCAGAGTAAGATAATGTGATGGGGCAGGAAGACAGCACAGGACTGAAGCTGAGCAAAGAGACACATTCCCTGTCCATCCATTTCTGGAAAAATCTATCCGTTCTAAGCAAATAGCTTCAAACGAGCCAGAAGACAAGCATTTGTATCTCCAAGTTTCCATATAGACAGTTATTCTGCAAGAACTCCATGCCCATAATGGTTATGTGGCCAGCTGCATCCGAACTACTTTCTCAGGTATGTGCCGTTCTTCATTTAAAAAGAAGTCAGCTTGGACAAAATAGTAAAAGGTAATGCATCTGTGAAATCATTTAGAATACGTTCTCAGCCTCAGTTACAAAGCATGAACAATTACTTCTGTTAAGTATTAAAGCATCTTTTTTCTCCAAATACATCAAATATGTGAATGCCTAGCAACTCAAGCTCTTTGTACACATCTATTATTTTATTAAGTATGCCAATAATTCCACAAAATGCATCATCCCCTTCCTTGGTAACTGAAATGCTTGATGTGGCTATGGGCTCTGTCCAAGATTCAGCATCAGTTTTGGCCCCAACAACACAGTAGAGATTGCCACTATGTCACTGAATGGCCAACAGCATCTTCAGCAGGTCCTGAGCCACCACTATTTTCAGGATAGCAATTCAAGCCCTATCCAGATAGGACCAAGTGTGCTTTGTAGCTTAACTGTATAAGCTCAGGAAACACTGTGTTAACTATTCAGCTATTCTTGTCCCAGTTACAATAACCCACAGTCCACCCTTGCACTTGCGTTAGAGCTCTAATGACAGTAAGGAGATTCAGATCTCCTTCTCATGTCATAAGGAGGAGACAGACGCAAACCATTACTTTCCTTAGGTAAATGTGATCAATTAATTGGTCTGTCAGCTGACCAGATTAGTGGGCTACTCATGCATAGACAGCAGCACTTGGTGAGAGGGAACCTCAGCCCAAGCACAGACAGATTTTTGTACTGCAATTCACATTTTCAGCTTCTTCAGACTAGGGTTGCAAGTACTTTTGATCTTAAGTCCTGAAAATTATTTCTAGCATTGTACAACAGGCCTGATATTTCACTATTTCATCCCAGGTTGCATTTAGTTGTGTTCTCACCTATCCTTTCAGTCAACTCTTGCAAGAACCGATTTACAGTGTTGGGGAAAAAATGCATTGAAAAAGAGCAGGTCACTGCAACTGGAAGAAACATTTTTCTAAAAAAAATAATGCAGAATCCTGATGCATGTATGAGCAAAGGCTAAACAGCAGTGTTTAATAGTAAGACAATGGAGAGAAAAAAGGAGACATACTTATAAAGCTGTACTCTAAATCAAACACATTAAGAGAGAGACTAAACACTAATCTATGCAATGGACACCCCACAGATGCACTGCCCATAGAAGTAAGTAATAAGAAAATGGTGTATGCACAGAAGAAAGTTTAAACACAATGGATACTGTTAGAAAATTATATGTATCTCAGGGCTGATATACAGGATGCAAAGGATATGCCTTCAAGGGCATAAAAGGCTTCCCCTGTGGTGCATTATCTAGAAACCATTTGTAAAGTAGAAGTACATTATTCAAACCACTCCAGGAGAACTATGTTTTAAGGATATGTATTTTCACACTTTCTAAAAGCAATGATGTCACTGTGGGTGATTTTCAGATCTGTTTAAAAGACATTGCTTAGAGAGGAGGGAGGTCTTGTTGTGGCACGCAGTAAGACAAGAATCCTGGAGAACTGAGATGCTATTACCAACATTTCTTCAGAAGATAGAGGCAGTGGAAAACATCTGAAGGACTCCACTGCTAGCTGTCTCCACTCAGAGAGGCTACACAGATCTTTAGCATTTTAGTCTCCAGTCCACTCTCTAAAAATGTTGCACTTGAACTGAGCAAAAAAGAAATGGAATTTTCCAACAAGATGAATCCCTTCCAAAATCTGATTTGGTTTAATATGTCTAGTGTCTGCCTTTCTAAAGTTTTATCAGTAAACAAAGCAATGTGATAACACTCCAACTTTTGTTCTATTTATGTTTTCCAGTTCATCATTCCACAAAATCCTTCAAAAAAAGTAGGAATCATAGGCTAAAATGCATTATCAGGGAAGCCAGTTCATATCCACAGTACTTCCATTAATTTAAGAAGAATGTAAGATGACAGGTCTGAGGACAAATTATATTTCCTCTCAACAATTAAAAAAAAAAAAAAGGCAGAAGGCAAAATTCTATTCTGGAAAAATATTAATGGGGTGTTAAAGGAGCAAAGTAATGGAGATTGCCAATAGGTAGAAGATGAAACCAAAATAAAACAGAAACTGAATGAGTCTGAGAACAAAGAAAACTGTATGTGTGGTAAAAAACACCTATATACATAAATTGAAGCATGGATGCAGCACAGAGTTAATCCAAGAGAATGAACCAACTCATGGCAATACATGGAAATACGACAAAGTCTGTGAAGAGTACAAAGGTGTTCTTAGACAAATTAAAATAAAGCAATTAATCAGCTGTGCAGGTCTAGACAAGGAAAGGCCACAAGATCACTGCAATCTCTTCCATATATTGCCTCAGGTGTGCTGGAATCAGCAGCCTCTAGACTGCTCATTGCATTTCTGCTTTGCTCTATGTTCCATAGCCCACCTACTAGGGAAAATGAATTTGGGCAGTGCTGTTGTCCTGCAGCTGCACTAGGATTGGAGCTATAACAACATACTGCATTACACTAAAGGATGAACCTGTCAGGAATCTGCTCGCATGCCATGACTTCTGTCAGTTGTGGAATCCTATGTAGGACCTCCTCCCCAACCCTTCAGCTGCATAAGAGACATAGAAAAATCAAGTGGTTTTCCAATGACCATCATGAGCAAAGGGATGAGAATTGCCCTCCTAACACTCCACATGACAGTGCACCCTCACACTCAGCTTCAAGGTCCCACTGCAAATGTCCAAAGATGTTACTGAGGTGGCATCTTGCCTCATTCTCTCCTTGTATATCCTGCTGAACTAGCCAACATGAGTGGAAACAATGCAGCTGATGGACTAAATTGCAACTCTTAGAAGACCCATGGCACTACCGGGTTCTTGAATTTGCAGTCTGCAGTATGTTGTCCTGTTGTATACCCACCACCACCTCAAAAAAAAAAAAAAAGCTTATGATCTGTCATGCTTTGTTGACTACCAGTTGAATGAACAGAGTTTATCCTCTTCTAATGTAGACAGTTTGTGGTATGCATCAAGAAGATGAAACTGCTCTTTTGACTGGCTTCCTAATGGGAGGAGGCAGTTATAAAATAGTTCATCCAAAAAAGTACCAGTCAAGCAGCACACAGGCATTGGTTAGTCAGTGAGCACCTCTGTTTCCTCAAATGAACTATGATGTCACTGGGGATTGCAACAGCTAGCAATGAACCACTTGTAGTAATCTTCACCACAAGGTAGGGAAAGACGTTAACTTTGGCGGACATGGCATTTCTTCAAGTTGTGCTTGTGTCACTAAATTAACTGTCTTGATGGATGCATTACAGTAAATTATACCAAATAGAAAACATCCCAGAAAGTTAATCAATCCTCTTTCAGTGGGTAAGTGTTTAAGTGCTTGCATTCCATTTTCCAGAAAGACCAAGGAACACTTTTCCCAAGGTACTAGACTGGCTCAGAAGTAATGCAGACAGCCACTGGGTCATTTTCAGAGGCCTATGCCTGAATTTTTAAATGTCTAATTTTACCACGAGATTTCTGACTGCAGAAACAGTGAAGCCTAGTCTCACAGAGATTCTTGTCTGCAGGGGAACTCCCCTCTGGTGTATTTTCTAAGTATCTAACATGGCAGGAAATGTACTACTGTGTTTACCTCCTGCAGGTTTTAGGACGTTCTTTCTTGACTGCGTAAGTCCATAATTTCATGAAAGCTGTCAAATACAACATTTTTGACTCCTATATTCTGTCAAATTTGATTGAAACAGGCTATTTTAAAAGCTAGGTTTTGGGACACACAAGTGTAAATTCACACAG
The DNA here is from genome assembly GCF_028858705.1 of Grus americana. NCBI lineage: Eukaryota > Metazoa > Chordata > Aves > Gruiformes > Gruidae > Grus > Grus americana. Next base: position 61,959,935 of record NC_072855.1, read on the forward strand.
CTACACTTATTTCATTATTGTATTGACCATGTTTTTTAAGTCAGACAAAAACCTGTCCTACAGATACTGAGCCACAGATTTTTAAAGGTAGACAGGCTTTTAGAACTTGCAAGTGATTTAAATGGCTGCATCCGAATTTAAGTGCTCTGACTGAGCTCTATGTTGTTAAATTACTTCTGTTACTTTTAAGATTTGCCACTTCAGTAACATCGAGGATCTGTGCAGTAGAAGCCCACCTGATACTCAGAGAAACCAGAACTCAGATTTAATTCCCACTTGCCTTTAAAACTCCATTCAGAAATTACATGCATTCTCACCTGTATGAATAATATTGCAAAAGAAGGCAGGAGAGCTCATCTGTAAATGCCAGAGTGGATGATGGCAAATGAAGCTAAGTGAAGACTATGATCATCACCCATGCAGCAGAATGACAGCACATCCCAAGTATAAACATGACTCATTTAATGGGAGGGAATACAGAGTGACACTGAGACAGGAAAACAAGCAAGAGGGCTGAATATAGAGACACATGGACAAAAAGACCGAGGGAACAAAATTATGCTAGCCAGATCACATTACCTGAAAGATGAATTGTTTTAGACACTTGCATCTTTCCAAAGGCTAGTTGTCAGTGGGGATCTGAAGGCACTTCAGTGTCCAGAACCATCTTTCTCATTCACTAGCTTCTGTGCATACTGTGAAGCTGATACCAGTCCTTGCTCAATAGACTGAGGACTCTGTAGCTCCAAAAGCTTTGAGGCAAAAAGGACCCCACATCTAGACAATCACAGTGGAGAAAAAAGAATGTTTTCTCATGATATGTTAACACTTTCCTAAAAAAGCCCAAAAGCTACACCAGGAATATAAAAGGTGGAGGAACATAAATCTCCTAGGTAGAAGTATGCTATGGAAGGTAGGTGCTATTACTTACTTAATTGAAAACATGGGATTGAAAGTTTGGACCGTCACTAAAAAAAACAATAATTGAATCAAAAATGGAATGTGAGGCAGCCAGTGACTTTTTATGAAGAGCAAAGTTTCATTTCTTTCTTACAGCTTCTGAGAGTTGACACTTCACCTGCAACTTGTTTGTGTTGTGTAATCTGAGCACTCTTGTTAACAAGCAGAATAACAAGCATACCTTACATTTTATCAGAACAGGCTGAGTATGATAGCAGATAATTTTCCTGAAGTTTTCCTTATAACTATCTCAGTCTAACACTTTTTTCTTTTTTTTTCTTTTCATATACACAATCACTTTCCATGAATGCATTTATTACAGAGACGTCTCAAATGACAATAATAGTTATAAAAGAGTGGGATGTATTTTATTGATCCCTTTTGGATGAAACATGTTGTTTGGTGTTTACATGTTACCCTCCAAGACTGAAATTGATATGAAGTAAAAGAGGTGATGTGTGGCAGGCAGTATATTAGAGAAAAGCATTCCTTCTTACAAGGACTGTGAGCTGCTGGCATGAGTGATTACACACTGGACTTTCCATTAATTATCTTCATTTACTATGGCAAAGAGGGCTGATCTCATGTGCTTTTGATACCCTGAGAAAAGCAGAAAAAACTGCAGCATTCTCACCCCCTCTCCCCACATAACCCCCAGAAAAGAAAACCAATTTTTTTTATTTTTTTTTTTAACCCTCAGACAAAATTAAAACTATAATAAGTAGGCTGCAGAGCGCTCTGGCTCACAGCATCATAGTTCCTGGATAAACCAAGTATCGGGATAAACCAAGTATCTTTATGTCAGGCAAAGCTGAACCCTGTTTTAAATCAACACCTCAGTTCGGCTTTAACTGCAGGCAGGACCTTGCTACTTGAATTGGTTATAAACATACAAAAGAATTACTGTTTGTTTAGAGATGAGGTTAAAAGGAGATTCTTTGTACAGGCTGAACAACTTCCTCTTGGGGTAATAGGGAATTTATTAAGGCAATTTTTAGAAGTCCCCAAAAAACTGGGGGCCTGTATGTTTCAGATGCTATAGGGGATAGAGGAAAAATAGTTCTGACCTTGAATAAAAAACAAAACAAAACAAAACAAAACAAAACAAAACACAAACAAAAAACCCACCACAAAACGAAAACCAAACCAAACAAAAAACAACCAAACAAAAAAACCCCCAAACCATAAAAAAACCACAGTTAATATCCTTCAGGTATCTATACATTCTCCAACTGGCTTTAAAAGAGTGGTATGATTTGCCCTGTGTTTGCATGACTGAAAGTCCATTCAAAAGAAATAAGTCAAAAAGTAGTACTAGTAAGATATACCTTTTGAGGTATGGGAACTCAGTTCTTCATACAAGGTTTTAAATCAAAGAAGCAGAGTCCTAGACACAAGTACCAGGCATTTGGGCAGAGAACTGACAAAAGGAGTAATTTGAATTATTTGAAAGGAGATGAAAACAAGCAGAACGGTAGCTTCAGACTTTCTCTTAGCATGCAGAAAAATAGCCTGCTCCTGTAAAATGGGTGCTGTTTTACTAGATGCCACATAGGCAGTGAGAACATGGGAAAACACTCTGCCTTCCTGGGACAAAACCATTCTATACAAATGCCCTTATATTTCATGAGATACAAAAAGTCAAAGGGTCTTGCAGCCATTCGTAAGGACTGTCATACAATCATACATCATACAACACAGTCTCAGGTTAAATGGCAACGTACAGATGAATGAGGATGTGATATGGTGAAAAGGAGTGGCCTTGCCACCTTGTATCAGGAGAAGTATTTTCATTACTAGAAGATCAGTACAGAAGTAAGACAGAAAACCCAAAGCTGCCTCTATTGCTTTTTGCTGTTTTATGCTGGCCAGAACAACTCTGGTATAAACTGGGAGAAGACAGACGCTTCTAGGATGGGGAGAAAAAACAGTCATTTCCTAAGCTTTACTCCAATTTAGGACATAGCCAGTCCTGATAGGAAAAAGGAGATAGACCCTAAATGATCTGAATCTACTGCCAACTCAGTTAACAGGTAAGTAATCAGCTCTTGAACTTCAGACACTGCTACTACATAAATATGGCATTTTCTGTAAAAACATTCCTATAATTCCTGTGTTCAGGGGTTTGGGGGTTTGGTTGGGGTTTTTTTGTTTGTTTTTTTGGTTTTGTTTGGGTTTTGTGCATACAGAGTGAGATTATACTTGTCACAGTTAAGTTCTTCTCCCAATAACAACATTAAAATATAGCAGCAAGAAAATACAAAAAGCTTATCTTAGCAAACTCATCATTTTTGAAGCATCTGAAATCTAAATTAGCTCCACTCCATTGATTAAAAATATTGCTTACAGTGATTTAAAAAAAAAAAAGTGTTCTGAAATTTAAATTAGTTTAAGTATTTTGTAGCAGACTGCCATAATAATTTTCCAAAGTAATAAAATCAGTTATCAGAATTAATGATACATAAAATTCATTTTATGATTTCACTTACATTACCTTGCTTCCCTCCCTCATCTGTTTTTAAACCAAGTCCCATAACTTTATAATGCACTTTTACACCATGCAGTGGCCTTTCTTGCAGCTGAAAGGACACCACCATTCAGTATAATCCTTTTAAAATTGCCTTGTTGACCGCTCAGAACAAAATCACAATGAAATGCAGAAAAAGCTTTGTAGAATACTTCTAGCTACAAGACAACTGAGAGACTGAAAGGGCGGCAGATATCAAATCAAGCAAGGGATTTTAATGCCATAAAAATAATGAAGTGCAGAAATAACTCCTGGATTTCACAGTGCTTTTTAACAGAATAAACAAAACAAATGCTACTCTTAAAATATCAGTGACTATGTAGCTAGCACAAGAACCACCTTCCAGGTGATGCCTGAAGTTTTTCTCCATCAAGACACAGTTACTGCTTTTGTAGCTCTGTAGAGGGCTTCCTTTCTAGACAGGGCATACAGGGAAACAGTTTCTTTGCTACTTGACAATCTCACTCTTGTGTTTTACTTGTAAGCAATGAAACAAATATTACAAAGGTAATCTTGTATCTACAAGGTGAAACATGAGGGCAGAGCAGTTAATATGTAAAGCTACCACTGCAAAGAAATTTGAAAAGTTCTTTCAACCCATTTGAAGTGGTGCAAGGGACCAGATGATTCACAGAGAGATGAGGTGAGAATATGCTGACCTAAAGTTACACACCACTATGATTAGAGTGCTGCTAATATGAAACATTTCAAGAACCCCACCCGCTAGCTTAGGGCAAGGTCTTTTTGCCATTAGTTGCTGGCATTTACTAATAAAAGATCATTTGATATCATTGCTTGCTCCACCAAGCAAGACAAGCTAGGACACCCCACGTGGTAGGGGTAGTTACTTACTGGCAAGGACACAATCCCATAGTACCTATGCAAAGTCAGTGACAGTAACAGGTGGTGACTTTCAGAAAAATATAAGGTGAAAAGGCAGGTCTGAGAACAATTCAGAAAGAATAGTGAGCAAGCCATGCTCAGTAGAGAGCAAGAGCATGCATAGAGCCATCTACAGCAAAGCTCAGACCAGTCTTAGAGGCCAGGAACTGTACTTATATGGAGCTCACAGGTCCAGGGGAAGAGAGTGTATGTGGAAGTCCCAGATAAGGGTCTTCAGGGCAGTTAGAACCTATTGGTGTACTCAAGTCCTAGCAAACTCCTTTTAAATCATCCCTTGACACTTGCTCGTCATTCTTTGTTTGCAAGGGCTGTAGTCTATCTTCTCAGTGTGATGAGACAGACCTTGTGGAGCTGGGAAGTGTAAGAGCTATTTTCCACCAAGGCATAAGAGAAAGCAATTCTATTCATGAGCTCTATACTGTGTAACCATTTGCTCGAAACAGGAGAAAGCTCTACCCAAAATCCAGCTGCTGAGGTGTGAATTGCATGGCTCTGACAAATTAAGTCTGAGAGACAATGAGAGAAACCATGAACACATTTCAAGAGACGATGCCAAATAAGAGGCTTATGGTTGTGAACAAAGGAGTTATCTTCCAGTACTTGACTTCTTCCATCCTCAAGGAAACAGGAACACGTACATAAACAATACTACATTTGAAGCATAACTTCTTTTCTGCTGCTAACAGTCAAAACATGTAAAGAACCAAACCTTTGCTCATGATCTGGGTGAAATAAGAATTTGCTATAAATATTTAGCACCTGTAATTCTTTAATTGATAAGTAGTCTGATGTCTATATTCTTGCAAATCTGGCTTTACCTGTTTTAAGTGATCAAAATTATCAGAAAGTTCTGAGCACACATTGTCCAGAAAATAGGAATCTTAGAGATCTCTTAAACTGGACAACCAGCATCACTGAGTAACAATGGGTTCCAGTGAATATTTTCAATGCTGCAGATTTGAGAATAACAAACTCCAAGGGGCTTTAATTTCTTGTTCATTATCTCATGGATGTATTGCTTCCCACAGGAAAAGTAAGTGTAAGAAGTGCATGTACATGTCTAATCTCTCAGAGGAGAGCATCAAGAGTGGGGAAAGAGTAGACAAGCCTCTTCCAATATTTACACAGCAGAGGCAGCCAGAAAACTCAACTTGATAGTTTATACCGAAGGTCAAGTTAATTCCAAGGTCAGATTTCAAATGCACCTTAAGAAAAGTAGGGGGTTTTAATACTGTGCAAGTAATAATTGGAAAATCTTAACATGAGCACCAGTAGTAATTGGGATATATTCCTTTGTAAGATCGATGGCATATTACTGTAGGTAGTTAAAAGCTTTAGCTGCAAAAAGGTCATAGTGAATCTCAATTTCATACACATGGCAGTATGTTTTAGAGGATAACCTGCACATTTCTTATCTTTTGCAGATGTTGAGGATGACTGTCTCTATTTTTTCCTAGTAGGTGGTAGATTGCTTCTTATGTGTTTTCTATTCAAATATGTGAAATAAAATAACTAAAGTAAAATCAATTGCTTCTCAGCCATTCCAGAGCAGTGGGACTGTGAACATTTGATCAGAACAATGAACACAAATAAAACAGCAACTAAAAGGTGGGATTCTTATCCACCTGAACTCCTTACACGTTCCCATCACTATAAAGACTTTAAAAAGGCTTTTGCAACAGGAGAGCTGACCTGAATTTTTTGGCAGGTTTGACAGGGGTTTTTTTAAAGTTCAGAACAAGATGAGACTGATGTCACTGTGTTAGGTAAGTTAAAGTGCTGATATTTCAATACAACCACTTCTGCCTGGCAACTATGATATGACTACAGGGCTACAGCTTAAAGGAGGGGAGACACTTAAAAAATCATGCTGTGAAGATCTGGGATAAGAAAAATAATGCTTTTCTGTGAAAGAGGGCTAAAGAATTGGTCTGGATGAGATGATAAGCAGATAGGGAACCTGCAATTCTGGCTACTCGGGACTGCCTCAGGCAAGCAGGGATTTACACGTGCATTTTAAAGGGCTCATTGAGTTTGGCTGGAGTTAAGGTACAGTAGATCAAAGCCTACTCCTCTTTCTGATCTAGTTCTGGTTCCAATCAGAATATTTTTGAATGCTTCCAACTCTTTAAGCCCCTAATGTACTCACATTTTGAACTAATGCAGAGCAGAAAAATACCATATATCATGCTGGAAAACAACACATACTGCATGTGTATTTGTATTCATATTTCAAACTATTTCTGTTTCCTTTCACCCTATGAAGACTTAATGGTTTCACCATGAATACTTGTCCATTCACATGCAGATTTAGTATGCAGATAAAATATGACAGAATTTTCCATAAAGAAGAGATTGTATATGCTGTGACATTTCTATTCTTTTCTTCCTGGGATGTTAGATGCTTTTAAAGATAGAATGGACAAATTCAGTATGGAAACTTTTTTAAAGTGAAGGGAAAATATTATGGTAACAAAGAAAATAATTAATAACACTTAGCATTTATAAACCAGCTTTCTTCCAAGTGTCTTAAAAGTATATTTCAAACAGTAGCTAGGACTGAATCTCTACCCCCAAAAAAGGAGAACCTGCATTTTCTGTAGCAGAGGGAAAGCCAATACCCATAAGAGCGTGTATTTTGGGGTAAATATGAGAGATGAAAGCACACTGAAGAACTGAAAAAGTATTAGCTCAAGCACCTGGGAGCCAGGCAGTGCCAAAGGATGAACAACTGCAATAAGATTTGATTTGTTGATGGTGCCTTGGTGATAGAGCGGTCAGATGAAAACTGGTCATCTATACATATTCTGGCTGAATCCTCCTACTCCTTTCTTGTAAGCTTCTATGAGTCTTGCATGAATATTATCTTCTAATAAATAAATTGATTGCCAAACTAATATGCATAAGAGGAAATTCAAGGTCAAGCAATGGCCTAAGAGTGGAGGTGTCACTAAGTGTGGCAGCAATCACAGCTGAGTGGGTCACAGCCAGACCTCCTCAAGGACTGGTAAAAGAACGTTTAGAGGCAAATGCAAGGGTGAGCTCACAGAGACTGGAGGTGCAGGACCGGCATCTCCATTCTTTGTCCTGGTCAATTTGCATATGTTAATAATTCATTTGCGGCAAATGAGGCAACACATTAATATGGCCATTCTCTTATGGCCACCAGCTTTTGTAAGTGCTTAAGCTTTCCAGATGTGCCATCTTGGATGACCCATGGAAGTCATTCCGCCGTGCTCCCCATATTGTAAGCAGTGCTTGCAAATCAGATACCTAGCAGCCATGGGAAAAAATGTGAGGTGAACAGCTTGTTTGACATACAAGTGTAAAATGTCTATGTTGATCAACAAATAGACTCCAAGGCAGCTTAACATGTCATGTGTGTTCTGTCCTCCTGTCAAACTTCTCCTGAATCTAAAATTTTCCCTCCATTGGTAAGTACTACTAAGTATTTGTAGTTAATTTTTGAATTAGTATTAATTCTTGAATAGAATTAATTTTCAAGACTTTTTTATTCTTTTTTGAACTCAAAGGTGTTTGAATTCTCTGTCACTCATCTGAATACTTCCAAGAGCAGTCATAGCTTGCCAAATATCTTGGCAAGGACAGGAGAGAAATAAAAGAAAAATCAGATCAGAGACTGGCTACTGGGGTTTAGAAAAACATGGTATGGGTTTAACTTCTGTTCAGAATCTTACACCAAGGCCATGTTGCTGTGCCAGGTCTTGCTTCAGTGCTTTGCTTCAAACTGCACCTTTCTACTCCAATTCCCTAGCTTCTTCAAGTCAGCTTTGCTTGGCTACTAGTTGTGCCTCTACTTCCCACTGTGAACTGGTACACCTCCTGGCTCCTCAGCTTATAGATCTCAGCTTGTCCTTGACTCTAGTAGTGGTTTCCACTTCTGGTTGTACCATATGCAGAGAGATAGATGAGATGAAGGACTAAAGGATGCAGTGACTGCCTCTTTCTCTGGGAGGAAAAGCTCAAACTCAGACGTCCAGAGAGGTTCTGCATTTTACCAGAACTTCCACAAGAATCCTCTGTAAAAACAGGACAACAAACTTGGGTTGATCTGCATTGCATGCTAGTGCCTTGATGCATATATGCTAGACGCTTCTATACTAGATGCTGTCTCATCTTAAAATGAATAAATGCTGCAGAGGATCCAGTTACTTGGATGGCAATTCATCTTTGACAAACATCTTGACTGGTCTTCACAATTATACTTTCTGCTTAAAGGAATAAGCATCTCAAACAAGGAAGCTGGATTGTCCATGTCTATGTGTCAATGATCTCGATAATAAATAGGATACAAAGCCCACTTCTATGTACTAAAGGCACAGCCATTTTTCATGAAACTTATAAAGCTTTAATATCTTCACACATTTGACTCATCTGCCAAATTAGCTTGAAGTTAAGCAATGCATACAATGGCTTAAGGAAAGGAATGACAAATACAGCACGGACTCCAGACCAGAAATGATGCTGCCTATTCTGCATCTGTGAGCATCACATTCTGGAAGTAACCAGGAAAGAACCCAGAAGGGCCCAGCAATGCCCCAAGTACATGGAAATACTTACAAAATGGCTTTCCACTCTTTGTGCATATCATTGAAAATGTTTGGTTGATGAGACTTGGCTGGAAATAAAAGTTGGTATACTTCCCAGCTTGCTTGTAATTATATGCCCTTATAAATAGATATGGAATTATAATGGGCCTAATTACAGATCTGTTACTGAGACAAAATGTATTTTCTCCTATTGTCTTTCTGAACATTTAGTATTGTATGGGTTAGCTACTAGTCTATTCCCACTTAGCAAAGGATTCAGTTAGCAGGTCAATGAGAACAAAGCTAATGGATGACAGTACAACCCTTCCTATTATAACAACGAGGAAGGGGTTCCATGCTAGACAGCAGAACTTCAGTTCAACTGATATCATTTACTAAGGCAAGAGTTCTCTGCAGCTTTGCTGAGATTAAGTTCCATTAGGGCTTTACTTAATTTTAAAGAACAATGTGATGAATTTCTAATCCATCACACAGATGGTTTGTTACTAGCAATAAGGTAGGGTAATTATTGACATGCTATTCTATTTCTGACCTATGTGATGGGACAGAAGGAATTGTGGCTGCCTAAAAATCTTGGAGAACTTTAAATTGTGTTTATATATATCCTAGATGACCAGAAAGTAAGAATGCTGGTAGACCAAGGCTAGTAAATGACTGACATCAGTAGATACTGATGTCATGTGGCTTGAAAAGGATATGACACTTAGGTCTAGTCAACAGTTGTGCATCCACAGGAAAAGAATGTGAAAGGGAGTAGTTACACTGAAAAACTACTTCAAAAGCTGTCCTCATCTGCTCAGATGAGGGTACCCACTGAAAAATATCTCTGGTTCTGATTATTCAATATTCTCTATGAACTGCTTGTGAGTCAACTATAATAAAGCCAGAATTATTCATAAAAACTGTTTACTGAATTATATTTAATATCAAGTACAGCTAAGAGAACTGCAACTTGTTTGAGGACAATATACTAACAAGAAAAAATTAGATTTTTGGTGATGATGAATTGCTCACTATATTCTAGAATTAAGTTGTAGTTCTCAGTCCAGCGAGGTCAGGCTGGACTGTCCATGAAGTCAGACTAGGATTTCAAAGAGAAATTGGAGCAACAAGTACAGAAATGCCATGAAAAATCATGTGAAATGGATGTTTTGAAAATCCTAGGTTTAGTTTCCTTATCACAAAAGCCCACCACCACAAATGAAATTTCTACGACAGCAAAAAGAGCTAGATTACATTCCTTACGGAGTAGGAAGGATTTGCATGGCTGCCTTTGACTTCAATAAGCTGCGATGCTGGTCATGTTTCTTACACGCAGTATGTAGTAAATATGCTACTTTAAGTTATGGTTCCAATTGTAATGAATAGTAAAATTCACACTGCCTTCAATGGGAAAGGAATCTCAGCCCGTCCTCCCAGTAGCTTGTTTCAAGTAATCTTTATCTTAAAGTTAGCTATGCATTCCTTTCACATGGGGTACACATGCTTGTATTCTTTGGTGCTGAAGGTGTCTAATGTGAGCTCAGCAACTGCCTACATACAAAAGTTGAAAGTGCTTTAACATGCCCCAACTGGCATTTAGCTGATCAACTGGAAGATGTTAGCTGAAGTTAGACTTGGCTGTCACTTTCACCAGCTGAAAGTTGGTCAATCATGGCACCCCTTTTGCTTCAATGTAAAGAGGAAGACAAACTAACAGTTGTTTCAACTCTTACAGCTTGGGTATAGCTACCATTTGCTATTGAAATCCGTCTTACATAGCACAGAGTTGTTTAATAAAGTCAGAAATTAGAAAAATTGTATCCTTCAACCAAACTACATAGACGTCACTGCCAAATGCAAGTAGAGCCAATGGAATATGGTTTTGAAAATCCTTCTCTGTCTGTGAAAGGACAAAGACAAGAGAAAATGCAGGGACTCATAATACACAGCCAAAGAAAATTTCTGTAGCCCACCTCTGGTATGGTCTGGAAGAGAAGCACCCTTTGAGGCAATAAATGACCTTGGCACTGCCAGGAAAAAAACTTGTCTGCTTTTTTAAGAGAATTGGGACTCTTTTTTTTTCAAAAAAAAAAAAAAAAAGAAACCAAAGTACATCAAAGAATGAATGTATTTTAATGAATTCTGCCCTCTGGTAGTGAACACCTATGAAGTTCAAAATGCTGCAGCTCTGTTCAGATCAAAAATGGTGAAGATGTTCATTCATGTTTTAGTTAATAATTTCTACCACATTATCATAAGAAAGCATGTTCCTATTCTCTAGACACACTTTTGCTTTATACCAAACATCAACAATGCAGCCCATGAACATTAGTTCCATATCTTACTCCACTGAATCAGGAAGCTTCCATTTCTGGTACACCATCCATTGCAAGCAAAAAACAGAAATTGGAATCTAATTTGTTATACAGATGTTAAATAAATCCTGACATTAACCTAGAAATGTGTTATCTTACCTCTTTCTGTACTGGAATGAAAGTACTATATGTTCTCTCATACAAAGGGACAAATGATTGATGTATGAACCTTAGTGCAATGCATTTGTTGGTATGGATGTTCCAAAAAATGTGCATGTGTTTAGGTTCTGAAGTAATTGGTCACAATTTTAGAAGGGCTCAGCAGCTGTTTGAACTACTAGTGATCCTAGATGCTGGGACTTTTGGAAAGTCTGCTGACACCTAGCTATTCAAAATTTCTCCTTGTTTAGTTACTTCTTTCTATGCAAAGTGGAACTTAAGCAGCATGTGTCATGAGCCTGGTTCTCTTCTTTGGGCCAACCTCAGCTGAGACCGAGCAAATGAATATAGAAAGTGGCAGAATATAGAAAATGCAGAATTACTGGAAACAAGTGGGTTTCTAGCAGTCTTTGTAGTAGCAGAGAAGAAAGCCTTCTGCAGCCTGCTTTGGGCCCGAGGCAGCTTTTTTTGTGTGTTACTTTTGGAATTTGTATCTGAATAATAGAACTGAGCCAAGAAAAAAAAGAGTTTTCAGAATGTGAGGTTTTGAGACTTTGGGGTGTAGTCTTTCACAGGAGAAGAAGGGGAAGTCAAGATCCCTCAGTTATCCTTTTACTTAGGCATTAACTTGAATGTGCTTTCAAAACCATCTTTCAAAGAGGTCAAACTAATAACCTCTTCATCTTCCCTTTAAGACTAGTTTGCTTTAACAATACAATGATATCTTTTAGCCATGCAATACAGAGGAATAACATTCCTCTGAGACATAATACATTACTAACTGAGTTGCAGAAGCATAATTAAGCACACTGTCAGGGTAATGTGATTTGGGGTCAAGGAATGGAATAACGCTCCTGCAGTGGTCTTTTCTGGAGGGGCTTCTGTGAGCATGGAGTGCAGCTTGGAAATGGGCACTTCTCAGCTGCTTCTCAGCAGCATAGCATGGCTCCTTCTCTGTGACACTTCATGTGAAATGTAGCCAGTTGGCAGGTCACAATTCTGCTTATCAAATGAGTTTACATGTAAGAAAGGGTCTGCAAGGCTAACATCCGAATCTGCTGGCATAACTTCAGACTTCGCTTTACCCCAAACAGAGTGACAACTCTTGCATTCACTACAGGCCCATGTATCTGCCCTCACCTCATAGTCATGGACATTGTTTTCCATCCTACCCATAACCAGGTTACTATCCCACTATAAAAGGTGGCAGCCTCCTGCAGGTCCAGCCTGACATATTTATAGCTTCTTCCAGCAGCCCATGGCTTGTTCCACGTCTGCTCCAGCCTTCCCTCAGATCTCTGTACCAACCATTGAGCCTGTCAATAATGCTACCTATGCCTTAATGACAAGATAGAAGGTCTGCTTTTGCCAGCTAATTTTCCTTCCTATTTTGATTTTTAGTTGAGTCTGTAAGAGTGTCATGATTTAACTCCAACCAGTAACTAAGCACCATGTAGCTGCTTGCTCACCCCTTCCCCCTCCAAGGGGATGGGGAGGAGAATGAAAAAAAACCCAACCTTGTGGGCTGAGATAAAGACAGTTTAATAGGATAACAAGAGAATAATATAATAATAATAATAATAACAATAACAACAATACCAAAACAAGTGATGCACAAATGCAATTGCTCACCATATGCAGAAAGGAAAAGAAAACAACCCGATGCCCAGTTTGTTTCCAAGCAGCAAATCTGCCTCCTGGCTAGCTTTCCCAGTTATAGACTGAGCATGACAGTAGGGAATATCCTTTTGGCCAGCCTGGGTAAGCTGTCCTGGCTGCACTCTCACAGCTTCTTGTGCACCTTGCAGAGCGTGACAAGCTGAAAAGTCCTTGACTTAGTGTAGACACAGCACCTACCTAGCTACAACTAAAAACATCAGTGTGTTATCAGTATTATTCTCATCCTAAATCCAAAACACAGCACTGTACCAGCTACTAGAAAGACAATTAACACTATCTCAGCAAAAACCAGGGCAAAGAGGAACCAGAGTTCTCATGCTATCTATGCCTAATTAATGTCTTCCTGATATTGTGGGATTCCTGATGTAAGTGCTATAGTGAAGTCTGGCATCCTATTATGCTGAAGTTCATTGCAGTTCAGGATAGTAAATTAAACATGTACTTGTTTGTAAGCAGCTGCTCAAGTCCAATGGGTAGAGTTCAACAGGGCTAAAAAAGTTTAACATAAAGCCCAATTTATGTGCGCTGTTCTGAACAGAGAAAGAGAGACTCTTTAGTGAAATGCATTCGTTGTGAGTCATTTCAGCTGTTCATTCCTTCAGATCTTAAGCACATATGAAACTGTCTGAATGATGGAGAAACAAAAGGGTTTTTCCTCCAGATCTCCTAAACTGGGGTATTTTTTTGTGCAACTTGAAACACCTTCAGAAAAGATGCTTGTTGAATGTATGGAAAGAATGTATCACACTCCAAAATATAATCCAATTTTTATTACTCAGAAATTCACATTTAAGACACTGTTTTCAAGAGAGAAAAAAAACCCCTGTCTCTAACTAATATAGTAAACTGGCAAGTAGGTCTCAGATTTGTACTGTACAGCAGGACCAAAGTGTAAGGCAAATAAAAAACTAGACATCAAAACCAAAATACTGACAATCAAATAGGTTAATTATTGAGTAAATTACTTAGTAAATTACCAAGAAATGAGCATAGTAGAAAAGTGGATTCAATTGTACTGGGTTCAGAATCTAGTTCAGTGGGAGCGAGTCTGATGCTATAGAGTCAACTCAACAAGAAGCAAGACTTGGGCTTAGCTCTGCAAACCCTTCTCCACAGGAGTCCTGCTCCCCAGTGAAATCCATAACCTCAAACACGCCCTTGAGTCTAAAGACAGCTGGATTCAGATTGGATCACACCAAAGCCCATACAAATGAGAAGAAACATTTTGAGGGGAGGATCATGGTTTGAAATTCACTCAATGATTTTGCAAATACTTTTCCATTACCCCGTTCTGGAGTAAGAAGGGAAATTTGTTTAGCCACACAGCACCCAGCTGTTGGAAAATGTATCAGAAACCCTGCAGCTGCTAGCCAGAGGTAACCCCACAATGTGTGAGAGACTCATCTTTGACTGATGATTCCTGGCTTGAGGTATGAAGGCCTGTGGATTTATGCCCTATCTCCTGAACAGACACTACCAAACCAGAAGCATCTGGAAGAACACAAACTGTCCTCATGCTTTGGGTGTGATAGCTGAGCTCAAACTCCCTTCACATGGGCTGCTAATATCCAAAGCCTGTGTCAATGGGAGTGAGGGGCAACAGAGTCAAAGCTTTAAGAAATGTACGTTCGTATTACACCTAAGCTTACAAAGCCCAAGGTTTCTGAGACACCCTTTCACAGCATGGATCAGGAATATTTAACTAAGATAGTAGTAAGACTCTGATAGCTTCTCTTGTTTCCTTTTAATCCCAAGAAAAGATCATGATATAAATGCTAAATCTGCTGTGTCCATTTTTTTAGTTCATTTGCCTACCAACTCATGTTTACACAAAATTCATGTTGGGTGCCCTGGGGAATTTTCTGACTTACCTAGCAAAGCAGTCCTGAATGTCTAGTTTCTTTAAATGAAACTAGATGACAGCTCAGGTTAAACATTGCTTGTTTTGTCTTGCAGATAAGCAGATGAAGCAGAAAGTAGACCATAATGACAACTTTTGGTTTACTTTTTTTTTTTTTTTTCTTTTATCACAGAAGAATCACAGAATGGTAGGGGTTGGAAGGGGCCTCTGGAGATCATCTAGTCCAACCCCTCTGCTAAAGCAGGATCACCTAGAGCAGGTTGCACAGGATCATGTCCAGCTGGGTTTTGAATATCACCAGAGAACAAGACTCCACAACCTCTCTGGGCAGCCTGTTCCAGTGCTCTGTCACCCTCAAAGTAAAGAAGTTTTCCCTCATATTGAGACAGAACTTCCTGTGTTCCAGTTTGTGCTTGTTTCTCCTTGTCCTGTTGCTGGACATCACTGAAAAATGTCTGGCCCCATCCTCTAGACATCCACCCTTTAAATATTTATAACTGTTGATAAGATCCTCTCTCAGTCTTCTCTTCCCCAGGCTAAACAGACCCAGCTCTTTCAGCCTTTCCTCATAAGAGACATGCTGTAGTCCCCTAATCATCTTTGTAGCCCTGTTCTGGAATCACTAGGGCAGAGTAGAGGGGGAGGATAACCTGCTGGCCACACTCTTCTTAATGGACCCCAGGATACCATTGGTATTCTTGGCCATGAGGGTACGTTGTATAGGTAGCCTAACTCCCTTGGGCAACCTTATTCATAAGACATGTTTGTATCGTACTCCCTCATCACAGTCTCTCTGCGTCAGGATATATTCGTTCATAGTTGGCAGCAACATGATAGGAATAGCCAATGAACACTATCCATATGTCCAGGATGCTGTCTTAAAAATGATCATTTTGAGGGGCGGGAGTAATTTTTTTTTGCCTCCTTCATGTTCTTTTCTAGAAAGCAATTTAAGTCACACCATATAATTGATTTGAACCAACACTAAGTCAAAGGTCATGGCAGAATGGAGCTGTGTTCCACTCTCAAAACAATGTGAAAGTGCTCAAGTTCCATTACACTTCTAGTTCAATTACAGTTTGTTTTTGGTTTGTCGGGGTTTTTTTGTTTGTTGGTTGGTTTGTTTGTTTTAGAGAGAATGGCATTCATCCCTTACACCCATTTAATTGTTATAAATAATCGAATGGACAAAAAGCCTTGTGCAGTGTATGTTGCTGGACACAGAGGTGGGAGTTTACATGAAAACCAAGTCACACATAGCAAGTCCTCTGCTGATGTTTTTCTGCACATCTCCATTGACTTCAGTGGAATTATGCTGAGGACCTGGTCCAAAAGTCTAACCAACTTTGAATTTTTTTTTTTTTTTTTTCAGAAGACCTACATTAGACATTGAATTAATTATCAGGCTTGTGAAAAATAAATTAAGTGCATGGTTGCCAAGTTCTCTTCCTCCCATACAATAAGCTAGAACTTACTTTAATTATGGCCCATGACCTGGCAAAAATAAAAAAGATAAACCATAACACAAGGCCGTGCAGAGACATTTTTCCCATAAATTACTCTTTAGAAATGTGGAAGCATTTGTTTCAGAACTTGCTTCAGACATTGCTCACAAAAATTGTTGTTGACCAGTTGTACCTAGATCTATCTAGTTTGGTCTAGTTATCCAAGGAATAAAATAAACAGCTTAAATTAGCTAAGTAATATATTTATATCCAAAGTTACTGCGTCAGCTCTTATTTAAGCAAGAACATTTTAACAGTGGATATAAAGGGAGTAAAATGTGTCTTTGAAAAATACATTATAACTTAGAAATAATTTAAAAAGTGGCATGTACTGCTGTCCAGTTTGCTTCAGATGGGGAGGGAAAAATGCCATGTCCATAAGTTAGCTCCCACCAGGACCAGCATTCATGTCTCACAAAATTATGAAATTGACTTAATTACCAAAACATTTTAAACAAAGGATTTGAAAGTCTGTTTCTTCTAGATTTTAACCCCTTTGATTGGTTTTTAAATCTTTTGGTGTTTTTCAGCTGTTTATTCACAGCCATTGTCAGAGTTCAATAACCTCTGATAAGGTTCTTTTAGATATTCCACATGTGGAGAGTGTAATGTTTAATATAAAATTTACTTATTTAAAAATAGTGGGTGTTACACGAGATTTCCAAAGAGAGACAGATTATATTGCATAACACAATATCAACGTAAGTTACACTTAGCAAAATATATAGCAATTGCAATATACTGTTTAATCACAATACCATGATGATTCCCATTACCGTCACTGTGCTATGCGTCCTCAGTCACCAGAAAAGAATACATGGGTTGAAGCCAGCTCAAGCTCACTACTCTCTTCAAAACTGTTTTGTAACTTGTTTGGGTTCTATACTCTGCATTGGGCTGAGCCGCATATTCACTCCCCTCTTGCTCATCTGGCTTACTCAGAACAGTCATGCTCTTTTAGTGAACTCAGAAACATTTACACCACGGTGCATCCATTCAACTCTTGATAGCTGTTTCTCAAAAACAAAGGCCACCTTCCGCTCCCCTTTGTGCTGAGATAAAGTCAGCTTCTTTGCAACAGCTATGGTCAGTCACACCCTGCATTATTCCCTGAGTTTCACAGGCACATCACCCTTGCCCATCTCTTCTGAATCTTCTTCCAGCAGTCACAGCCATAAACACCAGAACATTGGTTTTATACATTTGAATGAGTGATGGTGTACAAACACAGTTATAGGTTGTCCCATGGTCAGTTTTCTGGCTTCTTCAATTAAAATCACTGTCACAGCAACTGCTCTCAAGCAAGCAGGCTATCCTTTACTGATGCCATCTAACTGTTTAGAGAAATACCCCACAGGTCTCTTCCAAGTTCTCAGCAATTGAGTTAGGACTCCTAAGGCCACTTGTTGCCTCTCATGCACATATTAACAGAAAGGGGTTTTGTAAATTTGGAAGTCCTAATGCAGGAGCTTCCATAAGTTTTTTCTTGATTTCATCAAACTCTTTTCAGCATTCAGCAGTTCATTCCTATAGACCTTCTGAACCCCTAGTATGTAGTGGTTTAGCAATTAATCCAAAATTAGGGATCCACAACCAACACCATCCAGACATGCCCAAGAATCCTCTCAGTTGTTTCTTTGCTGTTGGTACAGCAGTTCTGCAAATTACTTCCTTTAACTCCACACTCAGTCTCCTCTGTCCCTGCATAATTTCAAATCCCAGATAATGGATTCTATCTTTTGCTATTTGTGCTTTGTTTCTTAGAAATGCAAGTCCAAAAAAATTCCGTAAACTAATTGTAGCTTCTAGACGTTCACTGTAATTACTTGAGCCAATTAATTAATCATCAGCATACTACAACAAAGTTATGTGCCCATTATTATTTTGCTATTGTTCCAATTCTTTTGCAATGTGTTACCGAATAACATTGGGCTATTTTTGAATCCTTGTGGTAATACAGTCCAACATAGTTGAGCCTTTCGTCCAGTAGTTGGGCTTTCCCACTCAAAAGCAAAGATGAGCTGACTCTGTTCATCCAATGGAATGCAAAAGAAAGCATTTTTTAAATCTAAAACTGTAAAATACATGTTACTTTCAGGGATGGAAGCAAGTAACACATACAGGTTTGGCACCACAGAGTGGACATTGACTGTCTGAGCATTAATTTCCCGGAAGTCTTGTACCAATCTATATTCTTCAGAATTAGGCTTTCTTACTGGCAAAATGGGGGTATTAAATGCCGATTGGCACTCCCATAATAGTCCATATTCTAAAAAAGAATTAATGAGTGATTTTAATTCCTTCCGTGCCTCTAATTTGATAGGGTATTGTTTCCTTCTTACCGACTGGTGTCCATATTTCAGTTCAGTTCTGATTGGGGTAACATTTTTTGCTTGTCCCGGTTTCCCTGATGCCCTGTACCAGTGGTGTTACAGTATCCAATACTTCTTCCAGAATGTCTGCATTTTCATCCTTTTCACTTTGAATCAGCAGTCACATCTGTGCTTTCCAGGCGTTTTCTGGGAGAATGTGTAACTGTACCAAATTTTCAGAAAAGGTTATTTGTGCATTTAACTTATATAACAAACCTCATGCCAACAGTGGCAAGGGGCACTCTGGCATATAGAGAAATGAATGAGTTACTGTAGTGTTTCCAATAGTACACTCCATTGGTTGTAAAAATGATTTTTTAGTTCTTTTCCTGGTGGCACCAGTTACACTGGTTTTAATTTTACTTAAAGGTCCCTTGCAATCAGTAAGTACTGAGTGAGTTGCTCCACTATCTATTAAAAAATCTGTTATTTCATTCCCCATCTTTACCGCAACTAGAGGATCGGCTGGGGAGACTTTAATAGATTCCTCTGGTCCCCTTCAATCTAACCCTATTTCTGCCAATATCCCGGTAGCTGCTTCCGTTCCCTTTTTCTGCGGACAATCTTTTTTTCCAGTGCCCTTCTGGTCTAGAATAGGCATAGTGATATACTGCTATGGGAATATCACAATGGCTTTCTCCGATATTTCCACGACCTCCTCCTCTACCTCTAAATTTCCCTCTAAAATTTCCTCTACCTCTCCCTGTGCCTCTTCCTTTTCTTCTCACAAGGTGGCCAACAAGGAAGTTTTTAATTTTAATTTCTTTTGTTTTTCCTTTTCTTCCACTTCATGCTGATTATTATAGACTTTATAAACAATCGCTAACAGTTGAGATATTGTCATGCCATCAGCACCATCTGCTTTCTGTAATTTCTTTCTAATGTCAGGTGCTGCTTGACCAATAAACAACACATTAAAAAGTTTAGAATTATTTTTGTCCTTGGGGTCCAGGTTAGTACACTTCTGAGATGCTTCACATAATCTTTCATAAAAGACAGACGGAGGTTCTTTATCTTCCTGTCACATTTCATACAATTTTGCCCAATTCTGCAGTTTCTGGATTCCATGCTGGATACCTGTAGGATAAATTTTTGGTACTCTTTTACTTCTTTTAACCCTCCACCAGTATTTGGATCCCACCTGGGATCCCCCCTTGGGATCTGTTAGGCACTCCTCCATATTCCTGGGTTACTCCTTCTTTAGCTTTTTCTACAATGGTTCTCTTTTCCTCTGTACTAAACAAATATTCCAAAAGAGCTTGAATATCACCCCATTTAGGATTATGAGTCATCATTACAATTTTAACAGTGCTATACATCCCATCCGGGTTGTCTCGATATGAGCCTATTGCTTGTTTCAAAGTTAACAAATCTGAAGTGGTAAACAGAACATGCACATACACAGGACCTCCCTCTGGACTTCTCTCTAAGAGGGTCTTATATGTTTGGGTTTTGACTCCTCATCCTTCCAGCTATTAGACTACCAATTTCATCTTCATCTGAACTTTCAGCTTTGGTTTTAGGAGGTGAGACTAAAACATGAACTTCATCATTTTCCTCTGTACCATTCCTTTTTCTTTTACAGCTTGTACAACAAGAATAACTATCTTTTTTCTTAATCAAATAAATGCCATTTTGATATTTAGAATCCACAAGTCCACATTTTTTTTCTAACTTCCCAATCATTTCATAGAGCAAAGAACAAATCTACATAAGGCATCTCATCCCATTTTTCAGTCCTCCGACAAAATAACATTAACTGTGATATGGTATTATACTTAACAGATCCATTTTTAGGCCATTTTTCACTATTATCTAATTTATACTGTGGTCACCATTGATTACAATGTCATTTTAATTTATCTTTTGTCATGGGATCCCCTCCAAACTTATTCCAATTTTTCAGGGTGCATCCTAAGGGAGAACAAAGGGGAGTCTCCTGAGAAGTAGCATTGCCCATATTGGTAAAGAATAATTATGAGCTCAGATGGAATGAAATGTCCCCAGAAGTGTGCTACTTCCCCAAAAGTAATTTCCCTTTTCCCTTACTTTATCTATCAAAAAATATCTCTTTTTCCAATAGCGTTGCATTGTTGTGTCGCTTATGGCCCAACTGCAGGAGAGGAGTCAATGGAGTCCGTAATGAACAGGTCAATGTGCGCTGGAGTCCAGTCCAGCCACTTCTTCCTGTTCAGTATGGCAAGACAATTTGGGCAAGGCTGTCAGCACGGTCTCATCTGGGTTGCCAAAACTGTTGTCCCAAAACTTGGGGTTCGTCTACCCGTTGTGTAATATGCCGATACACACATAGAGCAGAGGTATTTTATTGCATATTTGTGCAGATATGGGTGTCTGTCCCAAGACAGCACACCAAAGCTCCAAATCGACAGTTATTTATACATAAAACATTAACATATTCATCTTTCTAATACATATGCATTGTTATTCTATTAAATTATTGAGTTAGATTTCTTTACCTAGCATGCAAATAGAACTCATGCTCTGTTCTTTTCTCCACCTTTATCTTTTGAGTAAGTGGTATAACTGGAGTAGGTGGTCTGTGAGTTAGTGGTCACAATTCCCCCTGCTGGAATTACCTTTCCCCTAGTTTTCCATTTCTTTTGGCAAGTCCAAATAGTTCATTGTTTACTGACTGAACTAGTAATATATCAGTTAAACTTCAGCTTTTAATCACAACCTATTTATCAGACAAATGTACATTATTTAGATATTTCTTGTCTGGCCTTAGAACAGTAGGGGTAGGGCTACGCAATGGACTTTTGCAGCAGCATGACAGCTTGATTCATATCATATTTTATATTTGATTTTACTGTAACAAAAATATCATAAAATACATGAGTACAGAAATGGGACTTGAAAAGAAACAAGCATTTGCCAAAATTGTGAAAAAAATCACAAAATCTACAATAAAGCAAGAGATGGTAAAATTGTGAAAGACTTCACAGAAAGTAAAATCAGACAGAATCACAAAGAAAGAAATAATTGCAATAATCCAAAATGCACTCTTGCACTCCTGTGGACTATTATTTTTAATAATTGCTTCCAAAATAGCCCTTATGCTCAAGCTTTGAGCTGCAACTCCAGGGGAGTTGATGAAAATCCGTAAGAAATAATTTCTTTAAGCAGTTGAATATTGAAAAGAATAGAAAGCACGCTGTCTTGTCCATTTTGGAGCCTCTGCTTAGATTTGCTCATTTCTGAAATGTCAATGAGCTCTTGTTCCCTTTAAGACATGGAAGACCTCAAGTATCCTCCACATATTATAGAACTGTTTAACTGCACATGGAGCTGAGCTTCGAAGGAGTGAAAGAAACTTTAAATCACCTCTTTCTGAAACAAGACGTGTGTTTATTCCTTTGATGTGCTCTTTCAGAGTTGCTTTACGCAGGGCACTCAGCAGAAAGATTGTTTTTATGGCAGGTAATTTAATTTTTAGCTAAATCTGTCCAATTCAACCCAGCTCCAAAAAGGTGATAATTCCATTTCAAGAGGGATTTAACATTTTTAAATATACTTCAAAATCAAATGTTTCATTAGAAATAGTGTACTTTTCACACATCTTTTAACACTCCGACACAGCTTTTCCCTATGGATTAGTTTTTGAGGAAGGGCAGAGTTAAACTGAAAAACTGAAAGAAAAAAAAAAATCTGAATTATCTCCTTTCCACATTCAGATTTCAGAGAACTCTAGCTCTCCACAGAGTAATTGTCATGCAGAAATTTTGGATCCAAACTAGCCCATCAATCTGAACACATGTCTATAAATTACTGATGTGTGCATCTTACTTCTCATCTAGTTTCCAATCATCTTTTCTTTCCTTCCTGTATCCCTTAAGTCAGTATCTCCAGAGACCATGTTTTCAAAGAACAAAGTACAAATGTTTCAAGCTGGCTTAGTTAGCAGAAGTTTGTTTTCCAGATGGTGCTTTCTTCTTCCTTGAACACAAGCATGAAAAATGCACTTTCACTTTAAGCAGTACATTTTTTTAGCCTGTCCACATTCCTCTAGGCATGAAAGCTTGTGTTTGATATGGTACAAGGGCTGTAGAAAAGATGTTCTAAAGATATAACCAGGTGTCCTGGCTCTTTGTGAAATTAACTCTATCCTTGTCAGAACCAGGCCTGAACCTCTATCCTTGCCAGGCCCTACCTGGAGTCTCTGGCAGAAAGCACCAGGGGAGACTCGAGGTCGACCCCTGGGGTTTTGGAGTCGGGGATACAGAGGATCTGAGGCCTGCTACACTCCAACGGAAAAGGTGATATTGGCAGCCTATGAAGGGGTTCGAGCTGCTTCAGAGGTGATTGGCACTGAAGCACAGCTCCTCCTGGCACCCCGACTGCCAGTGCTGGGCTGGATGTTCAAAGAGAGGGCTCCTTCCACACATCATGCAACCGATGCTACGTGGAGTAAGTGGGTTGCACTGATTACACAGCGGGTTCGAATAGGAAGCCCCAATCGTCCAGGAATTCTGGAAGTGATCACAGACTGGCCAGAAGGGAAAGATTTCAGAATGTTGCCAGAGGAGGAGGTGACACGTGCTGAAGAAGCCCCACCGTATAATAAACTAACAGAAGATGAGAAACCATATGCCCTCTTCACTGATGGGTCCTGTTGCATCGTGGGAAAGCATCGAAGGTGGAAGGCCGCTGTATGGAGTCGTACATGGCGACTTGCAGAAGCTGCTGAAGGACAAGGTGAATCGAGCCAGTTTGCAGAGGTGAAAGCCATCCAGCTGGCTTAAGACATTGCTGAAAGAGAAAAGTGGCCAACACTGTCCCTCTATACCGATTCATGGATGGTGGCCAATGCCCTGTGGGGGTGGTTACAGCAGTGGAAGCGGAGCAACTGGCAACGCAGAGGCAAACCCATCTGGGCTGCCCTATTGTGGCAAGATATTGCTGCCCGGCTAGAGAAGCTAGTTGTAAAGGTATGTCATGTAGATGCCCACGTACCCAGGAGTCGGGCCACTGAGGAACATCAGAACAACCAGCAGGTGGATCAGGCTGCCAAGACTGAAGTGGCTCAGGTGGATTTGGACTGGCAGCGTAAGGGTGAATTATTTATAGCTCGGTGGGCCCATGACACCTCAGGCCATCAAGGAAGAGATGCGACATAGAGATGGGCCTGTGATCGAGGGGTGGACTTGAGCATGGATGCCATCTCACAGGTCATCCATCAATGTGAAACATGCGCTGTAATCAAGCAAGCCAAGCGGGTAAAGCCTCTGTGGTATGGAGGACGATGGCTGAAATATAAATATGGGGAAGCATGGCAAATCGACTACATCACGCTCCCACAAACCCGCCAAGGCAAGCGTTATGTTCTTACAATGGTGGAAGTAACCACTGGATGGCTGGAAACATATCCTGTGCCCCATGCCACTGCCCGGAACACCTCCTGGGTCTTGAAAAGCAAGTCCTGTGGCGACATGGCACCCCAGAGAGAATTGAGTCAGACAACGGGACTCATTTTCGGAACAACCTCATAGACACCTGGGCCAAAGAGCATGGCATTGAGTGGGTGTATCACATCCCCTACCATGCACCAGCCTCTGGGAAAATCGAAAGGTACAATGGACTGCTAAAGACTACCCTGAGAGCAATGGGTGGTGGGACCCTCAAACACTGGGACACACATTTCGCAAAGGCCACCTGGTTAGTTAACACTAGGGGATCTGCCAATCGAGCTGGTCCTGCCCAATCAAAATTTCCACACCCAGTAGAAGGAGATAAAGTTCCTGTAGTGCGCATGAAAAATATGTTGGGTAAACCAGTTTGGGTTATCTCCGCTTCAGGCAAAGGCAAGGCCATCTGTGGGATTGCTTTTGCTCAGGGACCAGGGTGCACTTGGTGGGTGATGAGAAAAGATGGGGAAGTCTGGTGTGTACCCCAAGGGGATTTGATTTTGGGTGAAAATAGCCAATAAATCAAATTGTATGATATTAATAGCTATATACTGTATCAATGGTATGACCATAAGAATCACCCAAAACTAATGAAGGATGGACTTTGAAACTGAATAAAGTGCCATGATGATGGAACTAGAACTGACTTCAACTGGTGCCCAGGAACTTCATTAAAAATCACATCTTTGACGTCCAGACTGCGAGCATGGACCACACCAGATACACTGGCCGTGAAAACTCTGGATGTAGCGTGCAACAATCCACGCACCATTGCTCCTGCTCTGAGAGACTGTAATGGCAGATGGAACCCAAAAGCCATGGACTAAATGAACTTGACAGGCATTTTAGAGCGATAGCCCGTAGAGTTAAGGGAATGAGATCTGTGAAATAATCTGGGCATGACGTAGATGGTATGGAATGAGGGGTGGATAATGTCCTGGTTCTGGCAAGGATAGAGTTAATTTCACAAGGAGCCAGGACAGGTGAGCCAAGCTGGCCGGGGGCTATTCCATACCGTGTGACGTCATGCTCACCATAAAAGGGGGCTAGTCGGGCAGGGGCGGGTTCGGTGTGGCTCCGGGACAGGCTGAGTGTCTGGTTGGTCGGTCCTTGGTTTGGTAAATTGTTCTTTGTTATCACCCATTGTGAATATCTGTTATCAGTACTGTTGTTGGTTGTTTTCCCTCTCCCTTGCTGTCCCAGTAAACTGCCCTTATCCCAACCCTCGGGGCTTTGCCGTTGTTTTTCCATTCTCCTGCCCATCCCGCTGGAGGAGGGGTGAGTGAGTGGTGCGTGCCCCCCAGCTGCCGGCTGGGGCTAAACCACGTCACCAGGGCAACATCTGAAAGGATATCCTATTTAAGATAAATTGTAAAAAATCAGATAAGAAAGATTTTCCCTGAAAGATCATCTGTGTTTTCTAACTGTATCAATTAGTCTAACAAAAAATATTGCTACTCCTCACAAACGTTGCTGTCTTTGCACAAGGAATCATACATAGGCTAGGTAAACTCTGTGAGAATGAGAAGGTGGCCAAAACACCAAGGACTGAAATCAGAATTTCCAGACAAAACAAATGGTCTTTAACTACATAAACAAAATCATTAGGGTTCCTCGGATATGGCCCTAATACTCTCACATACCCTGCAACTCAGATCAGGGATGACTTTTAATTCATGTTCACCAGTGAACTATAATAGAATACCACTCTCCATAGTGAAAGAGGTACATACTGATAAAACATTGCAATGTGCAACAGAATATATCATAATATCCATCCTGTATGGATGGATATTAAAATACATAAAATATTTTTACAGCATAAAATCACTGTGTTTGTTCCTTTCCTCCTTCCCTTGGAGACAGTGGTCAAGAAAAGTTACCACCAGCAAGCTGTTTCTTCTCACCCTTCTGCCCCTCATTTAAATGCCTTTATTCCCTTCAAAGTCATCCAACTCTCTGCAGATTAATTTGTTTTAACAGAACAGAGAGGCTAAGAGCTTAGATGAAATTTTTCTCAGACAGAAATGGGTCAAGAAATGCTGAAGAGCAATGGACAAGGAGAAGTAATGAAAAAAAAGTGAAAAGAAGTAAGTGGCAGAGGGACACCAAAGGCTGAGGAAGGAAGTGCAGTGTGAAGTGTAATTGTGATGCTTTTGCCCAGCAAGGATTAGAGAGACCTGGATGAGCATGGGAGCCACATTAAGGATAAGCATGGGATACTAAGATAAAAGGATGTATCCAGGTGCTGTAGAAGCTTGTATCTAGGAAAGAAAGGAAGAAGAAAAAAGGGAGGTAGAGGGAATATGTTTGAGCTCTGGCCATGATGATTGAGCTGCTAACAAGAAAACTGTTCTTTCTGTCACCATAAAAGTAGAAGTATAAAGGCAATGCTTAAGAAATGGCTCCCGTTAGTTGTGAGAGGAAAGGTATTGGTTTAAAAGACCGTGTCCTCTAAACAGAGAAACTTCAATGGCTAAGGCCGTGTTGAGATGTGCAGATAACGAGACTAAATTTCTTCTGTAAAGGTGGGTGTCTATTGCCCAGTATCCCTGACAAAAGGCTAAAAAGGAGGAAGCTGAAAAAGGACATGCAGCAGCTATAGCTTCTGAGTGCTAGCCTTCCACTCTTAGGATATGGTGGAGAAAAAATAGGATTTTTACTGTTCTGTAATCTGAAATGCACTAAACTAAACATCTCCTGGTAACTGAAACTGGGCTTTTCAGCAGGTGCTGATGACTTTTAATACCTTTCACTCATCTGCTTACTTGAGACCTGTTTAAATTTTCCAGCAAAGGAGCTGATACCTCATGTCTTATTGGGGGAATCTTCCGTAGTTACAGAGGTATCAGAGCTACAGTTATGAAGTGTATAAACTGAATCAAACTTAAGACTTGCAGAAACCTGAAATGTAAACTGAGAGGTGGCAGGTGGTGCTAGCTGCACTGAGGCAATGGTGAGTAGTTGAAAAAAAAAAAAGTGGTTTTGGTTGCCATGGTTGAAGTGAAGCTTAAATAAAAGATGAAGAAAGGACAGTGAGGTTGTCTGTAGGATTTCTTTCTTGAATGGGAGGGAGGGTGCCCACAACTTTATTAAGACTGACAGAAAAGTGAAGGGGCAGGCAGCTGAGTCTGATTCTTCTGGCAGGACAAAGGAGACAATCTGGCCATAAAGTACAAATAGTCTTTGGTGCAGCTCTACAATTAACACTGACTGTTCCTCCTGAGGCACAGAAGTATGACAAAAACTGCAGGGAGGAGAGGACTGTATCTTCACAGCTTGGTCATATGCATGAACACCTGAAATACTACAAAAGATGTATGGAGTGCCCAGGAAAATGATAAATTCAGTGCTTTGACAGCTCTTCCTAAAAGTCAGCTAAGAACACATGGCATGGTCCAGTCCAATGAGTCTCTTTAATTATGTGGATTTAAATTTATAGAATAACAAATACTTGATTCCAGGGTCAGATATTTCCTGGGAAACAAAAATCTGTTTCTGTAGGGGCTGTTGGCTTGAGATTTCTTTACCCAACAGGTCATAAAGTGTCATGAAATGACTAATCTGGAGTTCACCATAGCTATTATATACCAAGAGAGTGGAAAGATATAATGAAAAAGTGAAGCAATTATCTTCTTTTCTAGAAGAAAATTAAAACTAGAAATGCTGGTTGCTGCCCAGTCAGTTAACTGCCCTGTGCAGGCCTTCTGCCTCTGGGGTGGTGGGAAAACTTTTAGAAGCAGGACTTCATAATTTACCTTGAGCTAGTTGAAAGATAATTTCTGGGAATATTTTAATTCTTCCGTTTCCTGAGAAAAGTTTAAACATGAATACAAAAGGTTTAGGATTTCTGAAAAAAAAAACCAAAACCAAACTTGTCTACTAATGAAATTTGGGGAACATGGGAGAATAATGAAGATACTGAACTTGACACCTACTGCCATCTGTTCCTGTGCTTTAAACACACAAGAAAACTTTAGCAATAAGCAGATGACCGCTGATCCCAGTGTTATTTCAGCAGTATATTCACAATATTGCCCACTTAGAAAGAAAGCTGTGTGCATTTATCATCTTTCCCATCCTATTCCTTGTGCTATTCAGCAGGCGGTTCATAGCTGTTGATAGCAAACTGGGAACGGAAAAGGACATGTGCAGACTTAACACAGATGCTTGGAATAACACCAATATAGGGCTGTATTGACTTTTTTCCCCAAGTTTGTATGTGTGTTGGGTTTGCGTAGCAAGGTTTTGGTAGTGGGGGGGGCTACAGGGGTGGCTTCTGTGAGAAGCTACTAGAAGCTTCCTCTGTCTGATAGAGCCAATGCCAGCCGGCTCCAAGATGGACCCGCCGCTGGCCAAGGCCAAGCCCATCAGTGCCTGTGTGATAACATATTTAAGAAGGAAAAAAAAACAGTTAGAGAGAGCTTTTGCAGCCGGAGAGAGGAGTGAGAAGATGTAAGAAACTCTGCAGACACCAAGGTCAGTGAAGAAGGAGGGGGAGGAGGTGCTCCAGGCGCCGGAGCGGAGATCCCCCTGCAGCCCATGGTGAAGACCATGGTGAAGCAGGCTGTCCCCCTGCAGTCCATGGAGGAAGGATGAGGGGGTGTAGAGATTCCACCTGCAGCCCATGGAGGACCCCACGCTGGAGCAGGTGGAGGCACCTGAAGGAGGCTGTGGCCCCATGGGAAGCCCATGCTGGAGCAGGTTTGCTGGCAGGACTTGTGACCCCGTGGGGGACCCCACGCTGGAGCAGTTTGCTCCTGAAGGACTGCACCCCATGTGAAAGACCAACGCTGGAGCAGTTCGTGAAGGACTGTCTCCCATGAGAGGGACTCCATGCTGGAGCAGGGGAATGATAGAGGAGTCCTTCCCCTGAGGATGAAGAAGCAGCAGAAACAACATGTGATGAACTGACCATAACCCCCATTCCCCACCCCCCTGTGCCACGGAGGGTGGCGGAGGTTGAACCCGGGAGTGAAGTTGAGCCCGGGAAGATGGGAGGGGTGGGGGGAGGTGTTTTAAGATTTGATTTTATTTCTCATTCCTCTACTCTGTTTTGCCTAGTAATAAATTAGATGAATTTCCTCTCTAAGTTCGGTCTGTTTTGCTCATGACGATAATTAGTGAGTGATCTCTCCCTGTCCTTATCTTGACCCACAAGCCTTTTGTTATACCTTTTCTCCCCTGTCTGGTGAATGAGGGGAGTGATAGAGTGGCTCTGGTGGGCACCTGGCCCCCAGCCAGGATCAACCCACCACAGTATGTTTTTGTGTTTTGTATGCTGTTGCAAAAATATAATGGGTTTTAAGGGTTGGATATCAAAATTGTACTCATATGCTTGGCCAAATTATATTTCTGAGTTAATGAAGCAGACAACAGTTATAAGGCAGTCTCCTAGAAGATTAGAAATCCTGTAGACTTCAGCAATGACAGCTGCATTTTAGAGCAGCTATATCAACAGAGATATATAAATTTACACCAACTACTGTGTTGAGCTGACGTGGTTTAGGCCCAGCCAGCAGCTGAGCGCCATGCGGCCACTCACTCACCCCTCCTCCAGCGGGATGGGCAGGAGAACCGAAAAACAACAGCAAAGCCTCGAGGGTTGGAATAAGGGCAGTTTACTGGGACAGCAAGGGAGAGGGAAAACAACCAACAACAGTATTGATAACAGATATTCACAATGGGTGATAACACAGAACAATTTACCACACCAAGGACCGACCAACCAGACACTCAGTCCCGTCCCAGAACTGTGCCAAAACCTCGTCGCCCCTCCTCTGCCCGACTAGCCCCCCTTTTATGGTGAGCATGATGTCACATGGTATGGAATAGCCCCCCTGGCCAGCTTGGCTCACCTGTCCTGGCTCCTTGTGAAATTAACTCTATCCTTGCCAGAACCAGAACATTATCCACCCCTTATTCTATACCATCTACGTCATGCCCAGATTATTTCACAGACACCATTCTCTTACTCCATGGGCCATCGCTCTAAAGTGTCCATTGAGTTCATTTGGTCCATGGCTTTGGGTTCCATCTGCCATTACAGTCTCTCAGGACAGGAACAATGATGCGTGCTGCTGGATTGTTGCATGCTGCATCCGCAGATTTTTTTCCACAGACGGTGTATCTGGTATGGTCCATGCTCGCAGTCTGGACGTCAAAGATGTGATTTTTCGATGAAGTGCCTGGGGCACCAGGTGAAGTCACTTCTAGTTCCAAAGTCCATCCTTCATTAGTTTTGGGTGATTCTTATGGTCCTACCATTGATACAGTATATAGCTATTAATATCATACAATTTGATTTTATTGGCTATTTTCAGCCAAAATCAAATCCCCTTGGGGTACACACCGGATTTCCCCATCCTTTCTCATCACCCACCACGTGCACCCCGGTCCCTGAGCAAAAGCAGTCCCGCAGATGGCCTTGCCTTTGCCTGAACCAGGGATAACCCAAACTGCTTTCCCCAACATATTTTTCATGCGCACTACACAAACTTTATCCCCTTCTACTGGGTGTGGAAATTTTGATTGGGCAGGGCCATCTCAATTGGCAGATCCCCTAGTGTTAACTAACCAGGTGGCCTTTGCTAAATGTGTGTCCCAGTGTTTGAGGGTCCCACCACCCATTGCTCTCAGGGTAGTTTTTAGCAGTCCATTGTACCTTTCGATTTTCCCAGAGGCTGGTGCATGGTAGGGGATGTGATACACCCACTCAATGCCATGCTCTTTGGCCCAGGTGTCTATGAGGTTGTTCCGAAAATGAGTCCCGTTGTCTGACTCAATTCTCCCTGGGGTGCCATGTCGCCACAGGACTTGCTTTTCAAGACCCAGAATAGTGTTCTGGGCAGTGGCATGGGGCACAGGATATGTTTCCAGCCATCCAGTGGTTGCTTCGACCATTGTAAGAACATAGCGCTTGCCTTGGCGGCTTTGTGGGAGTGTGATGTAGTCGATTTGCCATGCTTCCCCATATTTATATTTCAGCCATCGTCCTCCATACCACAGAGGCTTTACCCGCTTGGCTTGCTTGATTGCAGCGCATGTTTCACATTGATGGATGACCTGTGAGATGGCATCCATGCTCAAGCCCACCCCTCGATCACAGGCCCATCTCTATGTCGCATCTCTTCCTTGATGGCCTGAGGTGTCATGGGCCCACCGAGCTATAAATAATTCACCCTTACGCTGCCAGTCCAAATCCACCTGAGCCACTTCAGTCTTGGCAGCCTGATCCACCTGCTGGTTGTTCTGATGTTCCTCAGTGGCCCGACTCTTGGGTACGTGGGCATCTACATGACATACCTTTACAACTAGCTTCTCTAGCCGGGCAGCAATATCTTGCCACAATGGGGCAGCCCAGATGGGTTTGCCTCTGCATTGCCAGTTGCTCCACTTCCACTGCTGTAACCACCCCCACAGGGCATTGGCCACCATCCATGAATCGGTATAGAGGGACAGGGTTGGCCACTTTTCTCTTTCAGCAATGTCTTAAGCCAGCTGGATGGCTTTCACCTCTGCAAACTGGCTCGATTCACCTTGTCCTTCAGCAGCTTCTGCAAGTCGCCATGTAGGACTCCATACAGCAGCCTGCAGCAGGATTTGGATTATTTTCTTCCCTTTCTCAGAACCTTCCTCTGCTGAGTTGCCCCATACAATGATGCCATCAATGTATTGCAGGTGCTCTGGGGCTTCACCCTGTTCCAGTGCAGTCTGGATCAGTCCATGGCAAAGGGTGGGGCTGTGTTTCCACCCCTGGGGCAGTCGATTCCAGGTGTACTGGACGCCCCTCCAAGTGAAGGCAAACTGTGGCCTGCACCCTGCTGCCAAAGGGATCGAGAAAAATGCATTAGCTATATCAATTGTGGCATACCATTTGGCTGCCTTTGACTCCAGTTCATACTGGAGTTCCAGCATGTCTGGCACAGCAGCACTCATGGGTGGTGTGACTTCATTCAGGCCACGATAGTCTACCGTCAGCCTCCACTCTCCATTGGACTTCCACACTGGCCATCTGGGACTGTTAAAGGGTGAGTGGGTTCTGCTGATCACTCCCTGACCGTCCAGTTGACGAATCAGCTTGTGCGTGGGAACCAGGGATTCTCTGTTGGTGCGGTATTGCCGCCGGTGCACAGTTGTGGTAGCAATCGGCACCTGTTGCTCTCTCTTCAACCCTCAGCAACCCCACAACGGAAGGGTCCTCCAAGAGACCGGGCAAACTAGACAATGGTTCCATTTCCTCTGCTTCCAAGGCAGCTATTCCAAAAGCCCACTGGTAGCCTTTTGGGTCTTTGAATTACCCTTTCCGGAGGTGGTGTCTGCCCAGGATGCACGGAGCCTCTGGCCCAGTCACAATGGGGTGCTTTTCCCACTCATTCCCAGTTAGACTTCCTTCAGCCTCCAACAGAGTCAACTGTTGGGATCCCCCCGTCACTCCAGAAATAGGTATCGGTTCCACCCCTTCATAGCTCGATGGCATTAGGGTACACTGTGCACCGGTGTCCACTAGGGCCCTGTACTCCTGTGTGTCCGATGTGCCCGGCCATTGGATCCACACAGTCCAATACACCCTACTGTCCCTTTCCTCCACCTGGCTGGAGGCAGGGCCCCTCTAATCCTGCTCATCATATTCACTACTCACTTCTTGCAGAAAGGACTTAGAAGTCCCTTCAAGAGGATCATAAGTGCAATCAGGCCTTCCACTTGATCTGGGGGGCTGCCCGGTGGAAACTGGAGCAGCATTCTTTCTGGAAGAGTCCCTCTGTACAGCTGTCTTGCCTTGTAGCTCATGTACGCATGCCCGCAGGGTTGAGGTAGGCTTCCCATCCCATTTCCTCATGTCTTCTCCATGGTCACACAGGTAAAAACCACAGGCTACCTCGTGGTGTGTATGCTCTATATCCCCTCTTCGGAGCAGAAAAATGCTTACTCCTTTCATCTGCAATACGGGTCTGTGCAGGTGGGGAGTAAGATATATCCTCTTTGAGTTGCCGGACATCCTGGGACAGTTTCTCCACAGCCAAGACGAGGGAGGAAGAAAGGCTCTCTTCATATTGCCGGAGTCGGCCAGCCACTTCATCCACTGTGGGTGCCTCTTTACTTTTCCAGTCAAGTACTGCCAGTGAGTTGGTGTATGATGATGGTGCATTTCACACAAATTTTTGCCACAGGGGTCGGGTACACTGGACTTTATTGTGGTCTGTGGGCAACCGCGCATTGTCCGCATCATAATAAACCATTTCCCACACAGCTAATTCCCTCAGATATTGGATACCTCTCTCCATGGTGGTCCACTGGCCTGGCTGGCATACGACATCTTCACTGAAAGGATACCTTTCCCTCACACTTGACAAGAGTCGCCTCCAGAGGCTGAGGGCCTGTGCCTTCTTCCCAATTGCCTTGCCAATGCCCCCTTCCCTTGACAAGGATCCCAGCTGCTTGGCCTCCCTGCCCTCCAGTTCCAGGCTACTGGCCCCATTATCCCAGCAATAATGTGCTCCCCTGGAAGGCGCCTGAAATCTTTCCGCATATCTCGCAGCTCACTCAGGGACAGGGATCGGGTGATCACTTCTGGTTCTGGCTCTTCTTCTTGTTCTCGTGATGGTCCCGGTTCATCATCATCTCTCACTAAGCGAACCAATTTCTTTGTGTATTTCTTTTTGTGTATAGGGGCGACTGATACTGGTATGGGTTGATCTTTTGGCTCAGCTACAGTGCCTGTTGTGGGGGCTTGGTTAGCTGCAGTGCCTGTTGCAGGGGTTTGGGTAGCTGCAGTGCCTGTTGCCGGGGCTTGGGTAGCTGCAGGGCCCGTGGGTCCGCTCTCTCCCTCTGGATGGTGCTGTCTACTATCGAGCAGTGTTGGATAGATTGTGGCCAGGGCTCAGCACAGTGCAGGAAGTTGTGTCTCCTTAGAATCCCCACAGCATTTTCCTTTCAAATGTTCCACCATTTTTTCAGGGTCATGCAGTTGTTCGGGAGTGAAGCTCCAAACCATTGGGGGTGAAAAGGTCTCTAGATACCCGCCCATACTCTCCCACATGCCCTGCCAGCCCTGACCACTCAGCCTTGGGGAAGATCCCTGGGTGGTATTCTTGAAACAATTTTTGCTAACCCTGAACAGGACTTGGAAAACATGCAGGAGACCTAGCAATAGGAATATACTGGCCTGAACAGTCCAAGGGTATTCAAAATTCTCAAAAATTGTTGTGACCAACCAAAAGGGAAAAGGGGAGGTGAAAGAGTGGGAGAAGGTATCCCCCCCTGTCTTCCCCATAGATTGGGTGCAATTATTAATCAATTCTGAAAGATGTTGACTGAGGTATGGGCCTGACAGAAATGCTACGTACAAGGACCAGCTCAGACTGATGACTGTCGATGATATCTTATCATAAGTCATTCTCACACAGTACAACAATATGAGAACAGGAACCCCTCTCCCAGAGGTGATAAACAGCGCTGCAGGGATTACATAGAGTAAACATGGGTTTACAAACCAGAGCCATGTGACCAAACAGAAGATCATTATGACCAGCAACTGTTTCAATAACATTATAACTGCTTTTAACAATTTTGTTTTAACACACTTGGGTCTGACTCGAGCCCCACATTGGATGCCAAAAGGACTGGTGTGGTTTAGGCCCAGCTGGCAGCTGGGTGCCACGCGCTGCTCACTCACCCCTCCCCCAGCGGGATGGGGAGGAGAACGGAAAAACAACAGCAAAGCCTCGAGGGTTGGGGTAAGGGCAGTTTACTGGGACAGCAAGGGAGAGGGAAACAACCAACAACAGTACTGATAACAGATATTCACAATGGGTAATAACAGAGAACAATTTACCGATCCAAGGACCGACGGACCAGACACTCAGCCCATCCCGGAACCACGCCACCCCCCCACTGCCCAATTAGCCCCCTTTTAGCCCCCTTTTATGGTGAGCATGACGTCACATGGTATGGAATAGCCCCCCTGGCCAGCTTGGGTCACCTGTCCTGGCTCCTTGTGAAATTAACTCTATCCTTGCCAGAACCAGGACATGAGGTACTACACACAGCGACTCCATCTGAGAATTGGGCCAAATCTGGTGTGAGGAATGATTCATGTGACATGGCTCTTTATTCTTTAGCCTGGGATCTGAGGCTCAGAGCTTAGACGTTTTGTGCAGATTGAACTGCTGGCTTTCTCTGAAACTTAGATTGCTGAGGCTTCACAACAAAGAAAGTGTTAATATGGGAGAAGAAACATGTAAATGTCATCATCCCCATGTCTAATTTTAAGCAATCCATCGAATACAAGGCAGCAATATTGGCTTAGTTCCATCAAAAAGTTAATAGCTTAATTAAAGTCATTATACATTTTAGTCCAGAACCATTAAGAGAAACCAAACTGCAAGTTTTGATTGACGTTCAGAAGACCTTGTTTTTTGGGTTTTTTTTTATTTTGGGGTTTTTTTTTGCTAGAACATCCGATTGTGGTTTTGTTAGCACTGAACTGCTATTGTCTTTTTAATGTCCATCCCTTGAACAAATAAGCAGGCCTTTCCTTATTGGTTCACTCTTGCAGAACTGTTAGAAAGTAGCCAATGTACTGCAATACACAATATGTTTGTTTAGGGCCAGGTTGGGGTGCAAAAGAGGTGCCCCAGCAGTTTTTTTCTACCTGACCACAACCCTGCAGGCACACATTCTTGAGCCAGAAAGGATCTTTGTTTAATGACCTTTTTTATAACCTCAGGAAATATGGTATGTTTTAAGGAGAAATCCTATCCAGTGTCAGTACAAAGGAAAATGCATCTGCGGTGGAGAGTCAGTTTATTTCCTTTGCAGAATTGGTTTGCATATGTGGGTATTCATGCATGTACCTTACAGGAAATGTGAACCCAGGCCTTCGGGTGAGCATTATATAGTGCAAAAGTCTTCTCCTTCACCTGCTGTATGGCTGACTTGTCTATTTAATGCTTTTCCACAGGGTTCCTGAACACACCATTAGGAGCTCCACAGGCTGTTAAAAAAGTTTGGTTATGGATTATAACATACCCAAATCTTTCTTTTCTCGTACATCTCATATATCAGGCAACATGGCTGGGGGTAGCTACATGGTCAGATCCCCAGAAAGAAGAGGTCTGGAGCTCAGCTAAATTTAGGCTGTGTGTTGGGAAAGGAAATATGGGGAGGAACAACTCTAGAAGTTTCTCAGAAGGTGTGGTATAAACAACTGCTGGCAGACCACTGAGTTGGTGTTTGGATGTGCACCTTGTTTAGTGTGAGCTTAGTCCCCCGTCAAGCCTGTGCAGCTTGCTGCTGAGTCATCTAAAGGCTGTCAGAAATGTCAGGTTCTGGCAGGATGGCTTTGCCTCCCCAGAGCAGCTACTGTGGACAATGCCATATGAATGAATTAATTTTGCAGACTTCGTACTTCATTTTCATGGAAATGGTAAATTCACATTCTCCAGAAGCCTTAAAGCACACCTGTACTGTAGGCTGGTGCTCTGTTACAGAGGTCTGCTGCTGTTCCTCTGTGTCTGAAAGCACAGCTCATCTTCTTTGCCTGAGTCTTTAAATATAATACTGAAATTCCTCATCTTAGATTAGAAGATAAGGCTATAAAAAACATGGCATATTCAGCTGGTCTAAAGT
This sequence comes from Grus americana, assembly GCF_028858705.1. NCBI lineage: Eukaryota > Metazoa > Chordata > Aves > Gruiformes > Gruidae > Grus > Grus americana. The sequence goes on from NC_072855.1 coordinate 61,996,826, forward strand.
GGGATGTGCTTTGACCAGCAAGAGTTAACGGTGATAAGGCATCCTGCTTTCTTGCATTTGCAGCTGAGATTTTTTTTTTTTTAAAAAGAAAAAAAAAGAAAAGAAAATATTTGGGAAAAAATTGACAAAAATAAGATTTTCCTCAATGCTTATTGTTGTTAAACTTTACTATTACAGAAAATACTGCTTTGCCTAGCTGTGAATATAACAACTCAAATGTAGGACTGATCAAGAATGAATACACAGCAGGTTTGCCAGCAAACTTGCTTGAAGTACAGTTTCTGTGTTCTTTCTCAGTCACGTTATTTAGGTTGGAAGAGAAACCTTTTGCAGTTCATATAGACCTCTCCTGTGCTCAAAGCAAGGCTTTCTTTCTGGTTTTAATCATATGACATTTAAATATTTTTTTAAACTATGGTGACAAACTGTGGTGTCTCAAGACCACAGTTTTAACTGATTCGATACTTACATTGTTCTCGTTTCTCAGAATATTTTATTCAAAGATTTTGAGTTCTTTTTGCACAGACAATTGTAATAATACAAATGTTGAGGAAGTAAATATTTTAACCATATCTAGTTACAATAAAACTGATCACAGTAAGAGGATTAACTCTCTTATGAAGTGAAAGAGGTGAGAACTTGTTCCAGAATTAGAACTAGACTGAATATTAATTGCATTTTGTTATGCTTATATAGCTTGTTTCTTTTAATAATCATAAGGCTTTAGATTTTTATGTATTTTTTTATATATATAAATTAAGTGTGTATATGTTACATATATATATTCTTTACCCAGGTCTTCTGTTACATTCAGATTGACACCTGAGAGGACCCCATTTTCCAGTTAGTTAAGGTGCGGTCAAAATCTTGGAAAGTAGACTACTTCTAGCAGAGACTTAGATCTTTTAAGAGTACCTTGTGGTCTTCAAACGTAGCTTGAATGCACATATAAATCTAAGCTTTAGGCTTGATTTGCCTAAGAGTAGAAATATCAGAAAGATTAAAGAAAAGAAAAACTCTGGATAACAGCATCTTTCCTGCCTGTCTTCAGTTTGCAACGGTTTGGCAAAGCTCCTTCCCTCTTCTAAAGAAGAGTCTTGTTTATCTTTCAGCTTCTTAGTTTCTTTGTCTCAGTTAATGCAGCTGAAATGTGCAAAGCTACCATGACTAAGTAAATTAAATGGCTTGGAAAAATTCAGTTTCTCCTGCTTTTTCAGAAGTTTCTGGTGGCTTTCACTAGGGTGGTATTTGCCTTTAAAATGCCCCAAATGATATATCATATCTTCTTGCAAAGATTTTGATTTCAAAGCAGCTATCAACCAGAAAAGCCATTTACCTGCAGAGCTTCTCTGTGAAGAAGGGACAAAGCAGGTATGAGAGCATCCTGAAAGCTTATACACTTAAACCATAGATGGCTGTTCATAATTGAGAATTTGCAATGGGCAGCTTTAGCATAACCATATCTACTGACATCCACATTGTCACAACATTTTCTTTTTAATGTCCATTGTTTAATGAAGGTTTGCTTCAAAAATACATATTGCTAGGAGAAGAGTTGCATCATGATTCTGCCCAGCTGATGTCAGGAGACTTTCTGGTGATATACATATGCCAGTTCCAAAAGGGTGAGAGTCAGTGTGACAACGACTCACTGGATTTACTATATATATAAAAAATTTGTTCACTGTGTGCTGCAAATCTCAGTTCTCCAGAATATACTTTACCAGTAGTGCAAGGTAGACACCAGCAAGGTAGACAGTAAGTAGTGTCTACCAGCAGGGTAAACTTTATATAGATTTCATGTTATGGGATTTTCACATCTACTAATTGTAAGGGAAACTTGTGGACATGGTAAGACAGGCAACTGTACCAGTCTATTACTACCTGAGTACATGGAGTAATTGTCAAGGCTACAGAAAACTTACACTACCCCAGAATATTGTGGAGAGAACTGCAATGTTGCAGCTGGAATAACTACAGCCCTCTGTGTGGGATACAGAAATCACAGGACCAGTAGATCCCACAAATATTTTGTTATAACCCTGTGTTGGAAATGGAATAGATCAGAGTCTTTAAAAAAAAAAAAAAATCCCAATTGAGTTATGGAGATGATGTGAAGCCTGCCATTATTTGTCCAGAATCACATGGTAGTCTAGGATACTGTCACTGCATGACTGACTGTCAGCAAGGGACAAAAATTGTGGAGTTTGAAGAATGGGCTACTTTTAAGCATCTGTGGAATGCTTAAATGAGGCATGGCTCTAGAAATCATATGACTGAATAAGAAAGTGCTAGTTAGGTATGAGCTCTCTGTACGTTAATGTGAAAAACAGTACAGGACTGACTTTACTCTGTGGAAGAGCAATGGGGGATGAGATAGTAAGGCTAAACCTGGTAACTGCCATAGTTTGCAGCCTGCCTTCTCCACCAAATTAAGGTTTTAAAAAGATCTTTCTGCTAGATTCATGCAAAGGTGAGATGGTGATTTATTTGATCTCCCTTCATGCTCACCAAACCTTGAAGGTGAACAAAAATAGGAAAATTATATCAACTGAAGCAGCAGGTGCTAAACCTTGCTCAGAGGGCTACTTTGCACGTAAACCACCTAATTACAGCCTCTGATTTATGTATTTATCTTTGGTCCCCTGGTAGCATGCCAGCAACAGCCAGTTCTCCTAGGCTGCCTTACTCTGTTGTCTCAGTTCTTAAAGAGCATGAAGCCAGCATGCCTAAAAGTCTGCAATTTAACACAACCTATCATTGTTATTCCTTTTGTAAGATTTTTTTTTTCACACTATTAGAATGTTGTGTTGAAACTTTTGAATGCTTTAAATAAATAAAGGGTAAAAACAGGCAAGGTACAATCTTCTGTTTCTCTGCCTGTTGTGGAAATTATCAATGACACTAGAAGGCTTCACATGAAATTTCCCTCTTTGAATGGCACTATAATTGTCTGGATTTTAGAGTACCTGTGTTGGGTTTGCGTGGCAAGGTTTTGGTAGCGGGGGGGCTACAGGGGTGGCTTCTGTGAGAAGCTGCTAGAAGCTCCCCCTGTGTCTGATAGAGCCAATGCCAGCCGGCTCTAAGACGGGCCCGCCGCTGGCCAAGGCCAAGCCAATCAGCGCCTCTGGGATAACATATTTAAGAAGAAGAAAAACCACTTAGAGAGAGCTTTTGCAGCCGGAGAGAGGAGTGAGAAGATGTAAGAAACTCTGCAGACACCAAGGTCAGTGCAGATGGAGGGGGAGGAGGAGCTCCAGGCGCCAGAGCAGAGATCCCCCTGCAGCCCGTGGTGAAGGCCATGGTGAAGCAGGCTATCCCCCTGCAGCCCATGGAGGAAGGATGAGGGGGTGTAGCGATTCCACCTGCAGCCCGTGGAGGACCCCACGCCGGAGCAGGTGGAGGCACCTGAAGGAGGCTGCGGCCCGTGGGAAGCCCACGCTGGAGCAAGTTCCAGGCCTGACCGGTGGACCCATGAAGAGGGGAGCCCACGCCAGGGCAGGTTTGCTGGCAGGACTTGTGACCCCGTGGGGGACCCCACGCTGGAGCAGTTTGCTCCTGAAGGTCTGCACCCCGTGAGAGGGACTCCATGCTGGAGCAGGGGAACGATGAGAGGAGTCCTCCCCCTGAGGATGAAGAAGCGGCAGAAACACCGTGAGATGAACTGACCGTAACCCCCACTCCCCGTCCCCCTGTGCCGCTGAGGGGGGGAAGGTTGAAGCCGGGAGTGAAGTTGAGCCCGGGAAGATGGGAGGGGTGGGGGGGAAGTGTTTTAAGAGTTGATTTTATTTTCTCATTCCTCTACTCTGTTTTGCCTAGTAATAAATTAGATGAATTCCCTCTCTAAGTTTGGTCTGTTTTGCTAATGATGATAATTAGTGAGTGATCTCTCCCTGTCCTTATCTTGACCTACAAGCATTTCGTTATGCCTTTTCTCCCCTGTTTAGTGAATAAGGGGAGTGAGAGAGCGGCTCTGGTGGGCACCTGGCCTCCAGCCAGGGTCAACCCACTACAGTACCTCTAAGGTAGGTACATGCTGAGAATGATGTCACATGGTATGGAATATCCATTTGGTCAGTTGGGGTCAGGTATGCCCTCCCAACTTCTTGTGCACCCCCAGCCTACTCACTAGCAGGGCGCTGTGAGAAGCAGAAAAGGCCTTGATTCTGTGTAAGCATTGCTCAGCAATAACTAAAACATCTCTATATTGTTAACACTGTTTTCTGCACAAACTCAAAACACAGCCTCATACTCTTGTTGAAGAAGTTGGGATGGGACACAGCTGGACAGCTGACTCCAGCTGACCAAAGGCATATTCGATACCATATGATGTCATGCTCAGCAATAAAAAGCTGGGGGAAGAAGAAGGAAGAGGGGAGGACATTTGGAGTTAACACGTTTTGTCTCACCATGTAACCATTAAATGTGATGGACCCCTGGTTTCCAGGAGATGACTGAACACCTGCCTGCTGATGGGAAGTGATGAATTAATTCCTTGTTTTGCTTTGCTTGTGCATACAGCTTTCGCTTTACTTATTATACTGTCTTGATCTCAACCCACAAGTTCTCTCACTTCTATGCTTCTGCCTCTTTCCCCCATTCCATGAGGGAGGAGTGAGCAAGAGGCTGTGTGGTGCTTACTTGCTGGCTGAGGTTAAACCAGATTTCACTGGAATGTGCCAGATCGAATTTATAGCTGTTATTGCTGTTTAGCTATTAATTGGCAGGATCCTGTGCTTGCCATGGGGCTTGTTTGCCTTATTGTATAGTAGAGGCTAGTTCTCATTAGTTGCTGCTTTTTGTTTGCACTGCTTGCTGTAGTGCTGTACTGCTTATCATTGTGCTCTGCTGTGCCTGGGAACATTTTGATAACAGCAATGGACATGCACCTGGGCTGGCATTTGTCCAGGGCATCGCTACTGTTTCTGTGCTGCTGTACCGGACAGGCTGGAACTGCAGTGGGAACTCACGTCGAAGACCCTGTGACCTGTGGATGAGTCCACGTGGGAGCAGGACACCCCGAAGTGCCTGTGACTGTGGACAGTTCCACACCAGAGCAGGTACATCTTGAAGCGTCTGTGGCCATGGTTATGTCTGTGCCACAAGTGGTATACCTCTGAAGGGACTGTGGCCCAAGAATAAGTCCATACTAGAGAAAGCATACCTCAAAGCAACTGTGGCTGTACATGAGGCCATGCTGGACCACCTCAAAGCATGTGGCCATGGATAAGCCCATGACAGAGCAGGTACACCCCTGAAGGGACTGCAGCCATGGGTAAGGTAAGGCCATGTTGTAGCAGGTTCACTCCTGATGGCATTGTGGCCCATGAATAGGCCATGCTGGAACAGGTGTGCCTAAAAGCGACTGTGGCTGTGGATAAGTTTATGCCACAGCATGTATACCCCTGAAGAGACTGTGGCTCATAGATAAGGCTCCACTTGCAGCAGGTACACCACTAAGAGACTGCAGTCTATAGATAAGTCCAAGCCAGTGCAGGGACAAGGGGAGGAGTTCATTGCAGTAGTAAACCCTATGGTCTGACCCAAAGGGACAGGGGTGGAGATTGTAATAAAAATACCTTTAAATTGTTGTAACCCATGATTTGAGTTGCATGCTATAGGAATTACTGTAGCAGGAACCACCTGAATCAATGGAGGACAAGCCTTGCAAGAAGCAGTGCAAGTGTAGCAGTGACCTCACCTGAGCTGACATTTGGTGCCCGGTAACTCCACACAACACACCACCTGTCCTGTCCTGACTGATTACTATAACAGATGGAGCGCAAAGTCATGGACTAAATGAACTCTGTGGACATTTTGTGGACATTTGCGGACATTTTATGGACATCTTACAGGAAAACTGGTGGTAAGGAAATGTGCTGGGGTCTTTTGGTTTGTTTTCCATTCTGGTGTAGTTCTGATTCAGTTTTACAAGCCTTATAGACAGAGTCAGCATCAAAGAAGAGGGAGTGTAAACATGCGTGAATCCTGCTGGTCTCTTCCTAGGTATGATTATGCTGCTTTTCTGAAATAAATTCAGACAGAGGGGAATGGATGTAAAGAGAATTGCTTAAGAAAGCATAGACATTCTTTATGCTTCCTCAGTGCTACTGAATAGTTATGTGTAATCCTGTTTCAGTTCTAGTATGTGGAAATAATGGTATCGATGCAAAGGGTTTCTGCTTATCCATGGTATCTCCTGAGAAGCACTATGTGCCTGCATGATACTGTCAACCAGAACTTGTTTCCTCTTTCAGTTCCAAGTAAAACTCAAGTCTTGTAGTAAAGAGGGATTTGGGGTTTATTGCCTTAGAGGCAATTCTACTGACTCCTAGTCAGGAGTTCCTAGGAAAACAACTTAATTATCTACTTGCTGGAAATGTGATGGTGTCCTAAAGATCCTGAATGCATCAATGTGTGGGTTTTGAGTGCAGGACTTGACCATTTCAGAATCCATGAATAGGGTGTGAATTCTGCTTATCAGACTTAAAAATTTGTCTTCTTATAAGCTGGAATAAGATCCTTGGTTTCTCTAATGTCACCCTACCACCCTAAACAAAGTTTTGTTTAGACTAATTCTCTTGAGGAGAAATTCAGAAATATCCTTTCTAAGTATTACTCATTTAAAAGTCCATACTTCAGAACTGGACAAAAATATATTTCCTCCATGGACTAGGAACTTCTGCTTTTTCTTCTAAATCAAATTCCAGCAGATGTGTCTGATTTTCAGTGCTATATCCTTTCACATTTGATCAAACAAACCCTTGCCTTTAAAACTGCTGATTCCCTTTGTCTAGATTTTCCTTTCTCCCTGTTCAGTAGTCCCTCCCTGAATCAGATGCTGTTTTGGAGATCATTTGCGTAGCAGTAGTCTTTTTGTATTAGCTTATTATGATTTCATAATGCTAAGGGCAGAGCCCCTTCTGGGAGTCAGAGCTAATGTTTGTCCTAAGAGACACTTGTATCAAAAAGTGTGTTCCCCATTTACCTGAAGGTGGTGAACCCTGCACAGTACAAAACACTTGGTCCTCTTCAAAATGTTTTGTGTTGTGGCCTTCTTCAACTTAAAGAAGTAGTCTCAAAGTGTTCACCATTGCTTGACCAAAGCTCAGTATCCAGATTTTCCATTCCCCTGTGTTGTGGTTTAGCCCCAGCCAGCAGCTAGGCACCACACAGTCAACCGCTTGCTCACTCCCCTCTCCCCCTCCCACCCCAAGCCCCCCATGGGATGGGGAGGAGAATGGGAAGACAAAGGCAAAACCTCGTGGGTTGGGATAAGGACAGTTTACTGGGACAGCAAAGGGAGAGGGAAATAACAAAAACAGTACTTATAACAGATTATACAAAGCGGGTGATAAACAATGCAGTTTCTCACCCGATGACCTTACACTCAGAACATCCCAGAGCCTCGCCACCCCTCGCCGTGTAGCCCCCTTTTATGCTGAGTGTGATGTCACATGGTATGGAATACCCCTTTGGCTAGTTCGGGTCACCTGTCCTGGCTGTGTCCCATCCCAGTTTCTGGTGGAAACTAACTCTATCCTAGACAAACCCAGGACACCCTGCATGAAACAAGAAGCTGGCCTGTTTCAGCTGTCAGCCACACAGGCTTCCAGAAGAACAAAGCCAACAGCATTTGTGGCAATGTGTAGTTTCCCTTGTTGATATCTTCAGTGTAGGGTAACTATTGAATAGACTCATGTGCTTCAGATTTTGAGGCTTACTGGAATGATATTTAGAACACGGTTCTTGTTTGGATATGTGTTTTATAGGAAAGATAAGAGGAAGAATTGCCTTTGTGTATGCAGCATTGGGGTTGAGAGTTGGGAAACTTTGGTTCTTGAATCTGTCATAGATAATTGTAGCTGTGTTAGACCAACAGTAGGAACTCAGTGCTTATGAAGATTCCTACTCTTCGCTTCTTTGCCCTGTATCCATGTTTTTACAAATGGAGACACATACTCTCGTTTGCCTCAGAGAAACTACTTCTATATTCCTGGAAGCCTTGCTACATTAAAGACTAGGATGAATAGTTCACATAGTAAGTCCACTCGGGACTTTACAGCACCAAAATATTTTCTTACAAGGAGACTGGAGATCTTTGGAGAAAAATCTCCTATAATTTTTTGAGTTGCCTGATATCAGAAAATTTTATTTGGAAGTACAAAACAGAGGCTTGAAAGATGTCAGCTAACATAAGTCTTGCAAAGCATAGCATAAATATTGTTGAAAGAAGTCAAACAAGTCAGGGGCTATGTCAGAGTCACCAGCATGTGTAGTGAGGCATAGATAATGAAACCAGAGCACTTAAAAAGTTAAACATAAGTTTTCGGCGCACACCCATCACCTGAAGACTACAACTACAAGCAGAGAACATCGCTGGATCCGAGGGTGGTGATAACTTTTCTCTCTCTCTCTTTCTCTCTCTCTCTTTCTCTCTCTCTTTTCTTTCTCTCTTTCTTTTACTATCACTCTCTTTGTCTCTAACAATTTTCGGCACATTAGGGTAATATTGTCACGTTTTATTAAACCCTTACCTTTCATAGTTCTGCTAAATTTTAAGCATTGTTATGACCTTTGCCAAGCCTCTATCTTTTGTAGTTCCACTGAGTTTTAAGTAAATTTATAATTGGTTTGAACCTCTAAAGTAATTGTCATTACTTCCGATTACCGCGCAGAGAATTAAAAAGTTAAGCTCACTCTCACCCCCTGAGTGGGACGGGACACCATCCTCACTGTAAAGAGTTTCTTCCTTATATACAAACTAAACTTACTTTCTTTCAGTTTAAAACATTGCCCCTTGTCCTGTCACTAATGGCCCTGGTAAAAAGTCTTTCTCTGTCTTTCTTTATATATTGAAAGGCTGTAATAACGTCTCTTCAAAACCTTCTCTTCTCCAGGTTGAACAACCAAACTCTCTCAACCTTTATTCATAGGAGAGGTGTTCTGGCCCTCTGATCATTTTCTGTGGCCTTCATCTGGATCTGCTCTAACAGGTCCATGTCTGTCTTGTGCTGGGAACACCAGACCTGAATGCAGTTCAGGTGGGAGCGGAGTAGACAGGGAGAATGCCCTCCTTTGAACTGCTGGTCATGCTTCTTTTGATGCAGCCCAGGTTATGCTTGGCTTTCTAGGCTGCAAGCGCACATTGCTGGCTGATGTCCAACTTTTTATCCACCAGTATCGCCAAGTCCTTCTCTGCAGGGCTGCTCTCAATGCATTCATCCCCCAGTCTGTACTGATATTGTGGATTGCCCCGCCCAAGTGCAGGACCTTGCACTTGGCCTTGGGGAACTTCATGACGTTCACATGGGCCCACTTCCAAAGCCTGTGAGGGCTCTGGATGGCAGCCCTTCCCTCAAGTGTATCAACTGCACCACTTAGCTTGGCGTAATCCACTAACTTGTCCACTTGGACATTGACTGCATCTCTTTGTGTGCATCCATTCAGCCAATTCCTTATCCATCTAGTAGTCCATCCATCAATTCCATATCTCTCCAGCTCTCCAATGTAAAGTTGATTCGTAGCTGTCAGTGGATCTGTGGTTACATCTCAGGGCAGTCTATATAAAAGCAGGTTGAATTAGTTATGATGCTTGTGGAACAGATAGCTAAAAACAATGTTTTGCTTTTAATTTCAGCTTTAAGAGGATCATTTGTCTCTTATCACTGTGGATTTTTGAGCATTGAGCACTCTGACACTCCGACAGGAGACTCTTCTTAAGTAGAAAGGAGCTGTTACTTCACTGGTGACAGGAGGACAAGCCCAGGTTTGTATACTATCTCAGAGTATTGTTATGCTTATATTTGAAAGTCCTGTTAGGCTCTCTCTTTGTGTGTGAGAGAGACAGAGGTAAAATATAGATCTAAATTTCAGCCTGTGCCAATTCCTCTGCTGTTGTAATTTGTCCTATATATGGCAAATCATCCTTAAAGATGCCACTGGTGTGTACATACAGCAGATATAGGTAAGCATGTTGTGTTGGGTTTGCGTGGCAAGGTTTTGGTAGTGGGGGGGGGCTACAGGGGTGGCTTCTGTGAGAAGCTGCTAGAAGCTTCCTCTGTGTCTGATAGAGCCAATGCCAGCCGGCTCCAAGATGGACCCGCCGCTGGCCAAGGCCAAGCCCATCAGCGCCTCTGTGATAACATATTTAAGAAGGAAAAAAAAACAGTTAGAGAGAGCTTTTGCAGCTGGAGAGAGGAGTGAGAAGATGTAAGAAACTCTGCAGACACCAAGGTCGGTGAAGAAGGAGGGGGAGGAGGTGCTCCAGACACCAGAGCAGAGATCCCCCTGCAGCCCGTGGTGAAGACCATGGTGAAGCAGGCTGTTCCCCTGCAGCCCATGGAGGAAGGATGAGGGGGAATAGAGATTCCACCTGCAGCCCATGGAGGACCCCACGCTGGAGCAGGTGGAGGCACCTGAAGGAGGCTGTGGCCCATGGGAAGCCCACGCTGGAGCAAGCTCCTGGCAGGACCTGTGGACCCATGGAGAGAGGAGCCCACGCCAGGGCAGGTTTGCTGGCAGGACTTGTGACCCCGTGGGGGACCCCATGCTGGAGCAGTCTGGTCCTGAAGGTCTGCCCCCCAGATGGTCGATCTGCTGGGAAATTTACTTTTGCTGTCTTTTGTGTGTCCCATATGGTAAGTGCGTTTTAAACTTTGTATGAGATTTCAACTTATAGCTGGGAGAAACCTTGGCCTATGAATTGTGGTGACATTTAGTTAAGTGTTTGGTAAGAAGTTTAATATAAGTCATGGCTTAAGCAGTTCTGGTTTGGCTTGGCAGGAGGCACTGGAAGAGCCTAGGGAGTGTCACTGGCACAAACTGTAGTTACTTGCCTGTGAATCTGAGCATGAATGACTTGCTCAAGGTTGTAGAGAAACTTGGTGGGAGGAGGGAAATAAACTGAATAGTCTTTTGATCATTTAAGATGTCCATCTGCATTGCTTATTGTGAGGTCTTTCCTTCTACCTTCATGCACTTTTTCCTTCTGCACCTACTGCTATAATTTTTAATTGGAAATAAGAAGCTTCCCTGCCAGCTGAATGCTTCTATGCCTGTGTCTTCTTAAGAAGTAGTGGAAAATCAGGAATAGAGGTCAAGGGATCTTATCTCAACAGGCACCTAGGTGATTGATTTTAGTGTTATTTTGCATCAGTGCTTATTTGTAATCCAAAGCCCCAATGTTTAGTTACCAGCACAAACAGAAGTCCTTGTTTATTGCTTAGCAGCTCTGGAAGGAGGAGAAAGAAATTTGGTTTTGCTGCTTTCCACACTTACTGACACCATTTGAGACACAATCTTTATTTCTTTCCAGAAATGCTGACATTCTGCTTGGTTGTATGACAAAAGAAACAATCATCCAGGACCAGTTAGCTATTTGGATTGTTCAGCCACTCTGGCACTGTTATTATTGGTTGAAATGAGCCCGAAAGTGTAGCTCAAATTTCACTAGAAAGAAAGACTATTCTGAGGCAGAGCTGCTTAGTATATGAATGGTGAAGGAAAAGGTTGGGTATAACACAGGAGAGGAAAAATCCAAGTGATCTGTAAGGAGTCATTCAGGTTCATAAAAAATTTTTCTGGTTGCATCTCTGGCCTTGTATCCACTTTTTTTGGTGAAGGTCACTCATTTACAGAGGTATTTATGTGTCTAGCAGTCCTACTAAAGGCTTAAAAAGAATCTTTTGTTAGGCAGGCAACCTCCATTGGACCTTTGTTTTAGAGAAGGTATTGGTAGAAGCTCTTAGCCGATACTTAGTGAAATTTGGGAGTATTAGTCTCTTCTTCTGTAATGGCCTAGCAACTCATGTTGAGAAGCTAAAGGAAGCAGAAAGAGGGCTGGCAGCTCTTAAGGAGAAACCAAGACACACTTCAGGAAATGTTTTGGTTGATGAAGCTGAAGTAGCAGCTCCTACAGCAGCAGGTTGAGGCTGGCTATGATTCCCCTGTTGTAAAAGGGCAGTCCACAGGCTGTAGCTACTTATCTGCTGTAGTACAGGTGCTTGACCTGGTTGCTAGGGCAGGCTTCCTGAAAACATGGAAGAAGCACTGAACCTGTCTCCCAATGCTTAACTATCTGCTAAACTTTGTAAATCAGGCCTTTGCAGAGCCTACATGGCACTTCTGAAATCCAGGCATTAGTATTATTGGCAACTGTTCTGTCAAGTGAAAAAATTCTTTGGTGTATGGTAAACTATGCTCAGTGGAGAACTTTGCTTAAAGAAATAATAGTGCAATAGTCATTTGGGGAATTAGGAGGCAGGGATAGTTTATGGCCAACTGAATAAAGAGCAACACACTTAGGAGCACTAACCATTTTTTTCAAATAGATCTTAGTGGTCTAAAGACTCCTATCCAAGTGCTTTTGAAACTTACAGCTGTAGTCAGTGGCTCAGTTGTTTGGCTCTAGAAGTGAGCTTTTAGCACTTGTGAAAAAGAGTAGGAGGGTGTGCTGTGGAAAGCTGGGGTGTCAAACACCATACTGCTGCAGAAAATGCAGACCTGGCAGACAAATTGTTGGTGGGGAGCAGTAAAAGGAACTGTCTTTTAGTGACAGCTGCTGCTTACATTCTCCAGATGCCAACATTACAGCAAACACTGTTTGCAGCATTTAATTTGTGGGTACCTTGGGTTTCTTTCCACAATGTGTTAGACAGTTGTTAGTTTAAATTGTTTCTAGCACTTCAAACAAATTTGACACTTAGGGTGTTCTTCAGGTGGCTTGGTACCTGTTTGCCTTTGTGACTTTTCTTGCAGAAGAATTGAAAGGATGGGCAAGATAAATTGCTGTTTTGAAGTGGGGTCTGCACATTCTTTAGATCTCTAGAGGTGACGAAAGGTTGAGGAGCGTTCCCTCCAAAAGTTTCCATTCCTTGTACTGTTATGCACAGAGATTACCGGACTATGCCAGACCAAATCTGAAGAAGAAATAGGAAAAATGTAAAGAGAGACAGAGAGTGAATAGATGAAAACATACTTTATTACGCTTGCTCCTGATGCTCTTATTTGTTCAGCAACAGGGTCAAATAGTGTAGTGGATTGCAGGGTTTGAGAGTATATCAGGCTTCAAGGGGAGTACCCCATGAAGGCAAAACTGTAGTCTTTGACTTGAACAGATATTTCTTTTTATGTTCCTTGCAGTGCTAAAGAAAGGCCTAGGAAGGCTTTAGAGCAAGTGTGTGGTGGGTTGACCCTGGCTGGAGGCCAGGTGCCCACCAGAGCCACTCTCTCACTCCCCTCATTCACTAAACAGGGGAGAAAAGGCATAACGAAAATGCTTGTAGGTCAAGATAAGGACAGGGAGAGATCACTCAACTAATTGTCATGAGCAAAACAGACCAAACTTAGAGAGGGAATTCATCTGATTTATTACTAGGCAAAACAGAGTAGAGGAATGAGAAAATAAAATCAACTCTTAAAACACTTCCCCCCCACCCCTCCCATCTTCCCGGGCTCAACTTCACTCCCGGCTTCAACTTCCGCCCCCCTCAGCGGCACAGGGGGATGGGGAGTGGGGGTTATGGTCAGTTCATCACATGTTGTTTCTGCCGCTTCTTCATCCTCAGGGGGAGGACTCCTCTCATCGTTCCCCTGCTCCAGCATGGAGTCCCTCTCACGGGGTGCAGACCTTCAGGAGCAAATTGCTCCAGCGTGGGGTCCCCCACAGGGTCACAAGTCCTGCCAGCAAACCTGTCCTGGCATGGGCTCCCCTCTTCACGGGTCCACAGGTCCAGCCTGGAACTTGCTCCAGCGTGGGCTTCCCACGGGCCACAGCCTCCTTCAGGTGCCTCCACCTGCTCCGGCGTGGGGTCCTCCATGGGCTACAGGTGGAATCTCTATTCCCCCTCATCCTTCCTCCATGGGCTGCAGGGGGACAGCCTGCTTCACCATGGTCTTCACCATGGGCTGCAGGGGGATCTCTGCTCCAGCGCCTGGAGCACCTCCTCCCCCTCCTTCTTCACTGACCTTGGTGTCTGCAGAGTTTCTTACATCTTCTCACTCCTCTCTCCGGCTGCAAAAGCGCTCTCTCTCTAAGTGTTTTTCTTCTTCTTAAATATGTTATCCCAGAGGCGCTGATTGGCTTGTCCTTGGCCAGCGGCGGGCCCGTCTTAGAGCCGGCTGGCATTGGCTCTATCAGACACAGGGGGAGCTTCTAGCAGCTTCTCACAGAAGCCACCCCTGTAGCCCCCCCGCTACCAAAACCTTGCCACGCAAACCCAACACAAAGTGTCATGGGAGTGACAGTGAAGCCTGAGCTGTGGAAGACTTCTTTGGAACTTATTTCTACTCACTAAGATGATCACTGTCCTCCTGCAAAACAAGAGTCTCCAACAACAGCGATGATGAAAGAAGGCAGATGTGAAGTTGGTTCCTATTGGCAGTACAGGGGATCCATGTGGTATTTTCTCTCTTGTGCTTCATCTTTAAAATTGGTGGGCCTGATTCTAGTACGCAATGCTCTTTAACAAAATTGTTTCAAAGTTAGAGGTATGTGGTGGGTTGACCATGGCTGGACACCAGGTGCCCATCAAGCTGCTCTATCATTTCCCCTCCTCAGCTGGACAGGGGAAGAAAAAAATTGGATGAAAGGCTCATAGGTTGAGATAAGGACAGGGAAATCACTCACCAATTACTATCATGGACAAAACAGACTCGACTCGGGGAAATTAATTTAATATATTAATGATCAAATCAGAGTAGGGTAATAAGAAATAAAACCAAATCTTAAACCTCCTTCCCCCCACTCCTCCCTTCTTCCTAGGCTCCCAGTTTGCTCTACCTGCAACTGCAGCCAGAGAGAGGAGTGAGACGATGTGAGAGAAACAACTCTGCAGACACCAAGGTCAGTGAAGAAGGAGGGGGAGGAGGTGCTCCAGACACCAGAGCAGAGATCCCCCTGCAGCCCGTGGTGAAGACCATGGTGAGGCAGGCTGTCCCCTGCAGCCCATGGAGGAAGGATGAGGGGGAATAGAGATTCCACCTGCAGCCCGTGGAGGACCCCACACTGGAGCAGGTGGAGGCACCTGAAGGAGGCTGTGGCCCCGTGGGAAGCCCACGTTGGAGCAATCTCCTGGCAGGACCTGTGGACCCATGAAGAGGGGAGCCCACGCCAGGACAGGTTTGCTGGCAGGACTTGTGACCCCGTGGGGGACCCCACGCTGGAGCAGTCTGGTCCTGAAGGTCTGCACCCCGTGGGAGAGGCCCACGCTGGAGCAGTTCGTGAAGGACTGTAGCCCATGGGAGAGACTCCATGCTGGAGCAGGGGAACGTTGAGAGGAGTCCTCCCCCTGAGGACAAAGAAGCAGCAGAGACAATGTGTGCTGAACTGACTGCAACCCCCATTCCCCGCCCCCTTGTGCCGCTGGAGGGGGGCGGAGGTTGAAGCCGGGAGTGAAGTTGAGCCCAGGAAGATGGGAGGCGTGGAGGGAGGTGTTTTAAGATTTGATTTTATTTTTCTCATTCCTCTACTCTGTTTTGCCTAGTAATAGATCAGATGAATTCCCTCTCTAAGTTCAGTCTGTTTTGCTCGTGACAACAATTAGTGAGTGATCTCTCCCTGTCCTTATCTCGACCCAAGCCTTTTGTTATACTTCTCCTCCCCATCCTGCTGGGGGAGGGGTGAGTGAGCGGCCGTGTGGCGCTCAGCTGCCGGCTGGGCCTAAACCACGACACTCCAAGAATTGCAAAACTGAGTTAGTGTTTGGAGAACATGCCTTGTATAAAAACTAAATAAATTGGGTTGCTTGTCTATCCAGGAGAAAGATAAATGGTAACTTGATTAACGGCCAAAGAACCGATATGATGGAGACTTCTGATAGCAAAGGGCTCTGTAATTGGAGAGAAAAGGCATAATGAGATCCATCGCTGCTTTTGGTGTTCTGGTGCTCACCCTTCAAGGACATAGCTGTTCCTGTGTGGCAGTCTACAGCTCATTAGTATAGTATGTGTCGCTTTGCTCTTTCTAGCTACTACATTAATCTGAAACTGTCCTTAGAAGTGTTTATCACCATCCTTGGGTGTCATTATATCCTTATTGTGTATCTTCCAGATATTTCTGTCCTCTTTTTCTGAAAAGATTTCAGTCTTATATGTAAAATAAGATATTGACTTGATTTTTCTCTGTAGGGAATAAGAGTATGATCTTGAAATGCCTTTGTCTTTTTAGATCACATGTAATGCTTCTTTTGGAAATAAGAGTGGGTGAGACCCAATGGTACAGCACCAGTCTGAAAATAGTCCTTCTGTTGGATATCATTCCTTATACAGCTGGAACAGCAGCTGCTGATGTTTGGGAGCACATACTGGGGAGACATGACAGTAGAAGTTGTCCTTTTACTTCTTCCTGAAGGCATTTATTCATCACCTCGGAGACGGGCTACTGAAGTACACCTACCATGGTAACCTTTACATTGAGGAACACGTCTGTGTGACACCTGGCACTAATATGTAGAGGGTATGGAGCAGGGTGTAACTTCTGTTATTTGTGCTACTTTGATTGAACAAGTGTCCCAGAAAAAAGCAAAAAGAATACATTTTGCCCTGAGCTTGCATTGGAAATTATTTTAAAATGCAGACATTTCTAGAAGCAAGAAACAATTAGTTATTACATTCATTGCAATTTATTATTAACCTCTGGTACCCTGAGAACATTCTCCTACTTAGTCATGTGTGCAACTGAAATTTTAATTTAATTTGTTTAATTTCATTCTGTACATAGACAGTGTTTAGTAAATGTATTAGGATTCTTTTACATTTTGCCCTCTTTATACTAAAAAAGTGATAGATTAGTTAGTAATTCTAAATAAGTAATTTGTCAAGCCTGTAAGCCATATAAAACTAAGTGCATAAATAATATATTGCCTACTCTAGTAGTAGAAATAATGTACATTTGGCAAATTCCAATTAAAATAATCAGTAAATTAATCATTTGATTGAAAGTTATTTATTAAGCAGAATTAATTCTCTTAAAGGTGTGTTGTAAACTTGGAGTACTAGTGTGTTCTTACCTGAGACACTGTAAATTAGATTTTTTTTTGTTTTTTAAACAGCATCTTCATAAAAAGTGTGGTAAGTTAGTAAAACGGACATAAAAATGTATTTTTGTAATACTTTATGTTGTAACATAGGAAAAATAACTTGAGAGGATATACCTCAACTGAAGTTATCAAATTAATTTCTTATGCTGTAGTTAGGGTTTAATTTAAAGTACATTTAATGAAATATAAGTTTTTCTTGGTGTCTTCATATGGAAAATATCTGCAGCAGGACTCTCAATCCAACATACTTTTAGTAAGATGGAATTGATCTGGTTTGCCATAGCCTAATTTACATGTATGTACAAATGCAGAAAGAAAATAATTTTATTTGGAGGCTTACAGACACAGAATATTGTGAACTTTACAATACATTGAGCCAGATTCAGACCCAGCACAAGTCTGTGCAATGTAATGCTCCTTGTTGCAATAATCCAGTAGCAGATCATAAAATTCAGTTCTAATCTTGCAGTTCTGCACTTACATAAAGGTCTCTTGTCTTTTCTGGATGGCCAGTGCAGCAACTTGCACACACCAGATATGCTACATGATTACTACGCTATTCTATATGCTTTGTATATATGGGTACTACTTCTGTGACCAATCTTATTGATGGGACGGTGTGCTGGTTTTTGCTAGGATAGCGTTAATTTTCTTCATAGTAGCTAGTATGGGCCAATGTTTTGGATTTGTGATGAAAACAATGTTGATAACACAGGGATGTTTTTGTTACTGCTGAGCAGTGCTTACACAGAGCCAAGGCCTCTTCTGCTTCTCACACGACCCCACCAGCGAGTAGGCTGGGGGTGCATAAGAATTTGGGAGGGGACACAGCCGGGACAGCTGATCCCAACTAACCATAGGGATATTCTATACCATATCATGTCACGCACAGTATATAAAGCTAGGGGAAGAAGGAGGAAGAGGGGGACATTTAGAGTGATGGTGTTTGTCTTCCCAAGTAACCATTACATGTGACAGAGCCCTGCTTTCCTAGAGATGGCTGAACACCTGCCTGCTGATGGGAAGTGGTGAATGAATTCCTTGTTTACTTTGCTTGCGTACACGGCTTTTGCTTTACCTATTAAGCTGTCTTTATCTCTACCCATGAGTTTTCTCACTTTAACTCTTCCAATTCTCTCCCCCTTCCCACTGAGGGGGGAGTGAGCAAGTGGCTGTGTGGGGCTTAGCTGCCAGCTGGGGTTAAACCACGAGAGGGGAGTGGTTTTTGTATGAACTGCTTGCTTGAAGTTAAGAAAACTGGAGGATGAATATGAAGTTCGTTGAATAGAAAGCTTTGGTAGTTCAGAAAAGTACTTTGAATGGGTGAAGCATAAGTAGTACTCATTGTCTCATTTTGGCTTTTAGGTAGCGATCTCTTTTTACTAATATTGTGGCGGTACTTGAAACAATTAAAACATACTACTGGAGAGATACTGTTTTCTGCTTATAATCCAATGCTCCATTCTGGTTACCACAGTGAGTTTTTGTTATGCAGAGCAGGCAAATTGGTGCTTAAATCATAGCAATACAATCATCTGTTATTTGGATGTTAATTTGGGGGTTTTTTGCTGCAGTCAGTCCAGCAGACATTGTCCTGTGTAGCCTGGATCCGTAGATGTTTATCTTCAATGTTCTCTTTTCTTGAATGAAGCCTGGGTGGTTATGTGGTTTCAGTTTCAATCTAGTTACTGTACTGATAGCCCAGAAGTTACTATTCTAGTACTAAATAGCACTAGTTAAATCTTTTTGTATGTGGTTATAAGTCTTCAAAACTGCATAGAAGAACAGAGATGGTGGAAGGAAGTCCATGAAGACGCAAAAATGCTAACTTCCACATCAGATGAACTGGATTGTTAATAATACTATCAGTTGCTTATACGCGGAAACAGATAACAACTTGATGAAAAGGGTATATTGTGTATGCAGTTTATAGGCCTTTGTGTGCTTTGTTCATATTTGAATGATGTTAGCTTAAACTTTTTGTATGTATGAATGACAACTGCTTTCAAGAGTGCGTTCACACAGATTTTAGAAAATATTGATGTGGAAAAGAAGATGCTTATATTGAGCTGCCTTCACAAACTATGTAACTTTAAATTAAATTTTTGCAAGTATCTAACCCAAGCGAAGACAACGTAAGAGATGTAAAGCTCAAAGACTACTTTGTTAATATCTATAGAAGCTGAACAGACCACAGTGGAATGAAGGTAGGAAAGTGAAACTGTGAGAGTAGAGAATATACTATCAACCATGGAGAGGAGGTTGAAGGCTACCAGAAGTTTGGTAAAATGTTAAAATTGATTATTATGTAAGACTTGTGTAATAATGAGGCTTTTATGAAACTGTTAACCTTGTCAGTGCATGTGGTTTGTGGTAGCATTTATTTTGGGAAATGTCACCATGGCTCAGAGGTATTCAGTAGCTGAAAACATGCGCCCAAAAATGGACTTGATTGCATCCTGAAATCTGTCTCCATTCAGTAACGCAATTACTAGCATATGCTTAATTCTCCTTCAGGGTCTTAAAAAGAGTTCAGATTTAAATCTCTGCTTAGGCACTCTAATTATGTCCAGGCTGATTCTTAAACTACTCTGGTAATGCTAGTTGCTTTTGAAGCTGACTTTGTTTCCAGAAAAAGCATTCTAAAGAAGCATTTTCATTGAGTTCAGGGCTGTGTTGTTATTTTGTTAGTGTACTAGGAAAAAAGTTAAGGCTTGTCGTGGTTTAGGCCCAGCCGGCAGCTGGGGGCCACGCGGCTGCTCACTCACCCCTCCTCCAGCGGGACGGGGAGGAGAACGGGAAAACAACGGCAAAGACTGGAGGGTTGGGATAAGGGCAGTTTACTGGAACAGCAAGGGAGAGGGAAACAATCAACAACAGTACTGATAACAGATATTAACAATGGGTAATAACAGAGAACAATTTACCGATCCAAGGACCACCGACCAGACACTCAGCCCCTCCCGGAACCACGCCGAAAAACCGCGCCACCCCCCCTCTACCCGACTAGCCCCCTTTTATGGTGAGCATGATGTCACATGGTATGGAATAGCCCCCCGGCCAGCTTGGCTCACCTGTCCTGGCTCCTTGTGAAATTAACTCTATCCTTGCCAGAACCAGGACAATGAACAACCATTCCACTAGTGTTTTGCTAATGAGAGCTACACTGCCTACATGAAACTGTGCAGTTGCCTTATCAGGCGCTAACTGTGAACTCCACCCAGAGCACTACATTTTCTCCCTCCTTCAGATGAGTGAGAAATGGCTTCTGTCCTCAAAAGCAGCTGGCCTACCTGCTACCTGAAGTTGTCTGATTTAGCTGTGTTCCTAATCGCTTTCATGGGGAGTACATGCTTTATTGACCTTGATCCATAACCCAACTTGATTACACACAAGCAGGTCATGACCCAAGTCCTCTACACATATTCTTTGAACATCTTTCTTGTATCACATTTCTTGATAGCTTCACCCACTTTAGCATTCTTGGACTCTTAGCAGCCCTTAGACTGTATTTCCCAGGTTAGGTGAACCTGCTTTAGGCAGGAGAGTGGGCTAGAGAGCCCTCTGAGGTCTTTGTAGCCCTATACTTTGCAGTCTGTCATTTTTCTGAAGTTCAGCCTTGTCCTGGTTCTGGCAAGGACAGAGTTAATTTCACAAGGAGCCAGGACAGGTGAGCCAAGCTGGCCGGGAGGCTATTCCATACCATGTGACATCATGCTCACCATAAAAGGGGGCTAGTCGGGCAGAGGGGGGGTGGCGCGGTTTTTCGGCGTGGTTCTGGGAGGGGCTGAGTGTCTGGTCGGTGGTCCTTGGATCGGTAAATTGTTCTCTGTTATCACCCATAGTTAATATCTGTTATCAGTACTGTTGTTGGTTGTTTCCCTCTCCCTTGCTGTCCCAGTAAACTGCCCTTATCCCAACCCTCGAGGTTTTGCCGTTGTTTTCCATTCTCCTCCCCATCCCTCCTGGGGAGGGGTGAGTGAGTGGCACGTGGCGCTCTTAAACTGCCCTTATCCCAACCCTCGAGGCTTTGCCGTTGTTTTTCGGTTCTCCTCCCCATCCCGCTGGGGGAGGGGTGAGCGAGCGGCCACGTGGTGCTCAGCTGCCAGCTGAGCCTACACCACGTCATTTATCCACCCCACACTTTACTAAAATATCAATGTGATAAAATGAGGGATTAGGGATTATTAAAATTCCTGTCTTGTACAGCTGACTTGATCAACTGTGGACTAGGGTTGTACTGAGAACAACTGGGGTATGTAACAGTGTTTCTATTAGAAAATGCCAAATATTTTGAGGTATGTGGTGTAAAATGCTTTACTTGTTTTCATTAAACTTTCAGGGGCAAAGACTTTTCAGGTCTGAGATGGAAATTCAGGTTAAGAGAGGACACTTCCTTATTTAATGTCCAATAACTTGATTGTTAGAAGACTTGTCTATGGTATTGAAGTCTTCATTCTAAGCCTGTGCTTTTCATTGATCCAAGCAGGCACTTCTGTCTTTTTAAATATCAGAAGTGTACTGTGAATCTATGAAGAATTTACTTGGGGTAGGAAATATTTTCCACCCAGTTATATCACTAAAAAGGTCCCCCAAGTTATCATGGGCACAAGGAAACAGAATCTTACAGTTGCAGTTACAGCAGTTAACTGAAGTATTTTGATTCTGCATTGGGGGAATAAAACACTACTTCAAGTTCATTATAAAACCTTCCTTTCAGGAAGTTGCTAGATGACATGGATCTGAATGTGCTGCAGGGTTTTGGTTTCAAGTCATATTCTAAAGCAAGAGAAGCCTGTCTTTTGAGTAAATCTACAGTAAAGAAAGTAAAACTCAAGTAGAAGTAGAAAGTTTTTGATCTCATGAGGACTTTATAATCCAAAAAACTGAACTCCTGTTAGACTATCTTAACTGATTCTTGGTTGCAAGCTTCTTAACATTTTGGAGTAAATATACAAGAGGATCTTAAATGTTTTAAGAAATGTTTTGGGACAATACATGTTTCTGCTACACAAATAGTGTGTACTAGAGTGTTAAGCTTCCTCTTTTTTTTTTTTTTTACTCTTGCTCTCTCCTCCCTTCCTTAATCTGTAAATACACAATGAAATTGATCTAGGAAAACTTAGTGACATTGAGGTTTTTCTTTACCCAGAGCAGGGAGGGGCAAACAAAAATGATTCCATTAAAACAGTTGTTACTAAAGAAGTTACAAGAATATCAGTTATGGTAACTGAAGAAATATTGCTGCAAGAAACTACAGAATAGAATTTCAACAGAGATTACACAGATATTTGCAGATGCTGCTGTGGAAATAGCTTTCAAGCGCATAGGGTTTCCATTTAATGGCAGGTGAAACAATAATAAATATTTGCAAAATAAATTAAATTAAACCATATCTAGAGTATTTTAATAACTAAAAGGTCAAAAAGAAAATCACTGAGGGGCCTGCAATTCCTTGCCAAGTCTGAAACTTGGGAAAAAAACCCTGAACACTAAAAGCTTTTTAAAAACATAAAGATGCACACATCACCTCCCAAACTTCTTACAAGGGATCTAAGTCCCATGTGAAATGTAAAAGAAAGCATCAATTGCAGGAATTCAATGTGAGGTTAATGTTCAACATGCTCAGCCAAGGCAACATTTTATAACAAGGATTTCTATTGTATTAATTATGTTCTTTGCAAATGAGTGAGTGTTGAACTCTGCATTCTAATTAGCGTAGGGAGATGTACCATCCATTATCAGGGTAAGGTTGGCTAGGCACCTGCATATTTGGATAGATAGGTATCTAAATCTCCTTGGAATGCAAAACCAGACAAGAAAGCTTCTCTTATTTGCTCTTTCCTGTGCAGCCCAGAGTACCCTGAGAGAAGAGATCATAGATGTCAGTGCTTCTGCTTCTAATCATACACAAAGCATGGAGTTGAAGAAGCAGTCCTGTAAAAGTTAACTGAATTTGTGATTTATTAAAAGCAGATCGAAGGCAAGTGTGGTAGCTGGAAATAACACTATGCATGCCTAGGGTCTTGAAAGAGGTGCTCTTTATTAGGTGACTGCTTCCAAAGACCTCTGCTTAAGAGAACATATGCTTCTGATGTGCTCTCCCTGTGTCTGTGTCCCCATGTCCCTGTGTCCTCCTGACTCCCTGTGTCTGGGAAACTAAATTGCTGGCAAGTACAGTTTGCAGTGCCATCACATGATTTTGCAGTTAAGAGGTTATAGAGACCGCTTCAACCTCTTACAGTTTCTGTGGCTGCCACAGATTTCAGTGACTTTTCTAAGTTTTCTAACCCCTCAGTGATGATTCTTGTTTGTTCTTTGCTTTTGTCCACAAACATTTTATTCAAGAGCAACACAGAGGCACTCTTACCAGGCGTGCTTTCTTCCAGTGCAGCAGTGAGCTGATTGCATTTGTGTTCTACAGCTGTGCTGTGGGAGAGCCCTGTACTTCTGGCAACTTCAGGGAAAAGCTTGTTTTGATTTTTAGCTGAAGGATGCAAGGAGGCTCAGTTCTCCTTTTCTGACTTGTTTGAACTTGTCTACTGTGACTGACACTGAAATCCAGTGAAATTTTTATTGTGGATCTGTACTTAGACATATCACTTTGAAATTAAATGTATATCAATTTCTCTCATATGTAGATATCTAATGTTTTATTAGATATTAAGGAAACATCAATTTATAACTAGACAAATCCCTATTTAGATAAATGCTCCTCTGTGGTGAGTTAACCCTGGCTAGAGGCCAGGTGCCCACCAGAGACACTCTATCACTCCCCCTTCTTAACTACCCAGGGGAGAAAAGGTATAATGAAAGGCTTGTGGGTCAAGATAAGGACAGGGGGAGATCACTCACCAGTTATAGTCATGGGCAAAACAGACTGAACTTCCAGAAAAAATTCATCTAATATATTACCAAGAAAAACAGAGTAATGACAAATAAAACCAAACACTTTTCCCCCCATTCCTCCCTTCTTCCCAGGCTGAACTTCACTCCCGATTTCTACCTCCTCCCCTCAGCAGCACAGGGGGACAGGGAATGGGGGTTGCGGTCAGGTCATCACACATTCTTTCTGCTGCTCCTTCCTCCTCAGGGGGAGGACTCCTCACACTCTTCCTCTGCTCCATCGTGGGGTCCCTCTCACGGGAGACAGTTGTCCATGAACTTCTCCAATGTGAGTCCTTCCCACAGGCTGCAGTTCTTCATGAACTGCCCCAGTGTGGGTCCCTTCCACAGGGTGCAGTCCTTCAGGAGCAGACTGCTCCAGCGTGGCTCACCCATGGGGTCGCAAGTTCTGCCAGCAAACCTGCTCCGGTGTGGGCTCCTCTCTCCATGGGTCCACAGGTCCTGCCAGGAGATTGCTCCAACGTGGGCTTCCCATGGGGCCACAGCCTCCTTCAGGTGCCTCCACCTGCTCCGGTGTGGGGTCCTCCACGGGCTGCAGGTGGAATCTCTATTCCCCCTCATCCTTCCTCCATGGGCTGCAGGGGAACAGCCTGCCTCACCGTGGTCTTCTCCAGGGGCTGCAGGGGAATCTCTGCTCCGGCGCCTGGAGCACCTCCTGCCCCTCCTTCTTCACTGACCTTGGTGTCTGCAAAGTTTCTCACATCTTCTCACTCTTCTCTGTGGCTGCAAAAGCCCTCCTAGGTTGTTTGTTTTTTTTTTTTCCTTCCTAACTCCGTTATCCCAGAGGCGCTACCACTGTCACTGATGGGCTCGGCCTTGGCCAGCCGCAGGTCCGTCTTGGAGCCAGCTGGCATTGGATCTGTTGGGCATAGGGGAAGCTTCCAGTAGCTTCTTGCAGAAGCCACCCCTGTAGCCCCCCCGCTACCAAAGCCTTGCCACGCAAACCCAATACATCATTTATTGTTAAAAAATAGGGCTTTTTTTATCTAGTGGTATATACTTCTACTGATTCTTACTAGATTTTCAATTCTTGTAGCAACAACAGTCTACCTGTTTAATGGATCGCTAAGAGATTATTTTCTATCATCTCGTGCATTGTGATCTGTCTTGAAGTATTTGGACTATAGTAATCTTTCACAGCATATTTATGCTACATGTTTATATTAACATTTGAAAATTAATTAATCCAGTGTGATTTTTTCACCTGGAGACCTCACCTGACTTCTGTATTTGTCTCTGAAGCAATTTCATAAGAACTATGAACATGCTTCTACTGTATTCATGAGGGTTTTTTTCTCTTTTAACTTCATCATATGTTTGGGGACCAACTTGACTGTTATGAGGACAATTGCATTTTCCTGTTTCAGAAGCCTTTTTTTCTTCCTTAAGGTTCTATACTGAAAGTAGGTGTGTAAATAAAAAATATTGTGATTTATAGAGGTGTTTAATCTTGTACCTGTCTCATGACAAATCCTCTAGTAGGTGTGGGTGATGAAATAAGGCCACTTGGACATAGGTGCCAAAATACAGATTTTTGTTAGTGATGGTTGAAGTCATACAAGTTGGAACACTTTGGCCTAAGTTTCAAACTCTCTCTTTTTTTTTTTTTTTTTTCTGAAGACAGCCTTGACAAAGCAAAACAATTGCTAGGCTTGAAATATTGCCAGCAGTTTTTCATTAAGAAGATAGGTTATTCATGTTTGTTCCTATTAGTGCCTTGAAATACATTTCTGATAAGTCAGCAGCTACTCCTTGCATGCATGCCTGCTTTCTGTGAGACAGGCAACTGTCTGATTGCGGTTCAGAATGGCACAAAGTTATGGCAGATAATGAGCTATTTCTGCATGGCCATAGAAACAAAGTGAAGAGCTCCAAGAGTCAAGCTTGTGAGGACTGAAATTTTAAGTTCTGTAAGAATACAAATGCTACAAATGACAGTGCATTTCCTTTGCAGGCATTTGATACCTACATGTGTATTCAAAGTCCAGGTAAGTCAATATGGGAGGTATTGCTTTGCATTGTATTCCAGAGCTGACTGTCCAGAGCAAAGAGACACCAGGTGGTGTCCTAGCGGGTGGCACTGTCAACGTCATAACCTGATTGTTTACAAACTTCTAAGAGGATGTTATGTAATCAGGAATGTGTCATTCCCATCACCTTAAGGTAGATCTGCAGTCAGGCTAAGACAGTTTAGCTCAGTCTCAGTATGAATTAAATTAAGCAGCTAAGGAGAGTTAGGTAAGCGGACTTTCCACTTCAGTAGCAATGAACAGAAGATCTTCAAGGACTTGCATGGTTGTTCTTTTATCTTTCTTTTTTTTTTCCTGTCAAAATAATCTACCATTCATGTTCTGTTTCTTAGCATTGTTTGCCACTTGTACCGAATATGCAATTTAACTTCACTAGGCCTTTGCTTGACAAGCTCTGCAGGGCTACTAACAGCTGACATGCTTCAGTGAATTGGTTTTTAAACTTCAGGGCTATTATTTGAGGAAAACCATATTTTTTTTATTTTTTTATATATATGTATATATGAGAAAATATTTTCAAATTTTCCTGACATTCTTTTTCCTTCTGTGTTCATTGCCTTCTAAACGTTTAAGTGTCTGAACATGGTCGTGAATTTATCATTGTCTCCTCTTTATCTGTAGTGCCTGAACTCTTGCCAGTTCTTCTTACAAACTATAAAATATTTCTGTGTAACCTTATTCCAAACACAAAGGTGTCTGTAATTCATAGGAGTTGTTGTTCTGTTGTGATCAACCTCTTTTTACTTAGCTAACTGTTTGCCGGTAAACTGCTCCACTGACAGTCTGACTCTTTCCTCAGGTCTTATGTCTGCATGCTGGGAGCGTTTACAGTTTCTAGGATAAAAATCTCTCTTAGCTGCAATTTTACACAGTCTAAATTATAAAAGGTTGGCTATTGGGAGCCTTCCCCTTGTATTCAGAATAATCCTTTTGTGTTGAACTGTATTGCTTATGGTTCCATTTGTTTCCTGTCCCTAGATGAATCTTCATTAAAAAAAAAAAAACCAAAAAAACCAAGCACACAACTTTCTACCATACACTGACTGTTCATTTTTTACATTGGCCTTTGAACCAGAACTGCCCACTTGTTGTTTATATATTATTTTTAGGTTAATTATATTTGACTTGTCTGTCTTGGCAGTAATATTCTTAAAAATGCAAAGGAACAAGTGAAGTGTGACCTTTTATTCTTTGAATGATCTTGTCTGTTGCTCATTCAGCAGTCTATTTTTTTTAAATTCTGACCCAAGTTATTTAATCTTCGTCCCGTATTCTCCTAAATAAAAAGGAATTGCTACAAATATATTATTTAGGACTACTGTTCACATATTTATTATGTACAGATTATTTCTGAAACATGCAATTGCGTATGCACATGTAGAAGATGTCACAGGCTCCTTCAGGCTGCCCAGATAGTACAGTGTCATGTTTTCTCCAGTTCTCACTGCAGTTTTTGTACACAGTGCTGTTTAAGATGGGTTGAATCTGATAACCATTTTTGCTGATGTTTCTGGTCTCAAACAATATTTAACCTAAGTTCTGCAGAAACACTGAGGGACTTAGGACTGTTGCTGTGGTTCTCACAGAGATTGTGGCTAGGTTAAATGTGTTTGATGTGGATTTTCCTGTTTAACCTGTAGCTGTTTCCTGGTGCCAGAATAGTGAACTACGGGTTGTTAGATGGTGGAAGTTAGTTCAATCCTGAAGATGTTCATAAACTACCCAAGGGTCTAGGTGAATCAGGAAGTAGTTTGAAACTGTGTTGTTTTGTCTCATTTTTTGACAGATTTGTCCATTGAATGGGCATGTTACACTGAGAATTGTTTGAGATAAAAATACTTCAGAATCAGGTTTATGTGGGAATTAGTTGACTAGGTTTTATTTCTGCTCATTTCACACAATTTTATCTCTTCTTTCTAATACTTACTCTCTCCCAAATGATTCATGAGGTTTCTGGTCAGAGTGGTGTGGGGGTCACATTCTTCTCACAACCTCTCTCCCCCAACAGGAGCAGGAAAGCACTTGAGAAACATGCAGTATATGCTTTTCACAGGACATGAGGTATGTATGTTGCAGCACATGACTAGACTAACATGTGCTAATGTGTACAATGGAAAGTTGATCTTATTGCTGAACCATGATGACAAAGTAAACACCTGCTCAACAAATGGAGTGCAACTGAAGTGCAGCTTGTATAGAGTGCTGTTGTGCCAGAAAATAGGTAACTAGCCCTTGTGATGTAGAAGCTGGAGAGGTGGACCGTGCCCCAAAGCACTTACTGAGGTTATGAATGTTTTACTAGACCTGTGTTCTCAGGGCTACCAGATCACATCTGTGTTGTTGCAAAGGGAGACAGGGCTTACCTTGTAACAAAACCTTACTGTGAATCTTTTTAACCATCAGGAGGAAATAATCTTCCTTACTTTCTCACAATTGGGAAAAGAACAAATGTACCACTCTGAAGGAGTTTCGTTGCAGCCATTTTGTTCAGTCCTGTGGCAAGAACTGAAATGTGCAATACAGCAGCTGCAAAGTCTCCATTGCTAATGCAGAAAGTGGAAAGAATACAGTCATACCTTAGTTTATGCTATGACAGACTCTCTGATCCCTTACTGCCTCTAGGTATACCGATTCCTTTAAAAATCAGAAACCAAGAAAATCTTGTCTGTGTAAACATGCTCATCCTCTAGAATCTTTTAGTATTTTATTGCTCTTTCAGTGGAAGAAATGTCTTAGGGATACCATACATTAACAGTAGCAATGCCAGATTTCCCTACCTATGCTATAGCCCTTCTGGCTGTTCTAGTCCGGGCTGTTGATGGGTTCTTACTCCTGCACACAGCTTATGAATTCACTGAAATTTTCTGAAACAAATCTAGCATTTCTAATAGACTTTCAATTTATGCAGCCTTGTATCAGAAAAGTTGATTACTTATTTTCTTCTTGTTCTCAGGCTGATCCTCTCACCATCAGGTAGTCAAGACTTGTTAGTTGTACTAGAATGTGGCAGACTGCTGGAAATGAAACACTATTTAGAAATACCTGAAAAGGCTTTTTCCTGACATAAAATTTTCCAGATCTTCTTTCCCAGGCACAGCTGCTGATATCTGTGGGTCAGCCCAACTCAAGTTCAACATTTATTTGTCCCAACTAAGTACTGTGAAAACCATTAGTCTGCCATTGCAACCTGAATATCTGCTCCAGTTGAAGGATCCCCATGAGAGCTTAACCAAAAGAAATCAAGCTAAATGTCAAAACTGAGTGCATTTATCCATAGTTTTTTGGTCAAAGTTCTATTCAATATCTCTTTTTTGTTTTTTTTTTACACCTATTCTTGATTCAGCCATTCACATGAGCACATTTTCATTGCAGCTGCGTGAAAGAAATGTTTTAAAGATTCCTTCCGGTTCGGCAAAAAAGTTCTGGAAAATTAACTGCTCAGGAGGGAATCTGCTGAAAATAGATGTTGTAATTGAAATCTTACACCCAGGTCTACAGTGTGACTCCTTTGCTTTATACTTGGTAGACAAACACAAACTTGTGTCTGGAGTTGCTGCTTCTTTTCCCTTTCCAAGAAATGATAGGTAGACACAACAGTACAAGTAGAGTAATAGTGAACTGCAGTACTACACAAGATGTGCGTTCTCTCAAGTGAACAGAATTGGATTAAAATTTGCCAGAGGAAGGAAGTCAGTGAAGCAAGAAACAGTACTAAAAGATGGTATTTCAAAAAAGAATAAGTGGTCAGCCATGAAAAGCCATTTAAAAGCTGAGGAGCTGACAGAATAATCTGAACTGTATTGGAAGAACTTCTACAGGAATTTATTGAATGAACGTAACGCAGAGTAGGTAGGACATCACCTCAAGAGGAAGAACTGCAGTGCACTGAAAATGCATAAATCTCCCCAAATGATGATAATCTCCCCAACTCTAACCACTACACTAAGTACCTGTAAGAGTTTCTCTTGGTTGTCCCAAACCTCATGCTTGGTGGTAAGATGCTGCTGCTTCCATGAAAGGCTGAGACAGTTGGGGTTGTTCAGCTTGGATAAGAGAAGGCTCCAAGGAGACCTTATTGCAGCATTTCAATACTTAAACAGGGCTTGTAAGAAAGATGGGGAGAGACTTTAGTATGCAGCCTTTAGTATCACAGACTTTGTTGTGATAGGACAAGGGGTAATGGTTTTAAACTAAAAGAGGGTAGAATCAGATTAGATATAAAGAATTTTTTTATGATGAGGGTGTTGAGGCAGTGGAACAGGTTGCCCAGAGAGGTGGTAGATGTCCCATCCCTAGAAACATTCAAGGTCAGGTTGGATGGAGCTCTGAGCAACCTGATCTAGTTGAAGATGTCCCTGCTCATTGCAGAGGGGTTGGAGTAGAGAACTTTTAAAGGTCCTTTGCAACCCAAACTATTCTGTGATTCTGTGTTGTGTTGTTTGTTTGGGGTTTTTTGGGAGGTTTGTTTCGGTTTTTTGTGGGTTTTTTTGTTTGTTTGGTTGTTTTTTTTCTTTTTAAGTAATTGTGGGACACACTTTAAAGCTGTCTTTATCAGTCTTTGCTTATCTGTTGGAAATGTTCTAACCTCACTGTTTCTTAAATTCTTTCTGAGATCATGTCTGGCAGCTGTGAACTTTGCATCTGATTTCAGTAAGAGCAGATTTGGTGTGGGTGCATTCTGCCTCTGGTTACATTGTCCTTCTAGGGACTAGAGAAACAGGAAAGATTAAGCTACTTTTAAAGAACAAATAGTGCTGGAGTGCATTGTAAAGCAATCCCTTATATGGTCAGGGAGACTGATAAGTATACATCTTGTAACAGGAAAAGATGTATATTTTAAATTGCACCCTATTCTGGTCTGGGGTGTCTTGCTGCTGCCCCCTGCAAGTTGTGAAATCTTCCCCTGATAATAAGTAGCCACATTCTTTTCCATAACAAAAGGAGCTGTGGTTGCCAGAAAATGTGCCTGTATGGGAAAGTGGTGCCAATTCCAACACCTCCACAGTGTGTGGGGTTTCTTGTGCTCTTTTGTCCTCCTTTTGCTTTCTTTGTCTCCATGTTCCCTCCTCCCACTCCCCAAGGTTAATGTTTTGGGAAGAAAGTGTGAAATGATTACAAGCTGAAACCTTCCATCCCTTGGGAAACAGCCGCTGCCCCTGTTGAATGTAGTTAGCGGTGCCTGACTGCTGCTAGTACTGCCAGCTTGTAATCTGCAGTCTGTTGTCATTCCTCTGCCCCTGCAGAATTGTGCTGCCACTTAATGCTTCGTGATCCCTAGAGGGGTTCCAACTTGGTTTAGGAGGTGCTGGCTGAGTGATTCATGTGTATCAGGACATTAGGGATTTGGATTCAGTTCTCTCCTTTCCTCCTCCCCAGGGAAGTTATTCTCAAAGTGTAGAAAAGAACTGTAATGGATAGAAGCTGGACAACTCATTTCAGGACTGAAATGGATAGAAGAGCTAAGACTGAATAACCCAAGGGTTGGAGAACTTGTTGGGAATGGGTGGAGAACTGGGCACTAGTCTCTTCTTCAAAAAACCAAGCGGTGAATTCAGACACATTTCCAACCAGGCATGGCCACATGGCCAGTTTGGACCTGGTAAACTCTCTAAAGTTGGATGTTAACTGATTATGGTCCTTGCTGTCTTAGGGGCATTGGGCCTGTCTGTACTTTGCTGCAGGTCATAGAACTGAGTTCAGCACAGATATTATGTTGATTGCCTAGGACCTTTTCAAAATTCCCCTGAAGTGACTGGTGCCTAATGGTGCACTAAGGAGAACAAAACCTGTGTTTCTAGTCTGCTTCCATGCTGGCTATGGAGGTGGCCTTCCTTATTTTGTAGGTTAACAGCCAACAAGGCCTAAAGAAAAGACAGGTTGCATAAATCTCATCGTAGCTTAGCACATGCTCAACTTCGTCACTTCCAGGAATTTCTCAGTGTTTAGTTGACAACAATATAGATTATAATCATAGAATCATAGAATTGTTTAGGTTGGAAAAGACCCTTTAAGATCATCAAGTTCAACCATTAACCTAGCCCTGCCAAGTCCACCACTAAACCATGTCTCTAACCACCACCTCTACGCATGTTTTAAATACCTCCGAGGATGGTGACTCAACCACTTCCCTGGGCTGCCTGTTCCAATGATTGACAACCCTTTCGGTGAAGAAATTTTCCTTAATATCCAATTTAAACCTCCCCTGGCATAACTTGAGGACATTTCCTCTTGTCCTGTCACTTGTTACTTGGCAGAAGAGACAGACATCCACCTCACTACAACCTCCTTTCAGGTAGTTGTAGAGACCGATAAGGTCTCCTCTCAGTCTCCTTTTCTCCAGACTAAAAAATGCCAGTTCCCTCAGCCGCTCCTAATCAGACTTGTGCTCTAGACCCTTCACCAGCTTCGTTGCTCTTCTTTGGACACACTTCAGCACCTCAATATCTTTCTAATAGTGAGGGGCCCAAAACTGAACACAGTATTCAAGGTGTGGCCTCACCAGTGCCGAGTACAGGGGGATGATCGTGTCCCTAGTCCTGCTGGCCACACTACTTCTAATACAAACCTGGATGCTGTTGCCTTCTTGGCCACCTAGGCACACTGCTGGCTCATACTCAGCCAGCTGTAGATCGATACTCCCAGGTCCTTTTCTGCCACACAGTTTTCCAGCTGCTCTTCCCAAGCCTGTAGCATTGTATGGGGTTGTGACCCAAGTGCAGGACCCAGCACTGAGCCTTGTTGAACCTCATACAGTTGGCCTCAGCCCATCGATCCAGCCTGTCCAGGTCCCTCTATAGAGCCTTCTTACCCTCAAGCAGATCAACATTCCCACACAACTTGGTGTCATCTGCAAACTTACTGAGGGTGCACTCAATCCCCTCATCCAGATCATTGATAAAGATACTGATAAACAGAACTGAGCCCAATCCTGAGCCCTGAGGAACACCACTTGTGACCAGCCACCAAATGGATTTAATTCACCACAACTCTTTGGGCCTGGCCATCCTGGTTTTTTGCCCAGCAAATCATACAGTCATTCAAGCCATGAGCATCCAGTTACTCCAGGAGAATGCTGCCAGGTTGATCAAACAGGACCTGCCTTTCATAAACCAATGCTGATTGAGTCTGACCACCTGGTTATCCTGTACGTGCTGTGTGATGGCACTCAAGATGCTCCATAACCTTCCCTGGCACCAAGGTCAGACTGACAGGCCTGTAGTTCCCTGGATCCTTCTTCCGGCCCTTCTTGTGGATGAGCATCACATTTGCTAACCTCCAGTCAACTGGGACCTCCCAGTTAAGCCAGCACTCCAGATTAATGATGGAAAGTGACTTGGTCAGCACTTCTACCAGCTCCCTCAGTACTCTTGGGTGGATCCCATCCAGCCCATTGACTTTTGTGGATCTAAATGGTGTAACAGGTCACAGTTCCCCTTGGATTATGGGGGCTTCATTCTGCTCCCTGTCCCTGTCTTCCAGCTCAGGGGCCTGGGTACCCAGAGAACAACTGGTCTTACCACTAAAGACTGAGGCAAGGAAGGCATTAAGTACCTCAGCCTTTTCCTCATCCTTTGTCACTATGTTTCTCCCCACATCCAAAAAAGGATGGAGATTCTCCTTAGTCCTCCTTTTGTTGTTAATGTATGTATAAAAACATTTTTTATTGTCTTCAACTGCAGTAGCCAGATTAAGTTCTAGCTGGGCTTTGGCCCTTCTAATTTTCTCCCTGCATAACCTCACCAACATTTTTGTAGTCCTCCTGAGTTGCCTGCCCCTTCTTCCAAAGGCCAGAAACTCTCCTTTTTTTTTCCTGACTTCCAGCCAAAGCTCTCTGTTCAGCCAGGTCTTCTTCCCTGCCAGCCTGTCTTTGGCACATGGGGACGGCCTGCTCCTGTGCCTTTAAGATTTACTTCTTGAAGAATGTCCAGCCTTCCTGGACTCCTTTGCCCTTCAGGACTTCCTCCCAAGGGACTCTGCCAACCAGTCTCCTAAACAGGTCAAAGTCTGCCCTCTGGAAGTCCAAGGTAGCAGTTCTGCTGCTCCCCCCGCCTTACTTCTTCAAGAAGTGAAAACTATCATTTCATGATCGCTGTGCCCAAGATGGTGTCCTGTCCCACTCAGGGGGTGAGGGCGAGGTTAACTTTTTAATTCTCTGCGCGGTAATCCGAAGTAACGACAATTACTTCAGAGGTTCAAATCAATCATAAATTTACTTAAAACTCAGTGGAACTACAAAAGATAGAGGCTTGGCAAAGGTCATAACAATGCTCGAAATTTGGCAGAACTATGAAGGGTAAGCGTTTATCAAAACGTGCGACAATATTACCCTAATGTGCCGAAAATTAAATTAGAGACAAAGAGAGTGATAGAGAGGAAAAGAAAGAGAGAAAGAAAAGAGAGAGAGAGAGAGAAAAGATATCACCACCCTTGGATCCAGCGATGTTCTCTGCTCGTAGTTGTAGTCTTCAGGTGTTGGCCGCGCACCGAAAACTTGTGTTTCCACTTTTTATAACCCGATGTGCCCGCCCCACAGGCAGGGGTCTGTCATCACTGAGCAGGTGCAGTATGTGCTCAGGAATGTTCAGAAATGTTCTAGAAATGAGTCGGTGGGTTGTGGGGGTCCTGGGGACTCACTGCCCCCCCCCTTCCGGGCTGACCAAGTGAGTGGTGATCTGTTACAGGCACATGGTGCACAGGGCACAGATGGTCATTGTTTACGTGTTTCAGGAATAGAGGAGTGGTCTCACAAGACGTTATCCTGCCTCCGCAGGCTCCGTTCTTGTTCAACTCTCCCTGGTCATCATCAGCCCATCCCTGTCCATGTCAAGACGGGTGTTTGCGACATTCACTTGTTATCAGATCCTCACAGATGGCCTCCAACCATCCCATCACTCACAAGACCTTCTCTGTTCACAAAAAACAGGTCCAGCGGGGCGCCTTCCCTAGTTGACTCAGTAACCAGCTGTGTGAGGAAGTTATCTTCCACACACTCCAGGAACTTCTTAGACTGTTGCCTCTCTGCTGTACTGTATTTCCAGCAGATGTCTGGTAAAGTTGAAGTTCCTCATGAGAACAGGGGCTAGCAATTGTGAGACTTCTCCCAGCTGCTTATAGAATATTTCATCTGCCTCTTCATCCTGGTTAGGTGATCTATAACAGACTACTACCATGATATCAGACTTGTTGGCCTTTTCCCTGATTCTTACCCAGAGACACTCAACCTTATCATCACCATCATTAAGCTCTAAACAATCAAAACACTCCTTAACATACAGGGCCACCCCACTGCCTCTCCTTCCTTGCCTGTCTCTTCCTGAAGTTTGCACAAGTACTCAGTGAGCCAGCTAGGAATGGGCCCCTCCTAGACTTGTTGTTTATGAATAGAGAAGGACTTGCAGGAGATGTGATGGTAGGTGGCTGTCTTCGCCACAGCAATCATGAAAAGGCTGAGTTTAAACATTTTGGTGTAATGAGAAAAAAAGGTCAGCAGAGTTGCTACCCTGGATTTCAAGATAGCAACTTGGAACTACTTAGCAGTGTCCCCTAGCAATCTGCTTTTGAGGACTTAGGAGTCCATGAGTGCTGGTCAATTTTTAAGAACAAGGCAATCTCATTGCATCGCAAGTCAAGCAAGTGGGACAGAAGACCAGCTTTGCTGAATAGTGAAATTTTTTTGGAACTCAGGAGGAAAATGAAGTTGTATGACATCTGGAAGCAAAGTCAGGCTTCACATGATGATTACAGAGCTGTGGGAGAAGACACAAAAGGCCAAAGCTCAACTAGAGTTGAAACTGGCCAGTGTTGTGTCAGAAAACAAAAAAGGCTCTTTTAAGTACATTAATAGCAAGAGGAGGTCCAAGAAAAACATTGGACCAATACTTTTTGAAGATGGTCACCTGACAAATAGGGATGAAGAAAAACCAGAGGCATTCAATGTTTTTTTCATGCCTCAGTCTTTGATAATCCTGATAGACCTTGGGCTGCCCCCGGTCCTCTGAGTCGGAGGACCATAGCTGCGGGAGCAGTGAATTTCCATTTGTGGACACTGAAATTGTAAGGCACCAGCTGCATCAGCTGAATGTTCACAAGTCCACGGGGTCTGATGGGATTCATCCCAGAGTACTGAAGGAGCTAGTGGATATTATGACAGGACCCTTCTCAGTTATCTACCAAAAGTCTTGGGAGTCTGAGGAGGTCCCCACTGACTGGAAGCTAGCCAACATTATTCCAATTTACAAGAAGAGCATGAGGGAAGACTCAGGAAATTACAATCCTGTTACTCTAACCTCAGTACCTGGAAAAAGGACAATGCAATCATCAGGCACAGTCAACATGGGTTCACAAAGGGAAACTCCTGTTTAACTAACTTGATATCCTTCTATAATAAGGTCACCTGCCTATTGGATGAAGAGAAGGCAGTATATGTAGGTTTCTTCTGGATTTTAGTAGGGCTTTTGATACTGTCCCTCACAGCATCCCTCTGGACATGTTGTCTTACTGTGAGATGAGCAGGTACACGGTGCACGGGGGGAAGAATTGGCTGAAAGACAGGGCTCAAAGGATTGTAGTGAATGGGGTTACATCTGGCTGGCAACCAGTCACCAGTGACATTCCTCAGGAATCAATTTTAGGGCTGTTTCTGTTCAATATTTTTAGCAATGATCTGGAGGCAGGAGGTGAATACACCATTGGCAAGTTTACTGGTAACAGTAGACTGGGAGGTGGTATTGACCTTCTTGAGGGATGAGAGGCCTTGCAGAGAGAGCATAGATACATTGGAGCATTAGGCAGTCATCAATGACATGAAATTTAACAAGTCCAAATGCCAGATTCTGCACCTGGGGCAGAGTAGCAGCGGACACAAGTATAAATTGGGAGATGAGTGGCTGGAGAGCAGCCCTGAGGACAAGATCGAGGGGTGCTGGTCGACAGCAGGCTCAGCATGAGTCAGCAGTGTGCCCTGGCAGCCAAGAGGGCAAACTGCATCCTGGGGTTCATCAAACACAGCAAAACCAGCCTGTCAAAAGAGATGACTGTTCTCCTATATTTAGCACTGGTGCAGCCTCACCTTGAGTTCTGTGTGCAGTTCTGGGCCCCTCAGTTTGAGAAGGATGTGAAAGTACTTGAATGTGTCCAAAGGAGGGCAACAAAGCTGGTGAAAGGGCTGGAAGGCATGTCCTGTGAGGAGCAGCTGAGGACTTTAGTTTGTCTAGTTTGGACAAAAGGAGGCTGAGGGGTGACCTCATTGCTCTCTACAAATTCCTGAGGAGGGGAAATGGAGACGGAGGTGCTGAGCTTTTCTCCTTGGTATCCAGGGATAGGACACGTGAGAAGGGTTCAAAGCTGTGCCAGGGGAAGTGCAGGCTTGAAATTAGGAAGCATTTATTTACTGAGAAGGTAAAACTTCTGGTCAGCCCTGAATTGTTCAGGCAGTTGGACTAGATGGTTCTTGTAGGTCTCTTCTGACTGAAACTATTCCTTCCAACTGGAACTACTCATTGCTGCGTAAGGAAAGGATTTTCCAGATCTAAATAGATCATATGAGCCTGCTCCCTGTACAAAGAGGAGGAAAGACAGGACATACACCTTGTTAGATATTCAAGAAGTGATCTAGGAAGGGGTAGAAGGTAATAGGAGAATAGAAAGCAGGCAACACACAAATGGAAAACAAGTTTTCTTTCCCTTCACAGCTTTGGCAGAATTGTGCCTTAGAAGAGTTGCTAGAATCATTCAGGTTACTATTTCAGTGCAGTAGTGACAGAGATAGGGTTTCCCTCAACTCAGATAGGAGCTTCCATCTGCTTCCAGCAGCTCCTCAGCAAAGGAGCTGGTGTTAAAACATGATTCCTTCAAAATATTACATTGTCAGATGCTCAGACAGTTTGAATGTCACCTGAACAAGAAGTAAAAAGGGAAAGGGAAAGGGAAAGGGAAGGGAACGGAAGGGAAGGGAAGGGAAGGGAAGGGAAGGGAAGGGAAGGGAAGGGAAGGGAAGGCAAAGCAAGGCAAGGCAAGGCAAGGCAAGGCAAGGCAAGGCAAGGCAAGGCAAGGCGGGAGGAGATGCAGTCATGATATGTAAGTGTGGTATGGTATCTCACTGTGTATTGGAACTGAAACGGTAGAGGTAGAAGGAAGATGCACGTATAGGGCACAGGGATAGAACTTTTCTTTTCTATTATGCTACCAGGATTCCCGACCTGGTGAAGATGGTGTCCCATTCCTCCATAGTGCATACTAGCACTTGCTTGAAGGACTGAAGGCATCTGATGCACTTTGTGCTGATGCACTTTGTGCAGAAATGGTGTTCAAAGCTTGCAAGTGACCTACTTCATACAGCCAGCCTTTCTTCTGTGTTACAAACTGCTGCAGCTACTCTGAACTCAGGGGTATTGCAACTACTGCAGTAGAGAGGAATAGAAACAGCACAGATGGTGGCAGGGAATTTGCTCCAGTGCTGCATTTATTTTCTGGGGTTTTTTTTCTTAAGCAAATATTAGTCAAAAAAGACTTTCTGCTATTATCTCAAAGCTATGAGATATGAAGCCAGTCATTTAAGAATGGTGTTCTCAATCAACTTCTGAGTCAGCAATCAAGTCCTCAGCACAACAACTATCCACATCAATTAAAGATGTTTTCTATTTCAATTACAACTTTCTATAAACAGAGATAAAGTCACCCATAATTGCTATCAATAAAGCAGGGAAAATGCAAAGAAAAAGCCAACTTTCACCAGTCATCATGAAAATACAATCCTAAAATGAATGACAGGGCCATTATATGCAGTGCTTTTTCAAAGTACTTCTATCTATGCAAGTTCAGCAATAAACAATGTGCTAGATCTGTAGCTGATGTACATTGAGTTATTTCCATTGAAGTCAATGATTTACAGCAGCTGAGGATATGACCCGATATTCTTTCTTATAGTATGGCTATTTGAGACTTGGCACGTTAACAAGATACTATCGTGAATGAGGTATGCCTACAGAATAGTTAACATTTAAAATATGGAAATGTTTGCTTGTTGTCTCACATGTGGAGATTTGGCTACAGGGGAAATTGTTATCCTATTTATAAAATGGTGATTACTGTTAAAATCTTTAAGTCATATTTTAATGTTTTAATTTAGCAGATGTCAGCCCCCACTGAGGGTTGCAGCTTCAGGAAGAAGTTCAGGATAGTTTGATTTAGTAGGGACAGTTGGCTTCCTTGCATTTTCTCCATAACAAATAGGGGATTGCTTGCTCAGTTACATCAATGGGTGCTTCATCTTAAGAAGAATGAAATCATCTATGTTTTGGCTAAAGCAGGTCAGCAGTTCTTTCTCAGGTGCTGATTATACCTTATGTGCCATTTGCAGATAGGAATTTTGCACTGTCTCAAGGGGGCATCTGTGGTGTCAAATGATGTGCTACTTTTACCAAATACGTTATAGCTAGAGATCAGAAACCTGCCTGTGTCAGCAGATGATTATGCAGGTCTTTTATTTCAGCATATGCCTCCAGCTTCTAAATTGTTGCAAAATATACACCAATAAGGCAAGGGCAATGCTATCAGAGGCATAGTGTTGCCATATACTGCACCGTTTTCACTTAAAGGAACAGCTCAG
This sequence comes from Grus americana, assembly GCF_028858705.1. Classification (NCBI taxonomy): domain Eukaryota; kingdom Metazoa; phylum Chordata; class Aves; order Gruiformes; family Gruidae; genus Grus; species Grus americana. Next base: position 62,036,407 of record NC_072855.1, read on the forward strand.
GATTTGCATGAGAAAAGGACTAAAGAAGTTTTTGCCAGTGCTCAAGTATTCTGCTGCTCCATGCTGGACATAATGCCTTGTAATTATTGGAGGAAGAAGTGCTTTCGAAAAAGGAGCAGAAGGGCAGTGATTACTTCCTTTCTCTTGCTTCCTAAAGGCCATTTGATTAGCATTATCTTATCTTAATTATCATGCTCTTGTCTTCAGATAGCTTTTTTTTCTGCAGCTCTCTACTTTTTTTATAATATCTTGCATTATATGGTGAGAAATATGCAGTTAAGAGTAAGCACTTAACACTGCTTTCTCTGAGTGTTGCAGAGTTCAAACACGATACAACAGCAACTAAAGTTCAGGATGAGGTACTTAGAGCCCTTAACAAGCAGGGTCCTGGCAGGAACTGTGGACCATGGAGAGGAGCCCACGCAGGATAAAGTTTTCTGGCAGAACTTGTGACGATGTGAGGGACCCATGCTGGAGCAGTTCATGAAGGACTGTATCCTGTGGGAGGGACCCCACACTGGAGCAGGGGAACATTGTGAGGAGGAAGGAGCAGCAAAGATGAAGCACATTCCCCATCCCCCTGTGCTGTTTGGGAGGAGGAGGTAGAAGGGTCGGGAGTGAAATTGATCCTGGGAAGAAGCCGGAGCAGGGGGGAATGTGGTTTTAGTTTTATTTCTTACTATTCTACTCTGTAATTAATTGCCAAAAAATTACATTAATTTCCCCAAAGTTGCATCTGTTTTGCTGTCGTGGTTTAGCCCCAGCCAGCAGCTGAGCACCACGTGGCCACTCGCTCACCCCCCCCCCCGCCCCGCCTGGTGGGATGGGGAGGAGAATGGGAAGACAAAGGCAAAACCTCTTAGGTTGAGATAAGGACAGTTTACTGGGACAGCAAAGGGAGAAGGAAATAACAACAGTACTTAGAATACACAAAACTGGTGATACACAATGCAGTTTCTCACCCAACAAACATACAACTCTGACCACGTGCTCAGACCCATCCCAAAGCTGGACTGTGCCCAAGCCATGTGCCCTGGAGATGTGCTGCCCCGCCCTGAGTAGCCCCCCCTTTTTATACTGAGCATGATGTCACATGGTATGAAATATCCCCTTTGGCTAGTTTGGGTCACCTGTCCTGGCTGTGTCCCATCCAAGCTTCTGGTGGAAACTAACTCTATCCTAGCTGAACCGATGACATTTGCCCATGATGGTAATTGATGAGTTTCATTGCATGCTAGCAAAATGGTCAGGTGGAAAAGACAGGCAACAGTAGCCTCTTTCCTTGCTGTTGAGGTAAACTGCGCATACTGTGATGATACTGAAGGCTCCAAGTGATAGAATAGGGTCTTCTGGCCTTGAAATGTGTACCTAATGCAAGAAAAAGCTGTCCTTATGGAAATATGGAATAGATCCTCCTGGAAGCTACGTCAAGATGTATGGATGACAAGGAGGTGACTGGAGACAGCCAGCATGTCTTCACCAAGGGCAAATCATGCCTGACCAATCTGGTGGCCTTCTACGATGGAATGACAGCATTGGTGGATAAGGAAAAAGCAACCGATGTCATCTACCTTGATTTCTGTAAGGCCTTTGACATGGTCTCACACAACCTCCTTGTCTCTAAATTGGAGACATATGAATTTGATGGACAGAATACTAGATGGTTAAGGAAGTGGCTGGATAGCTGCATCCAAAGAGTTGCAGTCAATGGCTCAATACAATGTCCAAATATAGAGCAGTAACAAGTGGTATCTCTCAGGAGTCTGTATTCAGACTGGTACTGTTCAATATCTTCATTAATGACAAAGACAGTGGGACTGAGTGCACCTTCAGCAAGTTTGTGGATGACACCAAGCTGTGTGGTGTCAATCATAAACTTAAGGGAAGAGCTGCCATCCAGAGGGACCCTCACAGGCTTCAAGAGTGGGCCTGTGCAAACCTCATGAATTTCAGCAAGGCCAAGTACAAGGTCCTGCACATGGGTTAGGGCAATCCACAGTATCAATGCAGACTGGGAGATTAATGGATTGAAAGCAGCCCTGCAGAGAAAGACTTGGCGGTGGATGAAAAATTGGACATAAGCCAACAATGTGCACTTGCAGCTCAGAAAGCCAATTGTATCCTGGGCTGCATCAAAAGAAGTGTGACCAGTAGGACAAGGGAGGGGATTCTCCCTTTCTACTCCACTCTCATGAGACCCCACCTGGAGTACTGCATCCACCTCTGGAGTTTCCAGCACAAAAAAGATGTGGACCTGTTGGAGCAGGTCCAGAGGAGGGCCACAAAGATGATCAGATGGATGGAGCACCTCTTCTATGAAAACAGGCTGAGACAGTTGGGGTCATTCAGCTTGTAGAAGAGAAGGCTCTGGGACACATTATGATGGCCTTTCAATACTTAAAGGGGGCCTACAAGAAAGATGGGGAAAGACTTTTTAGTAGGCCCTATAGCAATAGGACAAGGGGTAATGGTTTTAAACTAAAAGAGAGTAGATTTAGACTGGATAGAGGGAAGAAATTTTTTACAATATGATTGGTGAAACATTGGAACAGGTTGCCCAGAGAAGTTGTGGATGCTTCATCATTGGCAGTGTTCAAAGTCAGGCTGGAGGGAGCTTGTTTGGCTGTCCAAGCTTTTTTTTTTTTTTTTTCATACTCTGAAGCACCAACACTATTGCTAGTAAAGACAATGTACTACCCTAAACCCATGGGTTTGACATTAACTTTTTCCACAAAAATGACAATGGCAAACATCACTGATATCTTATTTTTTTATTATTATTTCCTTTTTTGGTCAGAAATTTTTTGATATTCAATAGATTTCATTATGTAAAAGCTCTATTCCTTAAAAGTCTATTCCTTCTCAAACTTTGCACTTTTATACTTCCTTTTGATGCAAATAGCTGTTGTGGAGGGTTTTGTTGGGATTTTTGTTTGTTTGTATGTTCTTGACTCCTGTTGGCACTTCATAGCAGCTGGTGAATGTTTGTAATCTCTGAGAACGCATTCTGGTAGAAGTAGCTGGTTTTTACACATCCCAATGTCTTGTTAGTCAACCCCCCAGTTATATACTGAGCCTGACGTCATATGGTATGGAATATTCCATTGGCCAGTGTACTGCTTCTGGCAAGGACAGAGTTAATTTCACAAGGAGCCAGGACAGGTGAGCCAAGCTGGCCAGGGGGGCTATTCCATACCATGTGACATCATGTTCACCATAAAAGGGGGCCTAGTCGGGCAGAGTGGGGGCAGCGCGGTTTTCGGTGCGGTTCCGGGACAGGCTGAGTGTCCGGTCGGTCGTTGGCTCGGTAAATTGTTCTCTGTTATTACCCATTGTTAATATCTGTTATCAGTACTGTTGTTGATTGTTTTCCCTCTCCCTTGCTGTCCCAGTAAACTGCCCTTATCCCAACCCTCCAGGCTTTGCTGTTGTTTTTCCGTTCTCCTCCCCATCCTGCTGGGGGAGGGGTGAGTGAGCGGCCGCGTGGCACCCATCTGCCGGCTGGGCCTAAACCACGACAGACCTTTTTGGCGCCCAACGTGGGGCCCGAGGGGTTGTGATAAGGACAAGTCTGACCCAAGTGTGCTAAAGCAAAATTGTTATAAGAATTTATAATGTTCTTGAAACAGTCGCTGGTCATAATGATCTTCTGTTTGGTCACATGGCTCTAGTTTGTAAACCTGTGTTTATGTAATCCCTGCAGCGCTGTTTATCACCTCTGGGAGAGGGGTTCATGTTGTCTTATTGTTGTACTGTGTGAGAATGACTTATGATAAGATATCATCAACAGGCATCAGTCTGAGCTGGTACTTGTATATAGCATTTCTGTCAGGCCCGTACCTTGGTCAGTATCTTTCAGAATTGATTAATAATTGCACCCAATCTATGGGGAAGACGGGGGGGATACCTTCTCCCACTCTTTCACCTCCCCTTTTCCCTTTTGGTTGGTCACAACAATTTTTGAGAATTTTGAATACCCTTGGACTGTTCAGGCCAGTATATTCCTATTGCTAGGTCTCCTGCATGTTTTCCAAGTCCTGTTCAGGGTTAGCAAAAATTGTTTCAAGAATACCACCCAGGGATCTTCCCCAAGGCTGAGTGGTCAGGGCTGGCAGGGCATGTGGGAGAGTATGGGCAGGTATCTGGAGACCTTTTCACCCCCAATGGTTTGGAGCTTCACTCCCGAACAACTGCAAGACCCTGAAAAAATGGTGGAACATTTGAAAGGAAAATGCTGTGGGGATTCTAAGGAGACACAACTTAATGCGCTGTGCTGGGCCCTGGCCACAATCTATCCAACACTGCTCGATAGTAGACAGCACCATCCAGAGGGAGAGAGCGGACCCACGGGCCCTGCAGCTACCCAAGCCCCGGCAACAGGCACTGCAGCTACCCAAACCCCCACAACAGGCACTGTAGCTGAGCCAAAAGATCAACCCATACCAGTATCAGTCGCCCCTATACACAAAAAGAAATACACAAAGAAATTGGTTCGCTTAGTGAGAGATGATAATGAACCGGGACCATCACGAGAACAGGAAGAAGAGCCAGAACCAGAAGTGATCACCCGATCCCTGTCCCTGAGTGAGCTGCGAGATATGTGGAAAGATTTCAGGCGCCTTCCAGGGGAGCACATTATTACCTGGCTGCTCCGCTGCTGGGATAACGGGGCCAGTAGCCTGGAACTGGAGGGCAGGGAGGCCAAGCAGCTGGGATCCTTGTCGAGGGAAGGGGGCATTGGCAAGGCAATTGGGAAGAAGGCACAGGCCCTCAGCCTCTGGAGGCGACTCTTGTCAAGTGTGAGGGAAAGGTATCCTTTCAGTGAAGATGTCGTATGCTGGCAAGGCAAGTGGACCACCATGAAGAGAGGTATCCAATATCTGAGGGAATTAGCTGTGCGGGAAATGGTTTATTATGATCCGGACAATGCACAGTTGCCCACAGACCCTGATGAAGTCCAGTGTACCCGACCCATGTGGCAAAAATTTGTGTGAAATGCACCATCATCGTATGCCAACTCACTGGCAGTCATCGACTGGAAAAGTAAATGTGGATGGACCCACAGTGGATGAAGTGGCTGGCCGACTCCGGCAATATGAAGAGAGCCTTTCTTCCTCCCTCATCTCGGCTGTGGAGAAACTGTCCCAGGACGTCCGGCAACTCAAAGAGGATATATCTTACTCCCCACCTGCACAGACCCGTATTTCAGCTGTTAGGAGTAAGCATTTTTCTGCTCCAGAGAGGGGATATGGAGCATACATACCACGAGGTATCCTGTGGTTTTACCTGTGTGACCACGGAGAAGACATGAGGAAATGGGATGAGAAGCCTACCTCAACCCTGCAGGCACGCGTACATGTGCTACAAGGCAAGACAGCTGTACAGAGGGACTCTTCCAGAAAGAATGCTGCTCCAGTTTCCACCGGGCAGCCCCCCAGATCAAGTGGAAGGCCTGATTGCACTTATGATCCTCTTGAAGGGACTTCTAAGTCCTTTCTGCAAGAAGTGAGTAGTGAATATGATGAGCAGGATTAGAGGGGCCCTGCCTCCAGCCAGGTGGAGGAAAGGGACAGTAGGGTGTATTGGACTGTGTGGATCCGATGGCCTGGCACATCAGACCCACAGGAGTACAAGGCCCTAGTGGACACCGGTGCACAGTGTACCCTAATGCCATCGAGCTATGAAGGGGTGGAACCAGTATCTATTTCTGGTGTGACGGGGGGATCCCAACAGTTGACTCTGTTGGAGGCTGAAGGAAGTCTAACTGGGAATGAGTGGGAAAAGCACCCCATTGTGACTGGGCCAGAGGCTCCGTGCATCCTGGGCAGACACCACCTCCGGAAAGGGTAATTCAAAGACCCAAAAGGCTACCAGTGGGCTTTTGGAATAGCTGCCTTGGAAGTGGAGGAAATGGAACCATTGTCTAGTTTGCCCGGTCTCTCGGAGGACCCTTCCGTTGTGGGGTTGCTGAGGGTTGAAGAGAGAGCAACAGGTGCCGATTGCTACCACAACTGTGCACCGGCGGCAATACCGCACCAACAGAGAATCCCTGGTTCCCATCCACAAGCTAATTCGTCAACTGGACGGTCAGGGAGTGATCAGCAAAACCCACTCACCCTTTAACAGTCCCAGATGGCCAGTGCGGAAGTCCAATGGAGAGTGGAGGCTGACGGTAGACTATCGTGGCCTGAATGAAGTCACACCACCCATGAGTGCTGCTGTGCCAGACATGCTGGAACTCCAGTATGAACTGGAGTCAAAGGCAGCCAAATGGTATGCCACAATTGATATAGCTAATGCATTTTTCTTGATCCCTTTGGCAGCAGGGTGCAGGCCACAGTTTGCCTTCACTTGGAAGGGCGTCCAGTACACCTGGAATCGACTGCCCCAGGGGTGGAAACACAGCCCCACCCTTTGCCATGGACTGATCCAGGCTGCACTGGAACAGGGTGAAGCCCCAGAGCACCTGCAATACATTGATGGCATCATTGTATGGGGCAACTCAGCAGAGGAAGGTTCTGAGAAAGGGAAGAAAATAATCCAAATCCTGCTGCAGGCTGGCTTTGCCGTAAAACGAAGTAAGGTGAAGGGGCCTGCGCAGGAAATCCAGTTTTTAGGAATAAGGTGGCATGATGGGCGGCGTCAGATCCCAATGGATATTATCAACAAAATAGCAGCCATGTCTCCGCCAACCAACAAAAAGGAGACACAGGCCTTCTTAGGTGTTGTGGGTTTCTGGAGAATGCACATTCCAAATTATAGTCTGATGGTAAGCCCTCTCTACCATGTAACCTGGAAGAAGAATGATTGCAAATAGGGCCCTGAGCAACGACAAGCTTTTGAACAAATTAAACAAGAAATAGTTCATGCCGTAGCTCTTGGGCCAGTCCGGGCAGGACCAGATGTAAAAAATGTGCTGTACACCGCAGCCGGGGAGAATGGCCCTACCTGGAGTCTCTGGCAGAAAGCACCAGGGGACACTCGAGGTCGACCCCTGGGAGTCGGGGATACAGAGGATCTGAGGCCTGCTACACTCCAACGGTAAAGGAGATATTGGCAGCCTATGAAGGGGTTCGAGCTGCTTCAGAGGTGATTGGCACTGAAGCACAGCTCCTCTTGGCACCCCGACTGCCAGTGCTGGGCTGGATGTTCAAAGAGAGGGCTCCTTCCACACATCATGCAACCGATGCTACGTGGAGTAAGTGGGTTGCACTGATTACACAGCGGGCTCAAATGGGAAGCCCCAGTCATCCAGGAATTCTGGAAGTGATCACAGACTGGCCAGAAGGGAAAGATTTCGTATTGTTGCCAGAGGAGGAGGTGACACGTGCTGAAGAAGCCCCACCATATAATAAACTAACAGAAGATGAGAAACCATATGCCCTCTTCACTGATGGGTCCTGTCGCATCGTGGGAAAGCATCGAAGGTGGAAGGCCGCTGTATGGAGTCCTACACGGCGAATTGCAGAAGCTGCTGAAGGAGAAGGTGAATCGAGCCAGTTTGCAGAGGTGAAAGCCATCCAGCTGGCTTTAGACATTGCTGAAAGAGAAAAGTGGCCAACCCTGTCCCTCTATACCGATTCATGGATGGTGGCCAATGCCCTGTGGGGGTGGTTACAGCAGTGGAAGCAGAGCAACTGGCAATGCAGAGGCAAACCCATCTGGGCTGCCCCATTGTGGCAAGATATTGCTGCCCGGCTAGAGAAGCTAGTTGTAAAGGTATGTCATGTAGATGCCCACGTACCCAGGAGTCGGGCCACTGAGGAACATCAGAACAACCAGCAGGTGGATCAGGCTGCCAAGACTGAAGTGGCTGACGTGGATTTGGACTGGCAGCGTAAGGGTGAATTATTTATTGCTCGGTGGGCCCATGACACCTCAGGCCACCAAGGAAGAGATGCGACATAGAGATGGGCCTGTGATCGAGGGGTGGACTTGAACATGGATGCCATCTCACAGGTCATCCATCAATGTGAAACATGTGCTGTAATCAAGCAAGCCAAGCGGGTAAAGCCTCTGTGGTATGGAGGACGATGGCTGAAATATAAATATGGGGAAGCATGGCAAATCGACTACATCACACTCCCACAAAGCCGCCAAGGCAAGCGCTATGTTCTTACAATGGTCGAAGCAACCACTGGATGGCTGGAAACACATCCTGTGCCCCATGCCACTGCCCAGAACACTATTCTGGGTCTTGAAAAGCAAGTCCTGTGGCGACATGGCACCCCAGGGAGAATTGAGTCAGACAACGGGACTCATTTTCGGAACAACCTCATAGACACCTGGGCCAAAGAGCATGGCATTGAGTGGGTGTATCACATCCCCTACCATGCACCAGCCTCTGGGAAAATCGAAAGGTACAATGGACTGCTAAAGACTACCCTGAGAGCAATGGGTGGTGGGACCCTCAAACACTGGGACACACATTTCGCAAAGGCCACCTGGTTAGTTAACACTAGGGGATCTGCCAATTGAGCTGGCCCTGCCCAATCAAAATTTCCACACCCAGTAGAAGGGGATAAAGTTTGTGTAGTGCGCATGAAAAATATGTTGGGGAAAACAGTTTGGATTATCCCTGGTTCAGGCAAAGGCAAGCCCATCTGCGGGACTGCTTTTGCTCAGGGACCGGGGTGCACGTGGTGGGTGATGAGAAAGGATGGGGAAGTCTGGTGTGTACCCCAAGGGGATTTGATTTTGGGTGAAAATAGCCAATAAAATTAAATTGTATGATGTTAATAGCTATATATTTTATCAATGGTAGGACCATAAGAATCACCCAAAACTAATGAAGGATGGACTTTGGAACTAGAAGTGACTTCACCTGGTGCCCCAGGCACTTCATCGAAAAATCACATCTTTGACGTCCAGACTGCGAGCATGGACCATACCAGATACACTGTCCGTGGAAAAAAATCTGCGGATGCAGCATGCAACAATCCAGCAGCACGCACCATTGTTCCTGCCCTGAGATACTGTAATGGCAGATGGAACCCAAAGCCATGGACCAAATGAACTCAATGGACACTTTAGAGCGATGGCCCATGGAGTAAGAGAATGGTGTCTGTGAAATAATCTGGGCATGACGTAGATGGTATAGAATAAGGGGTGGATGATGTCCTGGTTCTGGCAAGGATAGAGTTAATTTCACAAGGAGCCAGGACAGGTGAGCCAAGCTGGCCAGGGGGGCTATTCCATACCATGTGACATCATGCTCACCATAAAAAGGGGCCTACTTGGGCAGAGGGGGGGTGGCGCGGTTTTCGGTGCTGTTCCGGGACGGGCTGAGTGTCCTGTTGGTGGTCGGTTGTTGGCTCCGTAAATTGTTCTGTGTTATCACCCATTGTGAATATCTGTTATCAGTACTGTTGTTGATTGTTTTCCCTCTCCCTTGCTGTCCCAGTAAACTGCCCTTATCCCAACCCTCCAGGCTTTGCTGTTGTTTTCCCGTTCTCCTCCCCAGCCCGCTGGGGGAGGGGTGAGTGAGCGGCCGCATGGCACTCAGCTGCCGGCTGGGCCTAAACCACGAATGCCAGTTTGGGTCAGCTGTCCTGGCTGTGTCCCCTCCCAGCTTCTTGGATGGCCCCCACCTTCTCATTGGCAGGCCATTGTGAGAAGCTGAAAAATCGCTGACTGCCTGGTAACAACTTAAATGTTTGTTTGTTATCAATATTATTCTCATCCTAAATCCAAAACATAGCACTATACCAGCTGCTAGGAAGAAAATTAACTCTGTCCCTGCCGAAACCAAGACATATGGTTTTGACATTGAAGATTGTCTTAGGAAACATAGTTTCTTCTATCATTATGAATTATTCCGCAAATTAACAATCCTTATTTATTACAGCAAACAAGATATCTCCTTCAGTATGCTATGCCATTGGATGCTTCATCTTTTAAGTTTATTATAAAATAATCTGCAAAGGTGCAGCTCTGAAAGTACCGATTAATGATGAGAAACTTCTAGTATTAGCTTTTCTTCCTACCTTATGATGTAGAGGATTACTTGTTTGCTTCCTTTACTGTTATATGAATATATCTTTACAGATATATACTCTAAAAAGCATAAAAAAGCTCAAAAAAGTAAAAATGTTTCTGTATTAAAAATAAAACATTCAGAAAGTTAGAATCAATATTTTGTTCTGCTCTGTGTACCAGGAGCTATTTCTGCATTTCATAGTAGATGATTAATCAGTGCAAACTGTCCCTGGGGGAGGACTCTGAATGTGACTCTCTCCATCTTCCTCAGCTGTCTAGGGATCTAACTACCAAATTCAGGATTTGGGATACTGTTGCAGTGCTATTTCCAAGAAGCAAACTTCTTAAATTCTTTCTTATTTTCTTCCCATGGCGATGTTTTTTTGATGACCTTGCCATAAAAGTGGGTGAAGGAGAAGAACATGATCACTTGCCTAACCCCTTTAAACAAAACAAAGAAAAAAATAAACCAAATCTACTTCCTTTTGATTAGCTTGAACTCTGCAAGAACATTTCCCTAGTCTCTTGTTTATTATGACAAAGGGAATTTAATGCTCTTTGTTTGACAACCTACAGCTAGAGAGAAGATTTGTCAGAGAAATAAAAACATGCAGGAGTTGATCTTGGCTGGCAAATGCTCCCCTGCCACTGGCGAAGTTATTTGCATAGTCATGCCACATGATCATGGCTAATGTGAAAAGTGAGGTAGTACTGTTTGAATTAAGACTCACTAGGTGTGAAACGTCTATTATTAAACAGCTTGTTATTCCTGAATAGCAAACCCTACAGTTCAGCATCTTAGTCTCCCCATCTGTAAAATGGAGTACTGGTATTTATACAGTAATCTGAGATCTCCTGGTGAAAAAATGCAGATGCACATAAGTAGCAATAGCGTAAGAATACCTGCCTGTAATTTCATGCTTCATTTAGTTCAGCTTTATGCCAACATCCAACTAGAATGTTTATTTCAAGATGCAAAACTAAATCTAATGGTACTGATGATGAAAATATCTTGGTACCATAAAGCAATATCTTTCTGTATATATGTTTGCTTCCAGAAATGTTTCCATCAGTCTGTTAGAGATTTTATTTTTCTTCTGTTCAGTTGCCCAGTAAATGATCAACATGTCCTAAGAATTCACTAGGTTATTTTGGATGACTTTTTTTTCTTCTTAACATTAGAATCATAAAATCATAGAATGGATAGTTTGGAAGGGACCTTAAAGATCATCTACTTCCAACCCCCCTGCTGCAGGCAGGGACACCCTCCACTAGACCACATTGCCCAAAGCCTCATCCAACCTGGTCTTAAACACTTCCAGGGATGAGGCATCCACAACTTCTCTGGGCAACCTGTTACACTGCCTCACCACCTTCATAGTGAAGAATTTCTTCCTAATATCTCATCTAAATCTATCTGCAATAAGGTCTCCCCTTCTCTTCTCCAGGCTGAACAATCCCAGCTCTCTCAGCCTGTCTTCACAGAAGAGGTGCTCCATCCGTCTGATCATCTTTGTGGCCCTCCCCTGTACTCGCTCCAACAGCACCATGTCTTTCTTGTACTGAGGCCCCCAGAGCTGGATGCAGTACTCCAGGTGGGATCTCACAAGAGCGGAGTAGAGGGGGAGAATCACCTCCCTCAACCTGCTGGCCACACTTCTTTTGAGGCAGCCCTGGATGCAGTTGGCTTTCTGGGCTGCAAGCACACACTGCTGGCTCATGTTGAGCTTCTCATCAACCAACACCCCCAAGTGCTTCTCCTCAGGGCTGCTTTCAATCCATTCTCTGTCTAGCCTGTAGTTGTGCATCCAATTGCCCCAACCCATGTGCAGGACCTTGCACTTGGCCTTGTAGAACTTCATGCGGTTCGCAATAGCCCACCTCTCAAGCATGTCAAGGTCTCTCTGGATGGCATCCTTTCCCTCCAGCATGTTGACCACACCACACAGCTTGGTGTCATCAGCAAATTTGCTGAGGGTGCACTCAATCCCGCTGTCCATGTCACTAGCAAAGATGTTAAACAGTGCCAGTCCCAATATCAACCTCTGAGGAATGTCTCCTCTTGGACATTGAGCCGTTGACTGCAATTCTTTGAGTGTGACCATCCAGCCAATCCCTTATCCACCAAGTGGTCAATCCATCTGTGCTGGGTTCGGCTAGGATAGTGTCCTGATCCAATGTCGGGGAGGTTTCAATACAATCCCAAGAGCGAGATTAAGACATAAACGAGGTCAAATGCTGTATACCAGAAACAGTTTTTATTATGAAAAGAGTAAAAAAGAAAAGGTAAAGGTAACCAATAAGAGCAATAGGACAGGGCAGAAAAGAAAGGCAGAAAACCAAGCAAGACTCCGGGATAGAATCGCAAGAATAGTCACTGCCATGGATCCATGGTGTCTTGGTGGCAGGGTCCAAATCTCTCATTCTGTGATGGCGGACGAAGATGCAGATCCACAGCGTCTCATGGGCGACATTCTGCAGCAGTGGGTGAAGGCGCACTTCCACAGCTTCCCGTGGGCAAAGGCGCGGGTCCACAGCGTCTCGGGGGTCTGTCTCAGGAGAGTCCAAATCTCTTGTTCTGCAGCGGTGGGCAAAGGCACGCCACCCTCATCTTGGCAGTCCCCTTTTATACTGGTGGCGGTCTTCACGATGGCACATGCGACACGGGTCCACGTTCCTGCACATGCGCACACACTTCTTGCAGTTCCAGCCCCGTTCTTCACGCGACTGTTACCTGACTCCACAGCGCATGACCCCGCAAGACCTTTTTCGCAGGTCTCTATGATCTGGCAATTGTCCTTATTGTCCTTATCGCACTCAGTAGCTGGAGAGGTTTTCTGCTTGAGCAAAGTGATCTTTGAGACAAAAGTTCTTACAGTCCAGTTTCTCACAGATAGCATGAATTTTCACCAGAAGCTGGGATGGGACACAGCCAGGATAGGTGACCCAAACTAGCCAAAGGGGGTATTCATACCATATGACATCATGGTCAGCATAAAAGGGGGCTAGTCAGGGAGGGGCAGTGTGTCTCCAGGACACGTGGCTTGGGCATAGGTCTGAGCATGTGGTCAGAGTTGTATGGTTGTTGGGTGAGAAACTGCATTGTGTATCACCCATTGTATATATTCCGTTATAAGTACTGTGCTATTTCCTTCTCCCTTTGCTGTCCCAGTAAACTGTCCTTATCCCAACCTATGAGGTTTTGCCTTTGTCTTCCCATTCTCCTTCCCATCTTGCCAGAGGAGAGGGGGTAAGCGAGTGGCCACATGATGCTCAGCTGCCAGCTGGGGCTAAACCACGACACCATCAAATCCATGTCTTTCCAATTTAGAGACAAGGATGTCATGTGGGACAGTGTCAAATGCTTTGCACAAATCCAGGTAGATGATGTCATTTGTTCTTCCCTTACCCACCAACACTTTAACCCCATCATAGAAGGCCACCAAATTTGTCAGGCATGATTTGCCCTTAGTGAAGCCATGTTGGTTGTCACCAATCACCTCCTTATTTTCTATGTGCCTTAGCATAGTTTCCAGGAGGATCTACTCCATGATCTTGCCAGGCACAGAGCTGAGACTGACTGGCCTGTAGTCCCCCAGGCCTTTCTTTTTTCCCTTTTTGAAAATGGGGGTTGTTTCGCCTGTTCCAGTCAGTGGGAACTTCACTGGACTGCCAGGACTTCTCAAATATGATGGAGAATGGCTTGGTCACTTCATCCACCAGTTCCCTCAGGACTCACGGATGCATTTCATCAGGTCCCATGGACTTATGCACCTTCAGATTCCTTAGTCAATCTCAAACCTGACCTCCTACAGTGGGCAGTTCTTCATTCTCCCAGTCCCTGCCTTTGCCTTCTGCATCTTGAGCAGTGTGGCTAGAGCATTTGCCAGTGAAGACTGAGGCAAAGAAGTCATTGAGTACCTCAGCCTTCTCCATATCCTGGGTAACCAGGTCTCCTGTTTCCTTCCAGAGAGGGCCCACATTTTTCCTAGTCTTCCCTTTATCACTGATGTACTTATAGAAGCTTTTCTTGATGCCCTTGACATCCTGGCCAGAATTAATTCTATCAGGGCTTTAGCTTTCCTAACCTGATCCCTGGATGCTCAGACAATTTATCTGTATTCCTCCCAGGCTACCTGCCCTTGCTTCCACCCTCTGTAGGCTTCCTTTTTGTGCTTGAGCTTGTCCAGGAGCTCCTTGTTCACTCATGCAGGCCTCCATGCATTTTTGCCTGATTTCCTCTTTGCTGGGATGCATCGCTCCTGAGCTTGGAGGAGGTGATCTTTGAATACTAACCAGCTTTCTTGGGCCCCTCTTCCCTCCAGGGCTTTGTCTCATGGTACTCTACAAAGCAGATCCCTGAAGAGGCCACAGTCTGCTCTGCTGAAGTCCAGGGTCGTGAGCTTGCTGTGCACCCTGCTCACTGCCCTACAGATCTTGAACTCCACCATTTCATGGTCACTGCTGCCAAGGCTGCCCTTGATCTTCACATTCCCTACCAGCCCCTCCTTGTTCGTGAGAACAAGGTCCAGCATGGCACTTCTCCTCATTGGCTCCTCCATCACTTGGAGAAGGAAGTTATCATCAACGCATTCTAGGAACCTTCTGGATTACTTATGCCCTGCTGTGTTGTCCCTCCAACAGATATGAGGGTTGTTGAAGTCCCCCATGAGGACCAGGGCTTGTGAATGTGAGGCTGCTCCTATCTGTCTACAGATGGCCTCATCCACTCAGTCTTCCTGACTGGGTGGCCTGTAGCAGACCCCCACTATTGTGTCACTGGTCCCTGCCTTCTCTTTAATCCTCACCCATAAGCTCTTGGTCAGCTCCTCGTAGCGTTTTCATAGAGGCATTTAAGTTGGGCCCCCGATGAAGCTGATTTATGGGCTGGAGTGGCTGGAATTCCTTTGTGCTGTACTTCAGGTGCTCTACTACTGACCTGTGAGCCTTCTCCTGGCTCTGGCCATCTCATGATGGCAGCGGCATCAAAACGGTAGGAGTGAGATGAAGTAAGGTTCCCCTCCCCTGGCAACTTTAGTTTAAAGCCCTCTACACCAGCTTGGCAAGCCTATGACCAAAGATGCTTTTCCCCTTCTCTGACAGATGGACACCATCAGCCCCCAGTAGACCAAGTTTCTCAAAGCAAGTCCCATGGCCTAAGTAGCTGAACCCCTGATTGTGACAGCAGTCCTGTAACCATTTGTTGACCCACTGGATTTCACTAGCCCTTTCAAACCCCTTCCCTTTGACTGGCAGGATTGATGAAAAAGCTACCTGCCCTCCAGAGTCCCTTACCACCTCTCCCAGGGCTTTGCAATCTTTCTTGATACTTCTCAGATTTCTCCTGACTGTATCTCTGGTTGCCCATGTGAAACAGCAGCAGTGGATAATAGTCAGTGGACTGTACAAAGCTTGGTAGTCTCTCGGTAACATCCCTGATATGAGCCCCCAGTAAGCAGCAAACCTCTCTAAGAGAGTGTGTCAGGTCAGCAAACGGGTGCCTCTGTAACTCTCAGAAGAGAGTTGCCTACTACTATCACTCATTGCCTTCTCCTATTTGCACTGGTTGTTATACAGGGAGCAGATCGGACTGCCTTACTCAGCTCCAGTGTCTTTCCTGATGTGGAGGTTCTTTTCAGTGTGCAGAGCAGTGAAGCAGTTCTGCAAGGTCACCTCAGGCTTCAGGGGAAGTCTCTTCTTCCTGCTGGTCCTTGCCATTGCAAGTTTCCATTCTTCTGGATTATTGCACCCTCTCCCTTCTGTGTGCACCAAAGGGGAGTTTCTGGCTGGCTGTGGGTCCACTGCAGACTGCACTTGGAATCACCTACCTACTTTTCAGAGTCCCTGATGTTACACAGCATTCTTACTGCCTCCAGCAGCTAAGCCACCTGCTGCAGGGGGTCCTACACCTGGGCACAACTTTTCCAGGCAGGCCTGCTGCCTATCCCTGCCCCAGGAGAAAGGTCTAGGCTCTTCCTGCAGTCTGAGGTCTGCACCTCAGCCTCTCCCTTCAGCAGCTCCATCCGGGTGGAGGCATTGGCCACTGCTGGGGTAGATGGTGCAGACCTCTGAGTAACACTACTTGAAATGCATATGACTACTTGCTCAGAGATTTCCACAACACAAACCTTACTCAGTATAATAAAAATAGATTGTATTTGTTATTATACAAGTTACTACAAAACAAGGGTGTTGATATTTTTGTTAGCTTTTATTTTCCTGGACAGTAATGAAAGAAACAATTATTTTGCAAAGTCAACCACTGAAGGTAGATGGTAGCAGCTCCCTACTGAGCACAGCTGTTTTTACATTTGCCAGGTGAGTTCTTGCAAATTTAAACTGAAGCACTGCAATGAAGCACTTTTCTGAGAAAATTTTACTACAGGAGAGCTCAGAGTTACTTACTCATTGTGATACTGCTTTGATATCTATTTGAACACGTACTGAACATATCTACAACATATGTCATTGCTGTATCTTCTGCTAGGGGTGAAAAAGGAGCAGCCCTCAAGGGCAACAACACGGTGGACCTAAAGAGCTAACTTCGGTTCTTTTGTCATTGTTCTTTTGCAGTGTTCCTCAAAGTGACATGGTTTAGGACCAGCTGGCAGGATTAGGGCAGTTTACTGGGACAGCAAGGGAGAGGGAAAACAACAACAGTACTGATAACAGATATTCACAATGGGTGATAACACAGAACAATTTACTGATCCAACAACCCGCCAACCAGACACTCAGTCCCGTCCCGGAACCATGCCAAAACCACGCCGCCCCCCCACTGCCAGACTAGGCCCCCTTTTATGGTGAGCATGATGTCACATGGTATGGAATAGCCCCCCGGCCAGCTTGGGTCACCTGTCCTGGCTCCTTGTGAAATTAACTCTATCCTTGCCAGAACCAGAACATTATCCACCCCTAATTCTATACCATCTACGTCATGCCCAGATTATTTCACAGACACCATTCTCTTACTCCATGGGCCATCGCTCTAAAGTGTCCATTGAGTTCATTTGGTCCATGGCTTTGGGTTCCATCTGCCATTACAGTCTCTCAGGGCAGGAACAATGGTGCGTGCTGCTGGATTGTTGCATGCTGCATCCGCAGATTTTTTTCCACGGACAGTGTATCTGGTATGGTCCATGCTCGCAGTCTGGACGTCAAAGATGTGATTTTTCGATGAAGTGCCTGGGGCACCAGGTGAAGTCACTTCTAGTTCCAAAGTCCATCCTTCATTAGTTTTGGGTGATTCTTATGGTCCTACCATTGATACAGTATATAGCTATTAACATCATACAATTTAATTTATTGGCTATTTTCACCCAAAATCAAATCCCCTTGGGGTACACACCAGACTTCCCCATCCTTTCTCATCACCCACCACGTGCACCCCGGTCCCTGAGCAAAAGCAGTCCCACAGATGGGCTTGCCTTTGCCTGAAGCAGGGATAACCCAAACTGTTTTCCCCAACATATTTTTCATGCGCACTACACAAACTTTATCCCCTTCTACTGGGTGTGGAAATTTTGATTGGGCAGGGCCATCTCAATTGGCAGATCCCCTAGTGTTAACTAACCAGGTGGCCTTTGCTAAATGTGTGTCCCAGTGTTTGAGGGTCCCACCACCCATTGCTCTCAGGGTAGTTTTTAGCAGTCCATTGTACCTTTCGATTTTCCCAGAGGCTGGTGCATGGTAGGGGATGTGATACACCCACTCAATGCCATGCTCTTTGGCCCAGGTGTCTATGAGGTTGTTCCGAAAATGAGTCCCGTTGTCTGACTCAATTCTCCCTGGGGTGCCATGTCGCCACAGGACTTGCTTTTCAAGACCCAGAATAGTGTTCTGGGCAGTGGCATGGGGCACAGGATGTGTTTCCAGCCATCCAGTGGTTGCTTCGACCATTGTAAGAACATAGCGCTTGCCTTGGCGGCTTTGTGGGAGTGTGATGTAGTCGATTTGCCATGCTTCCCCATATTTATATTTCAGCCATCGTCCTCCATACCACAGAGGCTTTACCCGCTTGGCTTGCTTGATTACAGCACATGTTTCACATTGATGGATGACCTGTGAGATGGCATCCATGTTCAAGTCCACCCCTCGATCACAGGCCCATCTCTATGTCGCATCTCTTCCTTGATGGCCTGAGGTGTCATGGGCCCACCGAGCTATAAATAATTCACCCTTACGCTGCCAGTCCAAATCCACGTCAGCCACTTCAGTCTTGGCAGCCTGATCCACCTGCTGGTTGTTCTGATGTTCCTCAGTGGCCCGACTCCTGGGTACGTGGGCATCTACATGACATACCTTTACAACTAGCTTCTCTAGCCGGGCAGCAATATCTTGCCACAATGGGGCAGCCCAGATGGGTTTGCCTCTGCATTGCCAGTTGCTCTGCTTCCACTGCTGTAACCACCCCCACAGGGCATTGGCCACCATCCATGAATCGGTATAGAGGGACAGGGTTGGCCACTTTTCTCTTTCAGCAATGTCTAAAGCCAGCTGGATGGCTTTCACCTCTGCAAACTGGCTCGATTCACCTTCTCCTTCAGCAGCTTCTGCAATTCGCCGTGTAGGACTCCATACAGCGGCCTTCCACCTTCGATGCTTTCCCACGATGCGACAGGAC
This sequence comes from Grus americana, assembly GCF_028858705.1. Lineage (NCBI taxonomy): Eukaryota > Metazoa > Chordata > Aves > Gruiformes > Gruidae > Grus > Grus americana. Next base: position 62,055,008 of record NC_072855.1, read on the forward strand.
CCATCAGTGAAGAGGGCGTATGTTTTCTCATCTTCTGTTAGTTTATTATACGGTGGGGCTTCTTCAGCACGTGTCACCTCCTCCTCTGGCAACAATACGAAATCTTTCCCTTCTGGCCAGTCTGTGATCACTTCCAGAATTCCTGGATGACTGGGGCTTCCTATTTGAGCCCGCTGTGTAATCAGTGCAACCCACTTACTCCACGTAGCATCATTTGCATGATGTGTGGAAGGAGCCCTCTCTTTGAACATCCAGCCCAGCACTGGCAGTCGGGGTGCCAAGAGGAGCTGTGCTTCAGTGCCAATCACCTCTGAAGCAGCTCGAACCCCTTCATAGGCTGCCAATATCTCCTTTACCGTTGGAGTGTAGCAGGCCTCGGATCCTCTGTATCCCCGACTCCAAAACCCCAGGAGTCGACCTCGAGTGTCCCCTGGTGCTTTCTGCCAGAGACTCCAGGTAGGGCCATTCTCCCCGGCTGCGGTGTACAGCACATATTTTACATCTGGTCCTGCCCGGACTGGCCCAAGAGCTACGGCATGAACTATTTCTTGTTTAATTTGTTCAAAAGCTTGTCGTTGCTCAGGGCCCTATTTGCAATCATTCTTCTTCCAGGTTACATGGTAGAGAGGGCTTACCATCAGACTATAATTTGGAATGTGCATTCTCCAGAAACCCACAACACCTAAGAAAGCCTGTGTCCCCTTTTTGTTGGTTGGTGGAGACACGGCTGCTATTTTGTTGATAATATCCATTGGGATCTGACGCCGCCCATCATGCCACCTTATTCCTAAAAACTGGATTTCCTGCGCAGGCCCCTTCACCTTACTTCGTTTTACGGCAAAGCCAGCCTGCAGCAGGATTTGGATTATTTTCTTCCCTTTCTCAGAACCTTCCTCTGCTGAGTTGCCCCATACAATGATGCCATCAATGTATTGCAGGTGCTCTGGGGCTTCACCCTGTTCCAGTGCAGTCTGGATCAGTCCATGGCAAAGGGTGGGGCTGTGTTTCCACCCCTGGGGCAGTCGATTCCAGGTGTACTGGACGCCCTTCCAAGTGAAGGCAAACTGTGGCCTGCACCCTGCTGCCAAAGGGATCAAGAAAAATGCATTAGCTATATCAATTGTGGCATACCATTTGGCTGCCTTTGACTCCAGTTCATACTGGAGTTCCAGCATGTCTGGCACAGCAGCACTCATGGGTGGTGTGACTTCATTCAGGCCACGATAGTCTACCGTCAGCCTCCACTCTCCATTGGACTTCCACACTGGCCATCTGGGACTGTTAAAGGGTGAGTGGGTTTTGCTGATCACTCCCTGACCGTCCAGTTGACGAATCAGCTTGTGCGTGGGAACCAGGGATTCTCTGTTGGTGCGGTATTGCCGCCGGTGCACAGTTGTGGTAGCAATCGGCACCTGTTGCTCTCTCTTCAACCCTCAGCAACCCCACAACGGAAGGGTCCTCCAAGAGACCGGGCAAACTAGACAATGGTTCCATTTCCTCCGCTTCCAAGGCAGCTATTCCAAAAGCCCACTGGTAGCCTTTTGGGTCCTTGAAATACCCTTTCCGGAGGTAGTCTATGCCCAGGATGCACGGAGCCTCTGGCCCAGTCGCAATGGGGTGCTTTTCCCACTCATTCCCAGTTAGACTTCCTTCAGCCTCCAACAGAGTCAACTGTTGGGATCCCCCCGTCACACCAGAAATAGGTATCGTTCCACCCCTTCATAGCTCAATGGCATTAGGGTACACTGTGCACCGGTGTCCACTAGGGCTTTGTACTCCTGTGTGTCCGATGTGCCCGGCCATTGGATCCACACAGTCCAATACACCCTACTGTCCCTTTCCTCCACCTGGCTGGAGGCAGGGCCCCTCTAATCCTGCTCATCATATTCACTACTCACTTCTTGCAGAAAGGACTTAGAAGTCCCTTCAAGAGGATCATAAGTGCAATCAGGCCTTCCACTTGATCTGGGGGGCTGCCCGGTGGAAACTGGAGCAGCATTCTTTCTGGAAGAGTCCCTCTGTACAGCTGTCTTGCCTTTTAGCTCATGTACGCGTGCCCGCAGGGTTGAGGTAGGCTTCCCATCCCATTTCCTCATGTCTTCTCCGTGGTCACGCAGGTAAAACCAGAGGATACCTCGTGGTATGTATGCTCCATATCCCCTCTCTGGAGCAGAAAAATGCTTACTCCTAACAGCTGAAATACGGGTCTGTGCAGGTGGGGAGTAAGATATATCCTCTTTGAGTTGCTGGACGTCCCGGGACAGTTTCTCCACAGCTGAGACGAGGGAGGAAGAAAGGCTCTCTTCATATTGCCGGAGTCGGCCAGCCACTTCATCCACTGTGGGTGCCTCTTCACTTTTCCATTCAATGACTGCCAGTGAGTTGGTGTATGATGATGGTGCATTTCACACAAATTTTTGCCACATGGGTCGGGTACACTGGACTTCATCAGGGTCTGTGGGCAACTGTGCATTGTCCGGATCATAATAAACCATTTCCCGCACAGCTAATTCCCTCAGATATTGGATACCTCTCTCCATGGTGGTCCACTTGCCTGGCCGACATACGACATCTTCACTGAAAGGATACCTTTCCCTCACACTTGACAAGAGTCGCCTCCAGAGGCTGAGGGCCTGTGCCTTCTTCCCAATTGCCTTGCCAATGCCCCCTTCCCTCGACAAGGATCCCAGCTGCTTGGCCTCCCTGCCCTCCAGTTCCAGGCTACTGGCCCCGTTATCCCAGCAGCGGAGCAGCCAGGTAATAATGTGCTCCCCTGGAAGGCGCCTGAAATCTTTCCACATATCTCGCAGCTCACTCAGGGACAGGGATCGGGTGATCACTTCTGGTTCTGGCTCTTCTTCTTGTTCTCGTGATGGTCCCGGTTCATTATCATCTCTCACTAAGCGAACCAATTTCTTTGTGTATTTCTTTTTGTGTATAGGGGCGACTGATACTGGTATGGGTTGATCTTTTGGCTCAGCTACAGTGCCTGTTGCGGGGGCTTGGTTAGCTGCAGTGCCTGTTGCAGGGGTTTGGGTAGCTGCAGTGCCTGTTGCCGGGGCTTGGGCAGCTGCAGGGCCTGTTGCAGGGGCTTGGGTAGCTGCAGTGCCTGTGGGTCCGCTCTCTCCCTCTGGGTGGTGCTGTCTACTCTCAAGCAGTGTTTGATAGATTATGGCCAGGGCCCAGCACAGTGCATTAAGTTGTGTCTCCTTAGAATCCCCACAGCATTTTCCTTTCAAATGTTCCACCATTTTTTCAGGGTCTTGCAGTTGTTCGGGAGTGAAGCTCCAAACCATTGGGGGTGAAAAGGTCTCTAGATACCCGCCCATACTCTCCCACATGCCCTGCCAGCCCTGACCACTCAGCCTTGGGGAAGATCCCTGGGTGGTATTCTTGAAACAATTTTTGCTAACCCTGAACAGGACTTGGAAAACATGCAGGAGACCTAGCAATAGGAATATACTGGCCTGAACAGTCCAAGGGTATTCAAAATTCTCAAAAATTGTTGTGACCAACCAAAAGGGAAAAGGGGAGGTGAAAGAGTGGGAGAAGGTATCCCCCCCGTCTTCCCCATAGATTGGGTGCAATTATTAATCAATTCTGAAATATATTGACCGAGGTACGGGCCTGACAGAAGTACAAGTACCAGCTCAGACTGATGACCGTCGATGATATCTTATCATAAGTCATTCTCACACAGTACAACAATATGAGAACAGGAACCCCTCTCCCAGAGGTGATAAACAGCGCTGCAGGGATTACATAGAGTAAACATGGGTTTACAAACCAGAGCAATGGGACTAAACAGAACATCATTATCACCAGCGACTGTTTCAATAACATTATAAGTGCTTATAACAATTTTGTTTAAACACACTTGGGTCAGACTTGTCCTTATCACAACCCCTCGAGCCCCACATTGGGTACCAAAAAGGACTGAGGTGGTTTAGCCCCAGCTGGCAGCTGAGCACCACGCGCTGCTGGCTCACCCCTCCCCCCGGGGGGATGGGGAGGAGAACCGACAAACAACAGCAAAGCCTCGAGGGTTGGGATAAGGGCAGTTTACTGGGACAGCAAGGGAGAGGGAAACAATCAACAACAGTACTGATAACAGATATTCACAATGGGTGATAACAGAGAACAATTTACCGATCTAAGGACAGACCAACCCTATGCTCAGCCCCATCCTGGAACTGCACCAAAACCGCCACCCCCTCCCCTGCCCGACTAGCCCCCCTTTTATGGTGAGCATGACATCACATGGTATGGAATAGCCCCCTGGCCAGCTTGGGTCACCTGTCCTGGCTCCTTGTGAAATTAACTCTATCCTTGCCAGAACCAGGACACAAAGGAAGGAAGGAAGACAAGATCCCAGTATTCTCTGCAGACAGGATAACTCAGCCTTAGGACCTTAAGGTAAATAGTACCTTTATGTAGCTCACTGAAATTCTTACTGCTGAATATTCAGAAAGTTATTTACAACCAATGAGCAACCCTGAATGTAGGATTTGTTCCAGAATAAATTCCTTTACAAGTCACCTGGTGGCTACAAACATTAGTTTTTTCCTACATAAAGATTGCTTTTCTATTGGACAAACTCCGTATTACAGTCCTATTGGGAGTGCAAAGGACATGTCTCACTTATGATTTAGTTTTGCCTAAGCAGAATTTGTTAGAGGAAAAACAAACAAAAAGGCATAAATTGTACATCAGTTGTGCTGACACAAAATGTTGCTAAATTGGGCATCAGGAGTGTAATAATATTCATGTCCTTTTAGTTCTTATTCTGGTTTATTGCATAGGCTTTATTGTAATGGTATGATGTTGGCATTACAGCATCTTTTCTTTTTATTTCATTGAAGTGATGTGAATATGCTAAAGAAGTTAAAACTTTTTTGTGTGTTCTGGTCTGTTTCTTCCCAAGTGAGTACTTTGTATATAACTTGGGAAGGAGTAGACGACCCTCAAACTGATTTTTTTTTAATAAGCTGAAACTTTCAGAAAATTATGCTAACTTCTGCCATTATAAACATTTGCATCCAAATCCTTTCAATTAAGTAGATAGGAAATTACTCCAGCATTATTGTATGTTTAGGCTGAGCCGAAATCATTGCTACTGTTGCTTGTTTTTTAGGCAAAAGATAAGCAGGATAAAAAGTGCAGATATATGGGTGATGAGGCAAACAAGATGAAAAACAAAGGGAAGACTATGCTGAATTTTAACATAGAGATGTGGAATCATTTTCCATCGTGCCTAAATACATGATTTGTAATTGGCACAGATGGCACTGTCTCTGTTAAGCAGCTCTTCATAAAGTGATAACTCAGTTGGCTACAAATTCCAGATGTGCTGCTTTGTTTGTGTTTACGGAAGTGCCAGGGAATAGTGCTACCAATATATTAAACACAAGCACTTTTCTTTCACACTGGGCATACACTATATCTTGGTTTCCTAATTTTGTTCCTTCCAATATGTAATCAAGGTATTTGCCACTGTAAGGGAAATGTTTCATGCATTCTTTTTTTCAGTAAGGATCTGGTCTGTCTATAAGTTTTTATATTTTTTTTCTATATTTTTTGGCAGCTAGTCAGCTGAAAATCACAACTCAGTGATACCCTGTAGCTTTAATGCAATGATATTAGCCAGTAATTAAGTGAGTTTTCCATAATGGCTGTGCTCAGTGACTCCCTTCTTTTTCATCTTCCTCAGTGACTCCCTTCTTTTTCATCTTCCGTGAGCTGCTGCTCCTACTTCAGAATCCCCTTGCTTCTTGTTTCTCAGAACCTATGCCTTGTGTTGGCTGGCTGAGCATATCTGTTATCTGAAAGGCAGGTTGCCTGTGTGAACATATAATGCTCCTAGTTATGGTTGTGATTTTTTCTGTTAAAGCAGCACAGTCTTGCTACACTGGGTGCATTTATGTTGCTGTAACGATCACTTATCCTTGTGTGGCTTTTCGTCAGTTTGTACGAGCACCTTTGTGCTCCTGTAACCGCATGTACGCTGTGGACTGGGCTACAGTAGTTAAGCCAGTACAATTTTGTTGGCAGGAAAGCTCTGAGGGAGTTTAAGACATGCTTTCACATGTAAATAATTTCAGAGCTTGCAGTGTTGCTGTGCGGTAGCTGTGTTCATTTGCTCTGTCAGCGCTGAAATATAAACATTCTTTCATGTCTTATGCTTTTGTGTAGTGAAGTAATTGCTGATCTGTCTTGGTGTTTTCACCATTTTCATATCCCTTTAACAACCGAACATAGAGGGAACAACCAATCTGACTTGCTGTATGCACCTTTCCTCACTCTTAGTTAATTATTTTTGGGTGGCAAATGCTATGCAAGTACTTTAGGAATGTTATGCATGGTAAGCAGAGCCACTGTGGAATTTTTTAATGAGGAGGTCTGAAGAGCTGTAATTCAGCATGAATCACTTCTGCTTTATATCCTGCGCTGTGCTTTTGTGTGCCTACCACCCACCACGGAGCCCCAGCAGCATCCAGAGGCCCCAGATGAATTCAGAGCTCTCTGCAGGGATGCTTGCAAATGCACGTAAGTCACTGCACTCAGGAAATTAAAATCTTAGTTGACAAGGCAGAGGAAGGAATGATGTTTGTTCCAATTTAAGTACTAGAGACTGACATGTAAAGAGAAAAATATGTCAAAAAGTGCCCATGACACTTAGGAGCACATGTTTTTTTCAACACAAGTATAAATTAACTTCCAAACTGGAGCTGGTCAGAAAAGCTCTCTTGGAAAAAAATGACTCAACGAGACTAGAAAGTTGTGTGTTGACTTTTGTTTGAGTTAAACTGAAAGCTTCTTTGGCTGGGTGTGTCTAGCACAAAAGAGGAGGGCAAACTAAGGCAGGAAGCTAGCCTGGTGCTAGGGAATTTCACTGCCCTGGGTGACCCAAGTAACTGGGAGTGTGACACTGTGAAATGTTAATTTAATTTCTCTGTTACCTTTAGGTGGATGTGTATGCAGATATATTAAGGATACTAAAAGTGGCTGCTTTTCAAAGGGTAAAATATTGCATTTTTTAAATTATAACTTGTATCTGGTTTGTTTTGTCTGTTTTGATGTATTTTTGGCTTTTACATTTTTTTAAATGAAAATATTAAACATTAAAGTTGAAAAAATAATTTGGTTTCCAAAACAAGTTAAATTTGACAAGTTAAGGTTCTGTTTTATACACAAAACTGACTTTCTATTCAGTAAAAAGTATTCAGGTTTTGTTTTGAAGCAGAATAATTTTTTCTATGGAGAATTCATATCAAGAATGAGAATTCATTCTCTCTCTCTCTCTGATGCTCTACCTGCAGATGCTTAAACATAATTTCTGAATTTCTGTTATATTTTTCAGTCGGACTTAACTGCAGAGTTTTGAAGATATGTAAGCCAGTGAACCTTGATAGCAGGATGTGATCTTCACAGGTATATTGGGCACTCTGGACATACTGCTTTCAAAGTATTTGTTGTTAAGAGTAGCATGTTTCATCAAGTCCTCATAAATAAAGTTGTTTTAGTAGACAATCTCATAACTGCTTTTATAATCTGTGCCATAGTTTAAGACTATTAAATATGAAGTGAATTTCCAGCAGTAAAAAGTTTTAGATTTATAATGAAGTAGAGAGACAAAAAATGGTGAGAAGATGCTGATGGTGTCACCTTGGGAATACAGTTTCTCTTAATCCTTAATTTATGTAATGTTCGTAGATATACGTGAACTGTATGTATTCATTATGTACTTGTGTGCTAGGTGTACTGTATTCTGCAGGGTAACATGTTTCCATCACTAGTGTGGCTAAGTATAAACTTCCTTGCAAATACCTTAAAAATTAATGCAATCAGGCCTTGGTAGTGTCACATAAAAACATGTAATTCTTAAACATTTGTTACTTAATTTGCAAGTATCTCAAACCAGGTTATAACTGCACTACAAACTCAGATCTTCTTATTAAGAGGAATAAGGTGATCTTGCTTAATGTAAGGAAAGCTCTATGTACTTTTTAACTCCTGTCCAATGTCTACCACTCTTTATGGCTGCTGTGAAAACCAAGAGTGTTTAGTGAGGCTTCACAAATATATAGTAATTCCTCTGTGTGTCTATCCAATGGTCTATGAAGTATAAGCCCAAACCACTTTATAACCATGTCTTGGTTTTGGCCAGGATAGAGTTAATTTCACAAGGAGCCAGGACAGGTGAGCCAAGCTGGCGGGGGCTATTCCATACCATGTGACATCATGCTCACCATAAAAGGGGGGCTAGTCGGGCAGAGGGGGCGGCGCGGTTTTTGGCGCCGTTCCGGGGTGGGCTGAGTGTCTGGTCAGTCGGTCCTTGGCTCGGTAAATTGTTCTCTGTTATCACCCATTGTGAATATCTGTTATCAGTACTGTTGTTGATTGTTTCCCTCTCCCTTGCTGTCCCAGTAAACTGCCCTTATCCCAGCCCTCGAGGCTTTGCCGTTGTTTTTCCGTTCTCCTCCCCATCCCGCCGGGGGAGGGGTGAGCGAGAGGCCGCGTAGCGCTCAGCTGCCGGCTGGGGCTAAACCACGTCAAACCATTAGAACTTTTGTGTACTTGTTGGTACCATTCTTGCACAATCTTAGCATAGCAAGATGTTTGGAAAACTGGTCTGAAGTTCACAGTCAGGTTCCTTGACTTAAGTGTCAAATCTGTCATAACTGCTGACTCTGGAGCATGTTTAATGTTCTAGAGTTTTAATGCCAGCAGTTGGCATGCAAGGAGACAGAGCAAGGAAACTGCTTTTAGAAGTGGAGTGGTACTATTCATATACACTATCATTTGCAGTTTATTACTTCATAATTGCTAAGTATTTTCTGAAAGAATCTATGCTTATTTTTCATATAATCTGGATGGTTCAGAAAAAAATCAAGTTCATGATAGTAAGGCTGTTGCAATTGTGGTGATCCGGGAATATAAGCAAGGTGAAACTCTGTTGGAAGAGCAGTATCTGATATAATTGGAGGGAAAGAAGACAAGCTTTTGAGCTTTTTTAGATCTGAAACAGAAATGTGAAACTTCAAATTATGATGGGAATTGTTGCTCTGATTTTACAATAAATTTTTTCCTGGCACTGAGTTGCTAAACCATCATAACAAGACATAGCTGTAAATTAATACTACCTCATTAATGTGTTTCTTTTTTAAAAAAAAACTAGGGGTAGGCTCAAAGGTTGGGGCCTGGCACTTCTGAAGTAAAAACTTTGTTTCCCCTCACTCTTCCCTGTATTCTGTATAGAGTGCACCCTCAGCAAGTTTGCTGATGATACTAAACTGGGAGGAGTGCTCGACATGCCAGAAGGCTGCACTGCTATTCAGCAAGATCTTGACAGGCTAGAGAGTTGGGTGGAAAGGAACCTAATGAAATTCAACAAGAACAAGTCCTGCACCTAGGGAGGAATAACCCCAGGCACCACTACAGGTTAGGGGTTGACCTGCTGGGAAGCAGTGCTGCAGAGAAGGACCTGGGAGTCCTGGTGGACAAGAAGTTATCCATGAGCCAGCGATGTGCCCTTGTGGCCAAGAAGGCCAATGGTATCCTGGGGTGCATTAAAAAGAGTGTGACCAGGAGGTTGAGGGATGTTAACCTCCCCCTCTACTCTGCCTTGGTGGGGCCACATCTGGAATATTGTGTCCAGTTCTGGGCTCCCCAGTTCAAGAAAGGCAGGGAGACTCAAGAGAGTCCAGTGAAGGGCTACAAAGATGATTGGGGGACTGAAGCATTTCTCCTATGAGGAAAGGCTGAGAGAGCTGGGTCTGTTTAGCCTGGAGAAGAGAAGACTGAGAGGGGATTTCTTCAGTACTTAGAAATATCTAAAGGGTGGATATCAAGAGGATGGGACCAGACTCTTTTCAATGATGCCCAGTGACAGGACAAGGGTGAATGGGCACAAACTGGAACACAGTAAGCTCCATCTCAATATGAGGGAAAATTTCTTCACTCTGAGGGTGACAGAGCAGTGGAACAGGCTGCCCAAAGAGGTCATGGAGTCTCCTTCTCTGGAGATATTCAAAACCCACCTGGATGCGATCCTGTGCAACCTGCTCTAGGTGAACCTACTTTAGCAGTGGGGTTGAACTAGATGACCTTCAGAGGTCCCTTCCAACCCCTACCATTCTGTGATTCTGTGATTCTTGCTGCAAGTCTATATCACTATTTTTCGTTCTCTGGAAAACTGATAAACTGAATGTTTGCTCCCTCTTAATGTAAAACAAATGCATCTGCAAAAGTCACTCCCTAGACCATGCTGCTTTGTGAGCTGTTAAATTAGCTTCTCCATCTGACCTGAGACATGTTCCTTATTTGTAAATCTGAACTTCTGTTCCACCTTCATAGAATCATTGCTGCTATGAAGAAAATTGAGTTTCATTCTGTTTGTGTTCTTGTTTTCAAGAGGTTTTTTAACGTCATGTTTAAGAGTTTGTTTGGCATCTACACTTAGTTGTATACTTTCACTCTAAATAATATGCCCCGGGGTTGATTCTTGTATTAACAAGCAGTTTTCAGCAAACTTTGTATGCTAATGACGCATACTTTCTCAAGAAGCACAGGCATGAAGTTGAATCCTTCTTTCAGTAACAACTCTGCCCTGCCGTCTCTACAGACAGAGCATTCAGATGTTATGTAAGCATACATAACTATCTTGACCTGTATTTGTTTAAGCCATTTAAAACTAGAAAGATTCAGGTCTTCCAAACTGCCCCTGTATCTCTATAACTGATATTCTTTGATTCATTTATCTCACATTAAGAAGACGACAAAGCCAAATGTTTGTGCTTGTCCCAAGGATGATTTTTGGTGCTTTTACCTTTCAGTTTCCAAATTACTGACTAAATGCTGACTAAAATATCTAAAAGATATTTTCTTCCAAGCATTGTTTCAAAATTTTAAAATTACCATGTAGGTTAAGAAAGCTCATTTTGAAGTTTCAACACTTCTATTCCAGAAATCAAGGCATAATGAGTTGTTTGATTGGAATCCCAATGCACATGGGATTGTTTGTGTTTCCTAATTCAGATAACTCTTCCTAGTTAACATGGGGTTTGAAGAAGCCATACGGTTATGAACATCTGAAGGAGAGGTGATGTGTAGATGAAAATAAAGATATTTGTGGCCAAATGTGTGGTAGCAGTTTCAACAAATGTTTTGGCATCTCCTGCTGAAAATAACTGGAGAGGTGGGAGCAGAATGATGCTGCAGTCCTGGACCCTCAGGATTTCCCTGGATTGTATGGATGTTGTAGAGGTTGGTTTGGTGGGTTCCCCATTTCTGCCCTCTCCCCCCCCCCTTTTTTTTTTAATCTTTTGAAGATGTATCAAAGTACCTAGAACATCAGGTTTCAGCCACCACACTGCATACAGTTCCTTTGATTCATTGTTGAATTAAGATTTCAGAAGCCTTAGAGGGTGAGAGATTATGAACTGACCTAACATTTCAGCTCACAAAGTTCAAGTTAGCTTTTGTTATTCAAGAAGAAAGTGGCCAGACCTGAATTTGTGTACATTTCTAGTGGCAATGAAAACCAAACTGCTCAGAAAACATGAACTCTCCTGTCAAGATTAATTTTAAAATTAATCACCTTTGTTTGACTGCTGATATCGGAGAACTTTGAATCACTGCCAGTGTGAAACTAGAAACCTCCCTCTGTTTTTAAATGATGGTTGGTGTTGCTCACATTCCCATAACTGAAGTAACAAGAACTCTTTTAAAATATTTGGTATCACAAACTTTATTTTAAAAATATCCAATCATGAGCTGGCAGTGCTATCAGAAAGGGTCAAGTGTATCTTCTGGCCTGGTCCTGTGATGTCAGACATCCTGGCTGCCTCATTCCCACTGTTTTGCCAACACAAACTTGTATAGCTGCTTTGACAGCTGAAGTAGTTTCTTCTACTTCTGTTTGAGTTTTTGTTATTAATATAGCTGCAAAGTAAAAAACTATGATTATCATTCAACTCTGGCAGAAAATTCTTCAGAATTGTTGCTGAAAATTATAGCAACTAAAGTTGGTTGAAAATTTTGTGGTAAAACTTTTAGATATTGAAATGTTTCACTGTGCCTCAGTTTCATATTTTTATTCCTAGTTAAAATGCATTCAATATGAACTTGCATTAATGCATTTTTGCTTTTATTTTCTTCTTTTGTTGCAGTTTTCTGATGTTGTATTTGTATCTTTTAGAATTTGCACTACAGTATGCAAAAGAAAATATTTATACAATTCAGAAAGAAAATCTTAGTTAAGCTGATCTTGATGTTTTGTGAAGATGAAGTGTTTCAAAATTTCTATTATACTGAAATGCTTCTGTTTTCCCCCCTGAGCCTCTCTTGCTCTAGTTGAGGAGAAACTCTTCAGTTACCCATGATTTAAAAGCCACTTTTCCTCAGAATCTGAATTTATTTATTGTCAAAGCACTGACTATATAATGATCAATACATGACACTTAATTATTGGAAGTAATTATTTATTTTATAGAATTGACTTTTCATTCAAATAAGGCAAAGATGTACTATAGAAATGCACAAAGAATTTAGTTTAGATTCAGTGTTATGACAAGGTGATGTTTGCCCACATTGTGCTATTTCTATGAGTGCAAGTATCTTGCATTAAATCAGAAGAATAAATGAGATGATGTCTTCTACAGATTACTAGTTTTCTGGATTTTTTTTTTTTTTAATCAGAGAGAATATTTCTAATGCTGTGCTGGCAAACGCTGTTAAGACAGTGGTATGATTATACTAAATTACAAGGCTGCTTTCTTTCACTAGCAAGATGTTATTCATTCTCTTGGTCATAAACTCTTAAGTAATTTCCCTAGAAAATCTTTAGGTTGTTTTCTTGCTAAAACCTGTGCTGTAAAGAGACAGATTCATCTTTTGATTTCATTTCTCTAGAAATAATGTCAAGATTAATTAAATGATTTAAAAGTGTAATTTATTTCAAAGTAAGCTTTATGCAACTAGTAACTTGTTAGTAAAACACACACAAGTAGTTCAGCAGGCCTTTATTTAGGTGTGCTACATCTGAGAATAATTATCATAAATGACTCATTACTGGGCTAAATAATATGTGTAAGAAAAAAGTATATTTTTCTAATTATCTGTACCTCCTTGCTTTTGCTGGATTCCTAACATAGATCATGAGTTCAATTAGGATGTTAGCACTGTCAATATGGAGCTGTGTATTATTTCCAGATCACGTGGTTTAGACCCACACTGCAGCTGAGTGCCATGCGGCCGCTCACTCACCCCTCCCCCAGCGGGCTGGGGAGGAGAACGGGAAAACAACAGCAAAGCCTGGAGGGTTGGGATAAGGGCAGTTTACTGGGACAGCAAGGGAGAGGGAAAACAATCAACAACAGTACTGATAACAGATATTCACAATGGGTGATAACACAGAACAATTTACGGAGCCAACAACCGACCACCAATAGGACACTCAGCCCGTCCCGGAACAGCACCGAAAACCGCGCCACCCCCCCTCTGCCCAAGTAGGCCCCTTTTTATGGTGAGCATGATGTCACATGGTATGGAATAGCCCCCCTGGCCAGCTTGGCTCACCTGTCCTGGCTCCTTGTGAAATTAACTCTATCCTTGCCAGAACCAGATCATTATCCACCCCTTATTCCATACCATCTACGTCATGCCCAGATTATTTCACAGACACCATTCTCTTACTCCATGGGCCATCGCTCTAAAGTGTCCATTGAGTTCATTTGGTCCATGGCTTTGGGTTCCATCTGCCATTACAGTATCTCAGGGCAGGAACAACAGTGTGTGCTGCTGGATTGTTGCACGCTTCATCCGCAGATTTTTTTCCATGGACGATGTGTCTGGTATGGTCCATGCTCGCAGTCTGGACGTCAAAGATGTGATTTTTCGATGAAGTGCCTGGGGCACCAGGTGAAGTCAGTTCTAGTTCCAAAGTCCATCCTTCATTAGTTTTGGGTGATTCTTATGGTCCTACCATTGATAAAATATATAGCTATTAACATCATACAATTTAATTTTATTGGCTATTTTCACCCAAAATCAAATCCCCTTGGGCTACACACCAGACTTCCCCATCCTTTCTCATCACCCACCAAGTGCACCCCGGTCCCTGAGCAAAAGCAGTCCCGCAGATGGCCTTGCCTTTGCCTGAAGCAGGGATAACCCAGACTGTTTTCCCCAACATATTTTTCATGCACACTACACAAACTTTATCTCCTTCTACTGGGTGTGGAAATTTTGATTGGGCAGGGCCAGCTCAATTGGCAGATCCCCTAGTGTTAACTAACCAGGTGGCCTTTGCTAAATGTGTGTCCCAGTGTTTGAGGGTCCCACCACCCATTGCTCTCAGGGTAGTCTTTAGCAGTCCATTGTACCTTTCGATTTTCCCAGAGGCTGGTGCATGGTAGGAGATGTGATACACCCACTCAATGCCATGCTCTTTGGCCCAGGTGTCTATGAGGTTGTTCCGAAAATGAGTCCCGTTGTCTGACTCAATTCTCCCTGGGGTGCCATGTCGCCACAGGACTTGCTTTTCAAGACCCAGAATAGTGTTCTGGGCAGTGGCATGGGGCACAGGATATGTTTCCAGCCATCCAGTGGTTGCTTCCACCATTGTAAGAACATAACGCTTGCCTTGGCGGGTTTGTGGGAGCGTGATGTAGTCGATTTGCCATGCTTCCCCATATTTATATTTCAGCCATCGTCCTCCATACCACAGAGGCTTTACCCGCTTGGCTTGCTTGATTACAGCGCATGTTTCACATTGATGGATGACCTGTGAGATGGCATCCATGCTCAAGCCCACCCCTCGATCACAGGCCCATCTCTATGTTGCATCTCTTCCTTGGTGGCCTGAGGTGTCATGGGCCCACCGAGCTATAAATAATTCACCCTTACGCTGCCAGTCCAAATCCACCTCAGCCACTTCAGTCTCGGCAGCCTGATCCACCTGCTGGTTGTTCTGATGTTCCTCAGTGGCCCGACTCCTGGGTACGTGGGCATCTACATGACATACCTTTACAACTAGCTTCTCTAGCCGGGCAGCAATATCTTGCCACAATGGGGCAGCCCAGATGGGTTTGCCTCTGCATTGCCAGTTGCTCTGCTTCCACTGCTGTAACCACCCCCACAGGGCATTGGCCACCATCCATGAATCGGTATAGAGGGACAGGGTTGGCCACTTTTCTCTTTCAGCAATGTCTAAAGCCAGCTGGATGGCTTTCACCTCTGCAAACTGGCTCGATTCACCTTCTCCTTCAGCAGCTTCTGCAATTCGCCGTGTAGGACTCCATACAGCGGCCTTCCACCTTCGATGCTTTCCCACGATGCGACAGGACCCATCAGTGAAGAGGGCATATGGTTTCTCATCTTCTGTTAGTTTATTATACGGTGGGGCTTCTTCAGCACGTGTCACCTCCTCCTCTGGCAACAATACGAAATCTTTCCCTTCTGGCCAGTCTGTGATCACTTCCAGAATTCCTGGATGACTGGGGCTTCCTATTTGAGCCCGCTGTGTAATCAGTGCAACCCACTTACTCCATGTAGCATCGGTTGCATGATGTGTGGAAGGAGCCCTCTCTTTGAACATCCAGCCCAGCACTGGCAGTCGGGGTGCCAAGAGGAGCTGTGCTTCAGTGCCAATCACCTCTGAAGCAGCTCGAACCCCTTCATAGGCTGCCAATATCTCCTTTACCGTAGACCTCAAGTCTCCCCTGGTGCTTACTATCAGACTGTAATGCAGAACGTGCATTCTCCAGAAACCCACAACACCTAAGAAAGCCTGTGTCTCCTTTTTGTTGGTTGGTGGAGACATGGCTGCTATTTGGTTGATAACATCCATTGGGATCTGATGCCATCCATCATGCCACCTTATTCCTAAAAACTGGATTTCCTGCGCAGGCCCCTTCACCTTACTTCGTTTTATGGCAAAGCCAGCCTGCAGCAGGATTTGGATTATTTTCTTCCCTTTCTCAGAACCTTCCTCTGCTGAGTTGCCCCATACAATGATGCCATCAATGTATTGCAGGTGCTCTGGGGCTTCACCCTGTTCCAGTGCAGTCTGGATCAGTCCATGGCAAAGGGTGGGGCTGTGTTTCCACCCCTGGGGCAGTCGATTCCAGGTGTACTGGACGCCCCTCCAAGTGAAGGCAAACTGTGGCCTGCACTCTGCTGCCAAAGGGATCAAGAAAAATGCATTAGCTATATCAATTGTGGCATACCATTTGGCTGCCTTTGACTCCAGTTCATACTGGAGTTCCAGCATGTCTGGCACAGCAGCACTCATTGGTGGTGTGACTTCATTCAGGCCGCGATAGTCTACCGTCAGCCTCCACTCTCCATTGGAGATCCGCACTGGCCATCTGGGACTGTTAAAGGGTGAGTGGGTTCTGCTGATCACTCCCTGACCCTCTAGTTGATGAATCAGCTTGTGGATTGGAACCAGGGATTCTCTGTTGGTGCGGTATTGCCGCCGGTGCACAGTTGTGGTAGCAATCGGCACCTGTTGCTCTCTCTTCAACCCTTAGCAACTCCACAACGGAAGGGTCCTCTGAGAGACTGGGCAAACTATTTTTGGCCACTCATTCCCAGTTAGACTTCCTTCAGCCTCCAACAGAGTCAACTGTTGGGATCCCCCTGTCACACCAGAAACAGATACTGGTTCCACCCCTTCATAGCTTGATGGCATTAGGGTACACTGTGCACCGGTGTCCACTAGGGCCTTGTACTCCTGTGGGTCTGATGTGCCAGGCCATCAGATCCACACAGTCCAATACACCCTACTGTCCCTTTCCTCCACCTGGCTGGAGGCAGGGCCCCTCTAATCCTGCTCATCATATTCACTACTCACTTCTTGCAGAAAGGACTTAGAAGTCCCTTCAAGAGGATCATAAGTGCAATCAGGCCTTCCACTTGATCTGGGGGGCTGCCCGGTGGAAACTGGAGCAGCATTCTTTCTGGAAGAGTCCCTCTGTACAGCTGTCTTGCCTTGTAGCTCATGTACGCGTGCCCGCAGGGTTGAGGTAGGCTTCCCATCCCATTTCCTCATGTCTTCTCCGTGGTCACACAGGTAAAACCACAGGCTACCTCGTGGTGTGTATGCTCCATATCCCCTCTCCGGAGCAGAAAAATGCTTACTCCTAACAGCTGAAATACGGGTCTGTGCAGGTGGGGAGTAAGATACATCCTCTTTGAGTTGCTGGACGTCCTGGGACAGTTTCTCCACAGCCGAGATGAGGGAGGAAGAAAGGCTCTCTTCATATTGCCGGAGTCGGCCAGCCACTTCATCCACTGTGGGTCCATCCACATTTACTTTTCCAGTCGATGACTGCCAGTGAGTTGGCATACGATGATGGTGCATTTCACACAAATTTTTGCCACATGGGTCGGGTACACTGGACTTCATCAGGGTCTGTGGGCAACTGTGCATTGTCCGGATCATAATAAACCATTTCCCGCACAGCTAATTCCCTCAGATATTGGATAGCTCTCTCCATGGTGGTCCACTTGCCTGGCCGACATACGACATCTTCACTGAAAGGATACCTTTCCCTCACACTTGACAGGAGTCGCCTCCAGAGGCTGAGGGCCTGTGCCTTCTTCCCAATTGCCTTGTCAATGCCCCCTTCCCTCGACAAGGATCCCAGCTGCTTGGCCTCCCTGCCCTCCAGTTCCAGGCTACTGGCCCCGTTATCCCAGCAGCGGAGCAGCCAGGTAATAATGTGCTCCCCTGGAAGGCGCCTGAAATCTTTCCACATATCTCGCAGCTCACTCAGGGACAGGGATCGGGTGATCACTTCTGGTTCTGGCTCTTCTTCCTGTTCTCGTGATGGTCCCTGTTCATCATCATCTCTCACTAAGCGAACCAATTTCTTTGTGTATTTCTTTTTGTGTATAGGGGCGACTGATACTGGTATGGGTTGATCTTTTGGCTCAGCTACAGTGCCTGTTGCAGGGGTTTGGGTAGCTGCAGTGCCTGTGGGTCCGCTCTCTCTCTCTGGATGGTGCTGTCTACTGTCAAGCAGTGTTGGATAGATTGTGGCCAGGGCCCAGCACAGCGCATTAAGTTGTGTCTCCTTAGAATCCCCACAGCATTTTCCTTTCAAATGTTCCACCATTTTTTCAGGGTCTTGCAGTTGTTCGGGAGTGAAGCTCCAAACCATTGGGGGTGAAAAGGTCTCCAGATACCCGCCCATACTCTCCCACATGCCCTGCCAGCCCTGACCACTCAGCCTTGGGGAAGATCCCTGGGTGGTATTCTTGAAACAATTTTTGCTAACCCTGAACAGGACTTGGAAAACATGCAGGAGACCTAGCAATAGGAATATACTGGCCTGAACATTCCAAGGGTATTCAAAATTCTCAAAAATTGTTGTGACCAACCAAAAGGGAAAAGGGGAGGTGAAATAGTGAGAGAAGGTATCCCCCCCATCTTCCCCATAGATTGGGTGCAATTATTAATCAATTCTGAAAGATATTGACCGAGGTACGAGCATGACCAAAATGCTACGTACAAGTACCAGCTCAGACTGATGCCTGTTGATGATATCTTATCATAAGTCATTCTCACACAGTACAACAATATGAGAACAGGAACCCCTCTCCCAGAGGTGATAAACAGCGCTGCATGGATTACATAGAGTAAAGATGGGTTTACAAACCAGAGCCATGGGACCAAACAGAACATCATTATCACCAGCGACTGTTTCAATAACATTATAAGTGCTTATAACAATTTTGTTTAAACACACTTGGGTCAGACTTGTCATTATCACAACCCCTTGAGCCCCACGTTGGGTGTCAAAAAGGACTGACGTGGTTTAGGCCCAGCCAGCAGCTGAGCACCACGCGCTGCTGGCTCACCCCTCCCCTGGCGGGATGGGGAGGAGAATGGAAGAACAAGGGGAAAATAGTCAACAACAGTACTGATAACAGATATTCACAATGGGTGATAACAGAGAACAATTTACCGATCCAAGGACAGACCAACCGTATGCTCCAGCCCCATCCTGGAACTGTGCCAAAACTGCCCCCTCCCCTGCCTGACTAGCCCCCCTTTTATGGTGAGTGTGACGTCACATGGTATGGAATAGCCCCCGGCCAGCTTGGGTCACCTGTCCTGGCTCCTTGCCAGAACCAAGACACCAGATCTTGTAGCAATTTGAAGATGGGTCTTAAAAATACTTAAAAAGAACACTAATGGCAAGATCTCACTATTTAACAATCAAGAAAAGATAGGAAAAGAGGGGAAGATGACTCAGACAAAAAGTGACGTCTGGTCTTCTGTATTCTGATATGTAGAAATGTATTGAGCATATTATTGAGCTCTGCTTTCTCTTGCAAAAAGTGCTTTGCCTCTAGGCCTAGGTGATGTGGCTAACTGGAGAGTGTCTTCTGCTTCTGCTGAAAGAATTTTCTAATCTGACTGGCTGGACCTGTGTTTGTCTTTATTGTAAAATAGCATGCCATCTATGGCTTTTTTAAAACTTGGTCTGGAGAATTTTTCTGTTATTGGAAAATGTCCTGTGCTGAGTTTAGCTATGCTCTTCTATCTGTTTCTGTCTTTCAGTCATGCAATAAGATAAAGTGATTTCATTGAGTCACTTGATTTGTCTTCAAGCAGGCATAACTGATGAAATGTTATTAAATAGCTGCAAATATTCTACTATAGCAATACTTCTGATTTTCTGCCCTTCTGTGAAGAAGTTCATAGGATCTTTTCATTTAAGGACCTTTATATTTTGTGAGCTGACAAGGTGTTCTTATCGTTTAGACTTGTTCCTCTTTTTGGCTAACCAAAAGATTTTGCACTTTATCTCTTGTATACATTCTTTTCCTCATCAGGGTTTTTGGTCTTTCATTAATCTGTCTGTACTAAAGGTATTACGTTTCTTACTATAGAACTACCGGTTTAAAATAGCAGTGCTATCAGCTCTCTGTCTCTGATATTCTAAGGATAAGTCAGGAAAAACTTGTGGGGAGATGTCATAGAAAATACTTTGAAAAGCCAATCTCAGAATATGAATTCATAACTAAGATACTTAAAACTGTGAACTGGACAGAGATATATTGTCATTAGTAATTTTTATGCTCCCTTCTTTCACACAGGTGCTAACAGCTCCTTCTCCTCCATATTGACAGAGGTTAACTACCACTCTCTCTCTAGTGGTCCAATTGATTTATGTAATTAGATTACACTAAGACCTATAAACCTTAACCTATACTTAGGCTGGATTGTTCTGCTTTTTGTATGAATTTATGACAGAACACTAATTGCAAAATTTTGTGGTTTTGGCTGCTGTATCAGCTGGCCTAACACAAGATAACTACCTTTGACTTTTGCTATTTAATATCTATAGCATGATATGAAGTATTTTCAGTATCTTCTGATCAGTTGTCTAGGCAATAAAATTTTCTCAAATTGGTCTGTTATGGAACATGCTTAGATATTAAAATATAAAGCTATATTTTTTCCACATTAGATGATATTTTTTGAAGATATCTTCTGATATTTTAACTTGTTTATGGCACTGAACCAGGTAATCTGCAGTATCCTTACTATAACATGGGAAAAAGGACTATAGAAGAAAAGACCTTGTCTGAAGTTGTGAATTTTTTTCACCTGGAGCCTACATATTAACTTCACTAATTAGTTGGTTTAGTTTCAGCGTTCTGTGTGAAATGTTCCAACAGTTTTTACTGTTACGTCAAGGGTCAAATGCATGAAATCATGTTGACATGATTGCTAATAGACACTCTTTTATTCCCACTATGAGGAATATTTCATTAAGCCTATATTTCATTCTCTCATGTAGTGTGTAGAACAGTCTGTTGCAAGCTTCACTAGAGGCATGATTGGCCCTTCTCTAATTAAATTTCTAGGGAACTTGGGGTATGCCAGAATTTTATTACGTATAAGAACAATACAGAATTTTTAAAACTAATCATGTCTGATCCTTGGCATGTGTTCTCTCTTGATTTAATCCTTTTCACTTTTGAAAGATGATGACAGTATCTTGTTGAAGTCTGAGAAGAGATTGTATCTGATGCTTTTGAATTAGACCTCTGGTGGTTTTGACAATTTTTTTTTAGTTGAAGTGAACTGAAGACATTTAGCTCATCATTTCAAAGAGTAGAGGTGAGTTAAAGTTTCTAATAAATGCATATATTTAAAATGAAAGACTTGAATTTGTGTGCACATATAGATTTAAATGCTTAGCTGTTGCTGACAAACCTAAAAAAATCATGGTTGTCATTACTGGAAATTGAAGAACAAGCAGTTTTAGAAGTTCCACTGTATTGTTAAAAATGACAATAATTTAATAAAGATATGTGCATAAAATTTTTGCAAAGCAAAAGATCAGATTTTGTGTCAGCTGATTTCTACACCTGTTAGACAAATCTAGGTATACTGGACTAAAAAGTTTATTTTGTTTGCCTTGTTCTTCATAGCTCTAATTGTCAATCCAGTTAGGTTGATAAGGGCTCACACCTGACAGTATATTGGGGAATATGTAGAGCGAAAGCTAATGATGCCTATTACTCTTTTGCAATGAACATTGATACACATTGTATTTTTACAGTTTGTCATCTGTGGATGTTTAGTGCCCCATGTGAAAGCCTTTTTGCATTAAACAGATGGTCTAGGGAAATGTTGCTTTTTGTGAACTGTCCTCTGCAGAGGTGGACAGAAATCAGCATGCTTACTGAGTTGAGAGTACGAGGGCTTTCCCTGAGCTTTTGCACTTCTAAAGCATTGCATAGTAATAATAAATGTTTGGCCCATCATAACATAGTAGGATCTCCTACTTTTGGCTTCTTTTCCTAAGTTCATATGAGCAATTGAGTGGAAGCAAGGCTCAAGAGGAGGAAAGAAGACAACAGCCTCAAAGGGACCATGTGGCAACAAACTGTGTTTTGAGATCAATGTTTCCTCTTGTTTTCCTGAATGATATAAAGTGTTGTTTAGAAATGTTACTTGGTTCTACAACTGCACTTAATAAGAAAGTTATGGGTATGTTTTCCATGAACTTAAATGCTTGCTTTTTCTTTGTGCCTGGAAAGAATTTAAAAGTTTATGTCAGTTGAAATCAATACTACCCAGGTCTTTCCCATCTATAACTTTTGTAATGTGTAATATGGAGTGCTTAAAACTAAATTGAAATATTCAGGGTAAAAACTCAGAGTGTGAACAAAGCAAGATATTAATTCCACTAAATGCATGGTTTTATTTAGTTCCAGTTCCACACAGTCATTCAGAAAAATCACCATGACATTTCTTATCCCTACAAATAATGCACTATCACGATCAAAGGAGAAGAACAGATTCTATAGGACAATCTTATGTATGTAATTTTGTACTCTATAATAAATTTGTTGTAGGAAAAGTTTGAACATAGTGGGAAGATACAAAGCTTCAGAGCACTGGTAAGGGAGATCGTGGAAGAGCTTTTTCATAGGATGAACGTGGTAGTATCTGAACTTCCAGGTAACCTTTCAAAATAGGGACCTGTAAATGTAATTTTAGAGATTGCTGCCACATATATGGAAAACAAAATAACAGTTGAACAATGGGTTGTTACTAGAAAAAAAAAAAAAAAAGGCTTTAAAGTTCCTAGAACTTGTATCCTAGTAAATAGTACTGATTATCTTATCTGGGCGTTTTATACTGGTTTCAATAGTGAAAAATAATTAATGTTGCTTTCTACCAACACTGAATTAGAAAGCTTGTAAAAACTAAGGAAAACAATTTACTGTCCATCTACCATCCATCTCATGGTTTCTTTCTACTGCTCTCCCTCTCACTGCTTATGTAGTGCTGTACATATAAATGTGCAGTGTTGTATTCCTATAGCTTTAACTGGTTGTAGAGTATCTTTTGCAGCTTAAGATTTAAGTGCAAGGAAATAGCGTTGATCTTGCTTTACTGTTGCTATGGAACTATTTACATATCATGCTTCAGTGGTATGCTCTTAGACCGAAGTTTTCAAATGTTCACACCTGCATTTGGAAATTAGAATCTATACATCTGGCCTTAAATGATTGCAGGTTTTTCCATTACTCCTGTGTCTTTTTCACTACCATGTACACATGGTACACATGGCACAGACTACTGTTTTGATAATATCTGCATTGCAGCAGTGTGGATGTAAACCAGAGGTTTCAAACATAGCAAGAAAGGGTGAGCAATCCTGGAGATGCGGACGTGGCAGGGCTGCAAAGTGTGCTGTCAGAGAAAAACTACCATTTCCAGGAGTGGGGGAGGGGAGCATGGATGTTGGGACTTACTGTCTGCTTCTTTCTCTTTCTCATCATGCCCAGCCAAGTATGGTGGGGTGGCAGAATGGGGAAAAGGACATGTCTCCATCTTGACATAAATTTCCTCTCATACCAAAAGGGCAAGGTGGGGTGAATGAAGAGGGAATACCTTGCTGTGAGTCACCACTGGTACAAGGACTTCTGGAAGAAGGAGTAGCATATGATAGGGAGCATGGCATGCCAGAAACAGCTTTTTAGCAGTTGCTTTGCCCAGACCAGATTCAATTGCATCTGAAACTGCTCTGAGCTGGCAATAGTGAACTTGAAGATAACAACAACTTTGAGGTACATAAAGCCTATTGTCATTCTTAGAAAACTTCATGTCTCCTCTGTAATTTGTTTGACCCATATTACTATAAAAATGTCACTCTAACTTATAAAACAACCCCTCTCCTCCTCAAAAAACTGATAACTTCTTGTTTTCTGTTAAATTTGTGCATACTTAGTGCATGCTTATGTGAAAGAGATGTTTCTCTGAACAACTGTTGAAACTTCTGTTAATTGCGAGCCCTATCATAGCAGGTGGGAAAGCCCTGTTGTGGGCAGGCACTGTTCTGTGTTAGTTGCTGTACAAATATAGGAGAAAAAAAGTGCCTGATTTCCCAGGGCCAAAAAGCCTGCAGGCATCATTTTGTAGGTGTTTTTACTGGTAAGTGCAATTTGAGTCATGGTGCTATCCTTTCAAGCTCCACTGTCATCTGTACATATATGTTTCTTATGCAGCCCTGGTATGACAAGGCATCATAGTCAATGGATATGCAAAGGTTGCAGATGAGAATATTTTTATTGGTAGGAACCAGCTCTAAAATTTAAATCCAGATCCACCGCTTATTTCTCTAGAACCTTTTTGAAGGATTTCCAACTTTTGTTTTATGTCATAATTTTCTGTTTTATTACATAGAAAATGGATGAAACAAAAATCATGCTCTCCCCAGCTTTTAAATTAGAGTTTTTTAATTTCCTGCTGTTGGGAAATTTATAGATCACCCCCTAAAACCTCACAGAACCTTTCAGACAGAGAAAGCTGTTAACATGGGAGTGTACTGGATAAATAACTTAAAGGGAATCTTGATAGGTTTTAACTCTTTTGGGAGAAGCAGAAAGTTTTCTTTGAGATTTATAGAACAATCCTCAAGAAAAGAAAAAGAAAGGGATTTGCATGTGAAATATAATATTACTTTGCAAAACACTTGGTTTGTTGAAGTATTTTCATTTGACTTGAGACTGTAATGCCCAGTGGTATTTTAATATAAACCATGTTCTAGCAAAAAGGGAATCAGCAAGCCTACCATATGTGGGGTTTTTAATGCGCTTGTGGCTTCATCCTCATCTTCAAACTGAAGTATCCCACAGCAAAACAAAATCCTAGCTCAGGTGGGATCAAAAAGAAGACAGAAAGGGCTAGATTAAATTAATAATGAAATGGAATAATTAATTTATTCACTTACAGCAGTTGACAATCATAGTGAAGTGAGTAAGAGAGATGATGAATTTTTAACAGTCTTTATCATCATTTAAATATTGGGAAGCCCTGGACATGTATTTTTCATTTCATTGCACTAGGGTAAAAAGGTTGTGTCAAAACTAAGACATGCATAATGGGTTCTTTCAGAACATGGAAAAAAAACCTCAAAGTGAATTATTTTCGTCTAGCTTAAGTGATAACACCTGATAGAGTGCAAAATGGTGTTTACACTGCATGCAGAGGATAAGATTGAACTGCCTCCTCTGGGCTCTGCAAACACACACACCCTACCACCTCCTCCTTACAACCCCCTCTTTAAAAAAACAGTTCTTAACTTCTGTTAACTACAGCATCTTCTGTTTCATTATTTTTATGCATGCGGTTTACTGCTAACATAGATCCATGGCTGTGAGTACTTTGGACTTCCACAATTTGAGTGCCATTTTGGCACCAGGTCATCATCTCTCTGAGTTGCTGGGACTAAATCCCTTTTGTACTGGAGTTCCTTTCACTCTTGTACTCCCCTACCCTCCGTGTGGTGAAGCCTTAAAGTTTTTTAAATGTCTGTTACATAAATTTTGTTATTACTTGACCATAATGGAGTGCCAGTGTAAACAAAGTTGCTATCTACTGATTTCAACTGAAGTTTTGTCTATTCTGTGGTTCCAGAAATGTCCTAAGCTAACCCAACTCACGTGAATTGCTTTTCCCCTTCTGATATGAAATTTGTAGCTTACACTGAAAGTAATGGCACTGATCTACTTGTTTTAAAATACATCTGAGGTTCTTCTGGACTCCTTCAGGAGTGTATTTAGGCATCCTCTCTCTCTCTCTCTTCGCGACTTGTTATTGCCTAGATGTAATAAGTTAGGAAGGAGGTCTGAGAGGAGTCAGGGACAAGGAATTATAGGACTACTGAGGATGGATTTATAATTTTTTTTCCAGTTCATTGGATTCCCAGAAAGGGAGAGGCACCAGGAGTGAGCAGGGCTGGGTTAGCCTCCAATCTAACTACAGAGCCCCTCAAGATTGCAGTTGAGGAACGGAGCTGAGGATTGCACCTGCAGATGGTTGGCAGATCTGGGCCAGCAGAGGACTGAAAAGACTGATCAGTTATTGCTGTAGAGCCCAAAGAATCACAACCAGTTTTATAAACTACTTCCACAAAATTTCTATAAGGTAAGACTATTGCTAACAATGCAGATAATTTATAAAAGACTCATGTGGTTGAGGTGTCCTTGGACTTGAAGTGTACTCTCTGAAGTATGAACTCTTGTCTTCCATATTTTGAGCTGCAATTAGAGCTAATGGAAATTTTTTTTACTGATCAGCCTTTAAAATTTCATCAGGCTAATGTGATTTGTATACTTGATGTGTGCATTTCATCTACATTTTTTTTTTATCTGCCAAAGTGTACACTACATAATGAACTGGAATGCTAAGTTCCCATAAAACAACAAGGACTACACAAACAGCTGAGCTTGGAGAAGTAATTGATTGTTCATCAATCAAAATCTGCTTTATTACCTGTGAGGTGTAATAAGCAGGAAATAAAGTACTTGTAACCCATGTGATGTCTTCAGCTACCTGAAGTGAGTTCAGATGATGCTTTTATAACCATTATATCAGTCAACTTGTCATGGATACCTTATTGTATGCAGTGATACCCACTAGAAGTGATGGCACTGGCCTCCGTAAAATACCATGTGGCTGTGTAACTCAGGAGTATGGTGTTATTCACTGTTGTAGCAGCTGCTGTTGGGTCCTATGTCCTTAAATCATTCTTAACTAAGTCAATAACCCCAACTGTTGCACATCTTAGGTGTTCCTTTTTTAATTATTGTTATTTTTTTAAAAAATAGTAGTTGAAGGAAGGCAGCACTGGTAATTCAGTCCAGGGTCACTACTTACAAGACAGGCTCTTAATCTGCTGGAACAAATGTTTGGCAATATTAATGCTGCTTCTATTTATAAACTTAGTAGTAGTTTTTCCACCTTTGTTTAATGCTGAGCTACTGTTTGGTGCCTCCCATCTTTAGACAGATACTTTTGTAACACTGTCAGCCACAGCACTAGATGTAAATTCTTTCATCAATTCTTTTAATTTTTTTCCTTTTGTGTATTCTGTGAGGAATCCATTGTAAAAATAAGTATTCTCATAAACTGCTATAGCCAGTATGCTGGTTTGATTATTATTTGTCACTAAATATAGTGTTTATGGTAGTTTTGGCATTGCTCCTTCCTAATCAGGAAGATACGTTGTAAGTATTTATTTTAGCATTTTGTATTGGTTTAATATATATTTATTCAGACTCTTAATTTTTACATTTGTCCATTATGTTAAGAGATAGAGAATAATTTATTTCATATTTAATTACCTTTTTATTCATGGTCTGTGTCAAACTTAATTTGCATGAAAGTAGGAGTTCAGTTCCTGCAAAAGCACAATTTAAAACCATTTCTATTACTTGATTAGAATTAACGGACTTTTTGCTTTACAGATGCTTAACTTGAAAGGTGTTAGATATATCTAATGAGTTAACAGATTTAACAGAGTTAAGGCAAAACCTTTCATGTGTCACAGAAATTGGAAGTATTTGATTTTTTGGAAATGGAATTAAGTAAATATAATTTTGATTAAGCTTTATGTCTCAGGTCCTCAAATGTGGGGGTTTCGTACACTGTCATTCCTGGTGGGGGGAACTTGTGCCTGTGCTAGGCTACACACTTGTGCACTCCGTAGTGCTGTTTTGGGAATCTGTAATACAAACCTAGTATGGTCCTGTTCAGAAAGTTTCACTTCTTATGTTAAGTGTTGCTGTCTCTATGTTTGCTTTTGGTCTTTTCTGGTTAAGTGGTCTTTTCCTTGGTATGTATAAGAAGATTTAAGTGGTTGAGTTTCTCTTTAAATAAATGCAGCAGATTTCAGCTGTGCATTGGCATACATCCACCTCTAGCTTTGAATGGGTTTATTTTTAAAAAACAGTATTAATAAAACAATAATCAGGCTTCATTTATTTTGATTTTATTTTCCCTCTTTATTTGCACCTTCCTAAGCAGAATCAAAATAATTCAAGCACTAACTCTTAAGAATTCAACAGACGCTCAGAACTGAATAGACTTTCACAAGTATGAGAAGGCCATTTAAGTGACTTATCAGTTGGTATAATTACTGGGATTAAAATGTATTTTCCACTCTGAAATATCTATCTTGAAATTTTTCTTTTGTAATATCAAATTGATTCTCTTTGTGCGTAGTCCCTTTTCCAAAATGAACTATCATCTTGAATGTTTGATTTTTGCAAACTTTTAAAAACAATGCATTTTATTTGAAATACATTTTGTGTTTATAAATGACTGAAACATAGCTGAGGGCCTACTGGACAACCCTGGCGTATCTTATATATCTGAGATGTGGAGGAAATGAATTGCATATGTGAAGGCATGAACAACATCACCCTTCTTGTACATTGTGGTTTGCAGTCATGTTTCCTTGTTCAGTTTATGGCTTACAAGCTGATAGTGTGTATATTCATTTTTTTAATTGTATTTTATTTCATATTTCCTGGTTTTGCACATTTGCTTATGACTTTGCTCATTTATCTGTTCCTTTTACAGCACCTTGGACTGTTACAGAAACTGAGATTTAAATTAGCATCAAGTCTAATGGTTACAAATGCAGTTCTAAATTTACAGTGCGTAAACATTTAAGAGAAAATGAGTATCTGTTGACACAAAATAGCAGTAGGAGTTCATGTGTTTAAGGACAGATGTACCAAAGGGCAAAATTTAGTTTCAAATTAGTTGGATCTGTGGTATTGGAGGTTAAAGAAAGGGGGCACAACTCTCCACTTGGGTACATGTATGCACTCACACACATATTTCCTCTTTCTCTCACTGATACAAAACACAAAAGCCTTGTGCAAGGTCCTAACTAATCACAGATATGCCTCTTATGAAGCAAACAAGAGTGTTTGTCATGCTTGGAGACGAGTACATGCATTATACTGTTCCTCACTGTGATTAGAATGGAAACAGCAACAGGAGCTGTCACTGTCACACGTAAAGAAGTGAAGGATCCCTCCTTGCAGAAAAGCAGGTTTTTAGTTGAATGGGAAAATGAGGGAAAAGCCATTACTATGGCTATTGAAGTAGCAATTGTAGCTGTATTAATGGCCACTAAGAAAAATTGCTGTACGGAAGTTCGCAGCGGGGCAAGGACATAGATGCCAATCTTTAGTTATAGAATAAGAGGATTGTTTGAAGACTTGGATGTGCTGCCTTTCAGTTTGTTTTACCACATTTGATCACTGACCTGAAAAAAGAATAGTATTAGAGTGTGTCTGAAATCTAATTGTGCTTGGGTACAGTTAACTAGAACACTTGCTGCTAGGTTGATGCCAAGAAACTCACGCAGCAAATATTGATCCATGCAATTCCCAAAGTAAAAAGATTCAGCTTTTTGTCAGGTGCAAGGATTTGATGCTAGCTAAAAGAAAGAGGTGAATATCACAAGAAAACTCTTTTCTGAGTAGTTTTTAGAGTGGATATGCAGGTGTCTGCTGCCGTCTAAGACCTTGAACAAGGAAAGCAGTTGAGTAGTTTATAAATCTATCCTATTGAGGAAAGCATGTAAGCAGAAACTTAATTTTTAAAATTGAGTACAAAACTGTCCTTTCTGGAAAAGGTGGCAAATATTTTATGACTTCCAAGAGAATGTCACTCCAGCAAGACCACATGTACTTCATGTCTGTAGCAGGCTTTGTAAATAGTTTACTACTACAAGATGAAGTTGTCAAGAAAGAGGGGAAGTGATAAGAGTGAACAAAGGGAGGAAGAGGAATAAGATTGTGGGCTACAGATGTTTTCAATCGTAAAAAGAATTCAAGTCTTTTACTAGATTAGCACACATATTTTGGAAGAGTAAAAACCTGACTTTTTTTCTGTAGAGGGAATGCTAGTAACAAACCCATTTATGAGCATTTGTCACACAGAATACCATGGTGCAATCCACTATGGCGTATCTTGAGTCACTGAGACCAGTATACTAAGCAAGTTATGAAAAGATTTACAATATGAAATGTCTGGGATGTGAAAGCAAGATTTAATGTTTGTGACATAAACAGTGTCACAATCCCTATTATAATTATGCACTGAAGCAGATTGAGATGAAGATTTTACTAAAACATCTAAACTGACCTTTCTTGGCTGATTTAGACCAGCAACAAAAATCATTCACAGATTCATGCCTTTATGCCAAACAGCAGTATATTAAAAGAGGAAAAAAAGAGAGAGAGGAAAAAAAAGAAATAAAAAAGTAAGATTATTTCTTAGGTTTACATGAATCTTTTATCCTGTCCATGGTGTTGATAAGTAAAATTAATAAGCATATGGCCTGCTCCTGGGCAAGTTACTGTTTAGCCACTATATTATGAGAAACCCTAATAGGGACAGTTTTACTTTTAGAGGTAAGGCAAACAATAAACTTCTGTTTACCAGTTATCATGTGGAGAGACAGCAAGTATCCATGACCTGCTTTGAGAAGCAGATGCTTACGTTCCTGAAACTCTTGTCACTGGGTTGTTTATTCACAGAGAACAGTATTAGCCCAAAGAGCTAGTTCACCTGCCTTAACATCCCTCTTGCGGTCCTCAGGTGGGGTGGGATTTTCCAGAATTTTGAATATAGCTTCAAATCAGTCACAGAAACCTGCAAGTTCCCATATGTATGCTCTGAAGATTTCTTAATGATGTATATATGTTCATACAGATAGATGTACTAACATATATTTAAATTTTATTAACTGTTACAGTGATGTGTTGTAGTACTTGGCTATCGTAGTAAGTGGCTGTGATCTAAACTTGCATACTGCATGGTTTATGAATGCTACAGCAGTCCCAATGCTAAGGAATGCTAGTAAGTGGCTCACAATACTTGATTTCTTGCTCGAAGACCAAATTCCTAGAGTCAGGTAATTGTCAGAGGTAATACTTAGAGAACCATTGCTTCGCTTTAAAACATAATGTAGAGGTTTAAAACAGCATCCCTGTGGGAAGGCAAGGGTATAAAACTACTTCTTTGAAGATGTAATGTTGTAATTTTAGGAAAGGGATGATACAGCAATTGTAGAGGTTTGCAGTGATTGTCAGAGTCTTCTTACGGTTTCTTATTCTTGGCCCTCATACATATGGGGAGAAACTTGGAAATATTGCCTGAATGAATCTGAATGGCTCAAAAAGACAAAAGGCAAATGAAGGTGGTGTATTAATATAGATCATATTTAATCTATGTAATATTTGTTTATTTATTGGAACACTCTTGAAACTTTTTGGTATCTGTCACATGAATTTTTAACTCAGGACCAGTGGTATTGTACCAATAACAGTAATTTCACTACTAGTCATTCTAGTGATGTTGAAGTACTAGTTACTGTTACTTTATTTTAATAATTGTAGTAAAATAATGACAGCTGTTCCTTCATGAAAGTACAATATGCTGGCAGGTCCTCCTGGGTTTCAGATGTAGGGTCATGCCTGATACAGTAAGAAATAAAAATCATGCTTGAGGTTTTTTGGTTCTTTTTTTTTGGCACAACAGAAGCCGATACTTGCCTGAGAATCTAAAATCAAACAAGGAAATAACAACTGCATTGCCTTTGTGCAAATCTTCACCTGGGCTTATTGTATATATTAGTAATGAATCAAGTCTTCTAAATGAAATTTCTTAGACATTAATAGACTTAATTTTGTATTGGTTCAAAATCTTTTCAATTTAATCCTTCAAGTGGAACAACTTTTTAAAAACAAACTAAATGAAATTTTTTTTTAAAAAGAACACAAACCACAACCCTTCTCTGACAAGCTCTTTGTAATTACAATGGCAATAATTTTTTTAACTGTAAAATTTACATTCCTCAGACACATTTTTCAGAGCATCAAAGGGTGTTGAATACCATTATTGGATCTGAATGAAAGGTGACATATTTCAACAAATACTTGGTGAAAATTTTCTTGTGTCCATGTACATTCCCATGGTAGTCTAATGAGCTGCAGTATATACAATATCTTCAAAAAATAATAAATATATGTTTCCTACTGATATATTTCAGTGAATTCTTTGCATGCAATGTCATGCACCGGCATTTGTCCACCATCAGGTTCCCCAACTGATTAATAACAAACACCTTTTCAACCTGTTTTCCCTTTGGAGTTTAATGTGGGTTTTTTTTCCTATTTTTCCTGTATGTCAATGTGGGTGCAACTTTATCAGGGCTGCTAATATATATCTACAGCTAGTGTGTTATGAACCTACTCTGGACAGGAAGGCTATTTTTTGTTCACTCTGAACTTTGCAATCTGCTTTCACTAACTACAGCACTTCCTATATCAATGGGACAGTTTCTGTTGTTTTATAGGTTCTAAGATTGATTTAATGTCTTAAATTCAATTTGCCTATTAATTTCCAAAGCTGTTTGTTTTACATACTACAAAGTTATAGCAATTAAATCTATTACATAATAAAAACCAAAGGGAAAAGACAAGACTTTCCTTCCTATAAAGATTTTCAGTGATTAAGCTGTTGAGATGTCACTGTCTATAGGAGAGAAAAAAAGGACCTCAGGGACAGATCCATGCATAAGAGAGACAACATGCCTGAAAACATTGGACAACATTAGCCTGTGTTTCTAGAGCTGTTCCAAGCCTGACAAAGTCTTACCCACATATTGTAGATGTGTTGTTTTATAGAGTGTAAATTTAACTTTGAAACACAGAAAAAACAGCAACTTCTTTTGTTGCTTGCAGACTTTGAGTCAAGATCGGTACCTTTTTTGACAGAAATGTCACAGCTGTTATGTTCATGCAAGCTCCAGTAGTAGGTCATGTTAGTGAGTGTAATAATGCCCTTTTTTGGGGGGGGACATCCCAGTTTTTACTGTGTCTAGCTAATGAATTCATGGTGTCTGAGATCTCTAGTGTGTGCTGCATGACCTTGTGTTGTTTGAAGTGGTAGATGGTACTGTGTTGTCATTGGACAATAGCACTGATAGGCTTTTCTTCTTGGCATGAAATTTACTTTTCCCTTTTAAGGATTTCTTCAAAGCTGTTTTATGACACTTTTTCTTAGGTGGAGTTTTCATAACGTTATTTGAGGGGATTGATTCCATCAACTTTTTAAAGAGTGGCAGGTTTTTAGAGTCCTGTTGGCTCTTTCCTAAATGCAATGCAAGAAATGGCAAATGAGAACTAGTCAGTAAGTCTTTTCTAAAAACTGTGATTGACGTTTCCCTGATTTTATTGAGACTATTTCTATACAATTACCAAAAAAATCCTGATCCCCCCTTCAAATATTCCCTCTGAAGCTGTGATAGTTCTCTTAAAACAGTGCAAATGGAAGAAAGTATTTAATCTAAAGAATGATGTTCTTGCTAGGAAAAAGTGGAAATGGAAAAATGTATTTAGGCAGGATATAAGAAGGAAACTTCAAACAGTTAATCCTAGAGCAGTCTTCCAATGGGAGCAACAGGCAGAAAAACCTAATTGATCTAGAGATGAAATAGATGAGTTTGCAAAAATTTCATAAGTGCTTTCAGGAGGATTCTAGCTTGTTGGTTGATGAGGTTCTTACTGGTGGTCTTATACAGAGTTCGGATCAAAATGTTAGTAGTAAGCAGAAGAAATACCAAACCTGTCAAAATGGCTCAGCGCTAAACTCTGTAGAAAAGCAAACTCTACCAAAGGCCCATACCAAATGCTTTAGAGGGAGATATTAGAACTTCAGCGCAGAATGTGTACCTCATATCACATTCAATCCCAGTTGTTAGTATGTGTGATGGGCTTTAGCCTTCCAGCATAAGATTTAATATATATTCCAAGTATACAAATTGTGTATGTCTGACAGACTAGAGAGCAGCTATATGGTGTTTCCTACTTCAGTCATGTTTATGTGTGTGATGATCAGGTTGCTGCTGTTCATTCTCAGTAGCGTGTTCTCCACTTGAAACAAGTCAATTCTGTAACTTAGGCTGCCGCTTACCATTACTGTTGAAGGTGATAGCTTTGTGTTTAAGAGATCTGGCGTGGATGGCAGCATGAGGCTTTGCTCTTTCACATGCTACCTTTACCATAATTTCTTTCTCCTGTTGTGAAGCAAACCTTATACACTGGAGAATTCCCCTTTTGCTTTATTAGGGTTCAGATTTCACTTACTTGCCACTAAAGATATGTCATGGTTCAGCCCCAGCTGGCAGCTGAGCACCATGTGGCTGCTTGCTTGCCCCTCCCTCTCTCCTGGTGGGATGGGGAGGACAATGGGAAGAAAAAGATAAAACTTGTGGGTTGGGATAAGGCCCGTTTACTGGGACAGAAAAGTGAGAGAGAAACAACACCACCACTACTTATAACAGCATATACAAAATGGGTGATAAACAATGCAATTTCTCACCTGACGACCGTACACTTAGACTGTTCCAGAGCCCGTCCTGGAGCCTTGCCACCCCTCCCCGACTAGCCGCCTTTTACGCTAAGCATGACATCATATGTCATGGAATACCCCTTTGGCTGGTTTGGGTCATCTGTCCTGGCTGTGTCCTGTCCCAGCTTCTGGTGAAAATTAACTCTATCCTAGCCAAAACCAGGACAAGATAGAAGAATCTATTGATTCTCGAGTGACTGCTACATAGCAGTTGATTTGCAGAATATACCTTTGAACACCATGATTCAGAGAAAATTGACCTACTTCCATAAAGATTTCAAAAGTCACTCAAATTTTCATCTGATGGGAAAGACAGAAAAGGTGACATGAAAGAAAATATCAAGGAAAGTCCTACTTTAGTTCATGTTTTATTACATCTTCTGACTCCCTGTTTACATTGTACAGATTCTACTGGAAGCCTCTAGTACGATCCAATTGCATTCTGTAAACTATATGTGTTCACAGTGAAGATGATACAGAATTTTCTTCCTTTATTCAGCTCAGAGCTATTTACATCTTTTATATTGTATGTTCTAAACACCATCTTAATAGCTTTATTTCAGTTAACTGCTTTGAACCCACCATCTGAAGAGAAGAGCAAAGACTGGAATATTCCTCAGTTATTGAGAGGTTTTGCTGCTTAACTGAAAGCTGCTTCTACTGAAATTAGCTAAACAGAAACTGGATGAGAATATTTAGCTTTCTGACAAATGGAGAAAAAAGTCTGTCTACCCTCACATCCTCCATCAGTTCTGGCTAAGGATGACATTGCGCCCACAGATGCTTTGAAGTGTAAGGATCTCCTGTTTTAGAGAGAGAGAAAAGTTAACACAATTAAAACGAGGTCAAACCAGCTTCTTTCTTTAAATGATGTTGTTCAGACTGTTGGGATTGCAGGCATAAGGCATATGTTTGAATAATATGCAAAGGCTTCTCTTTTATCTGTATTCATTTGCAGTAATTCTTTTTTTCTTCTGCCATACTCCCCCAGGGTTATAATGAATTCAGGGAGATGCTATGTTTAAAAATCTTAACAGCCTAACCTGAAATATATTACTATCATCAACTTAATAGAATGTTCTTGAGAAAGGCAGGCCTGTCGGAGAAAAAACTATATAATGTTTGATTTGGTGAGGCTGGGTGTTTGGGGTTTTTTTGATTTTGGGTTTTGGTTAGGGTTTTTTTTTAAGACGTGAGTTATTGTTTGCCTGACCTGTATGCTGCTGTAGAACTGTGAAGGTGTTAGTGGTAGGACTTGTCCCTCACTCTGAATGCAGTCCTGCTGTTACTTGGATTATATTAGAGACTATATGCATAATCTCAGATGGGAGCCCTAGGTCAACACACCTAGGAAGCAATGATCCCTATTTCAAAACAGGCTGTCTAAATAGGAAAACAATGGCTGAAATGAGGAGTTCAGAGAGAAAGAAAATGTTTTTGTCAAGGAGGTTGAAATCAGATCACCTGTCTTCTAGCTTGGCCTGTTAGATCCTGCTCTGTAAAGGCAGGAGGGAAGAAGTAAGCTGTCTTTTGTATGATGCCCTCTGTAATCAAGTTTTTTGAAAATAATGAAGAATCAGTTATTAATACAGTGTGAATGAAAGGAGAATAAGGGCCAGGTTATCTCATTCACTAGGAACTACTTTAAAAACACAAACATTAACATGCTTTTTCTTCAAAGTAGGAGGGAGACATGAGATACAGTCCTGGAAAGAAAACCTTTTATAAGAAGTGAGTAAGGAGACCTCCTACCACAGTAATATACTTTTCCAGTTGCTTAGAATTACTTTATGTTGTTAGTGTTTGGATTTATTAAACATTATGTGTAGATCTCCAAGTACTGAGTAAAAGCATTGGGGTGATACTGTTTTGAGAATGAAGGACAAATAGGTTACATATGTTGTTTCCGATACTTTTGTGTCCTGCTTTTACCCAATACCTGGCTTCTGAGTTACATCTCTGCCCTTGGAGCATGAAGGCTTTCATAAAGGAAATTAGATGCACTATTCTTTCTTCCCTCATCTTTAAAATAAAGGGAACACTGCTTCTTGTCAGATCAGAGACAAAGCTGGGAATGGAGGGTAGGATAGCATCCTAGTGTCCTAGGAGTTTTCATCCACACTGTCTTTAATGTGGTTGGGATATAGAGTTGCAATTTGCACCATCTCCCATGGTATTCATGGGCTAGAAGAGCTTCCAAGAGAAGCCTTTTGCTTATACCTTCAGACTCTTCCATGGAGTTCTAGTCTCCCTTCCTATGTGGTATGTCTACTTTAGCCATTTGCTTTACTAGCCTGTTTCTCGAATGAGTGGATTCTTATGGCTGTCACATCTTGAAATGTAGGATTAAAGGTTAAGATTTTATCGTTTGAGGTTTTTTAACCGAACCCAAGAATTAGTGACTTATCTGCAAC
Organism: Grus americana; assembly: GCF_028858705.1. NCBI lineage: Eukaryota > Metazoa > Chordata > Aves > Gruiformes > Gruidae > Grus > Grus americana. The sequence goes on from NC_072855.1 coordinate 62,091,683, forward strand.
TTCTTCCTTAAAAAGAATTGATTATTCAAAGTGAAAAAATATGGTGTGTCTCAGCACAAATAGCATCTAGCAGTAGTCTGGACCTCATTTTGGTTCATACTTTTGTAAAATAAGAGGGAAAAGTGCCTTGTTTCTCCCCTGAACTGAGCTATGGTGTTCAGATCTGGATATAAGGCTTCACTCTCCTTGACTTTAAAGACAGTTGAGGGTTTTTTTGGGAAAAGTTTGGATCTTGGGAGAAAATTTCTGAAATTTGCCTTGCAGGAGGAATTGATATTTTGTTTTCTAGTTGGCAGTATATAGGCATATGTCTTGGTGCAGATTGTGAAACAAGCACAAATGCATGTATTCTGAATTTCATGCAGTTAAAACCCCTAGAAAGGTATGTGGTACTGGCTCCAAATCTCTTATTCCAGTCCTGGGGCACTATTCCAGACTCTCTGTATTCACTTTTCTCTGGGGATTCTTTGTGAAGGTTTTTGTATGTGCAATTTTTTTTTTTTTTTTTTATGTGAGCTTCCTATTTAGATTTTAGTAGTGTTCTTGTGGTATTAGGATGTCTATAAAGAATATGAAATTATACACATAGCTCAGAGCATGACACCTAGTCTGCTTTGTGTGTTGTAGCAGTTGGACATAGGATTTTACAGGTCTAGCTCCTGAGAAAAGAGGAAGAGGGAGGATGCAGACACCAACCCACAGATATGAGACTACTCTGAGAACCAAAATACATAAGCCACCATTGTGAGAGCCTGGATTTCCTTGCAGTGAAGTAAATCTCACAAGTTAATGACATGACCTTAATGATCATGTACTATGTCATTTGGCAGATATGATGAACACTTTTTTTGTTGTTACTGAATAGCTAGCAGATCACTTGAAAAAAACACGTATAATTTCTTAGTGTGATTATCAGTATTTGTAAGTTACCGATGCCCTGAAGCTGCTTGAATATACAAGAGCATGTGGCTTCATGACATGCATATCTTCAGATCTGTTGGTTGCTATGGGGGACGAGCCCTGAGTCCCATACTGTTGTGAGGGACGAGCCCCGAGTCACATACTGTGAGGCCCAGACAATGCCCCTGAGAGACAAAAAAAAGCCGCTGGATCCAGGACTGGTGAGATATATATAGATACCTCTCTCTCTCTCTCAGTATGTTGTAGAGCAGTTGCTTGGTTCCCTGTTATGTCTTATCTAGATCATTGTTGCCAACACTGTCAGATGAAGTAGGTAAAATGATATAATTAATCTCCTGCAACACTATTCCAGTGATAGGTATTCCATGAAGCTACATCAAACCAGATTTTGGCCTATTGTCCTTCCTCACTCTTCCCTTCCTCTGCTTCCTGAGTGTTTACCTCCTGTGTCCTTTTTACATCCATCAGTAAAATGAATTGCAGTAAATAAAAGAAAATTATTACTTTGTCAGAGTGAGTACTGTTCTAGTGATGTAGTAAAACTGTGGACGTCTTAGTGAATGCGAAACCAACATCTAGTGAAAATTATATCCTTGGAAACTCAAAAAACACCCCAGGAAACCTTTTAAGTCACCATCCTCAGTAACAACAGGACAGAAATTCTGGAGAAAAGAACCTTCTTAAGTATTCTAAAGTCTCATTAAATGCTACAGCATCTGTATACTTCATCCTTGTGGAAAGGTGGGGAGGAGAGATTTAGCCATGAAATGCGTGGCAAATCTTGCAAGTATTGCATCAAAACTGGTGTAAAATTCTGCCATGTTGCTAAGAGTGTTATATGGTGTCATGGTTTAGGCCCAGCCGGTAGCTGGGTGCCACGCGGCCGCTCACTCACCCCTCCCCCAGCGGGATGGGAGAGGAGAAGTATAACAAAAGGCTTGGGTCGAGATAAGGACAGGGAGAGCTCACTCACTACTTACCGTCACGAGCAAAACAGACTGAAGGTAGAGAGGAGATTCATCTAATTTATTACTAGGCAAAACAGAGTAGAGCAATGAGAAAATACAATCAAGTCTTAAAACACCTCCCCCCACCCCTCCCATCTTCACGGGCTCAACTTCACTCCCGGCTTCAACCTCCTCCCCCCTCAGCGGCACAAGGGGGCAGGGAGTGGGGGTTGCGGTCAGTTCAGCACACATTGTCTCTGCTGCTTCTTTTGTCCTCAGGGGGAGGACTCCTCTCAACGTTCCCCTGCTCCAACATGGAGTCTCTCCCACAGGCTACAGTCCTTCACGAACTGCTCCAGCGTGGGCCTCTCCCACGGGGTGCAGACCTTCAGGAGCAAACTGCTCCAGCATGGGATCCCCCACAGGGTCACAAGTCCTGCCAGCAAACCTGCCCTGGCATGGGATCCCCTCTTCATGGGTCCACAGGTCCGGCCTGGAACTTGCTCCAGCGTGGGCTTCCCATGGGCCACAGCCTCCTTCAGGTGCCTCCACCTGCTCCGGCGTGGGGTCCTCCATGGGCTGCAGGTGGAATCTCTACTCCCCCTCATCCTTCCTCCATGGGCTGCAGGGGGACACCCTGCTTCACCATGGTCTTCACCACGGGCTGCAGGGGGGGTCTCTGCTCCGGCACCTGGAGCACCTCCTCCCCCTCCTTCTTCACTGACCTTGGTGTCTGCAGAGTTTCTTACATCTTCTCACTCCTCTCTCCAGTAGCAAAAGCTTCTGTTAACTCTTTTGTTTTCCTTCTTAAATATGTTATCACAGAGGCGCTGATTGTCTTGGCCTTGGCCAGGGGCAGGCCCATCTTGGAGCCGGCTGGCATTGGCTCTATCAGACACAGGGGAAGCTTCTAGCAGCTTCTCACAGAAGCCACCCCTGTAGCCCCTCCCGCTACCAAAACCTTGCCACACAAAACCCAACCCATATGGGCTTAAAGTTGAGCAAGTATGCTGATCCTACCTATAGTAGTGGGTATCATGGAAATGCAGTGTGCTCACACTGAATGATTACTTGACCAAAATTTTATTAAGGTTTGGTGTTTCTTGGTGATTTCTTGGAGCAGAGAGTTGTCAGCTGGATGTGGTCATCAGCTGCCATTTGGGATTCAAGCTAAATGGAAAACTAGCAGCAAGATGACCTGCTCACAATAAGTAGAACAAAGAGGTCTTGATCCTTGTGTGGACAGCTTAATCTATTTTATACTGCAGTTTCCCATCAGTAAAATGGGGATAATTGTGTTCTACTGCCCTCAGGGGTGCTCTGAGGGTAAATACATTACAGGTTACAGAGTGTTCAGATGCATTGGCCAGGAGAGCTGTAAAAATACTGGGAAAAAGAATAATATTCACAGCAAATAGACAAGTCTGAAGCAGAGATAAGAATGTGCTAGTCAGAGGCTTTCAAATTCACTTCTCACCCTACACTCAGATCGAGTGTAAAATTAACAGCAAGATAAATTTAGCACAATATCAGGGTTTGCTGTTTTTGAACTTGCTTTGTACTGGTTGCTATAGATGATACTGACACTTTCCTGCAATCAAAACCATTACTATTGTGCAGCACCAGGGAAGCTGTCCATAGCTAAGCTCCCCTGGACTATGCTAACACACACAACTATTTCCTATTAGTGCCTTGAAGTTGTAACATGGGTCTTCAGCGTAAATGAATCTTACACTGTGGGATTGGAGCAGATCCTTGGCTGTGTTAGCCAGGGACATAGTATGGGTTCCTTGAAGTCTTTATTTCAAGAAGAAAATGTCAGAAGATGACTAGATGTTGAGATACTGTAATGATATGGAAACACGGTTTTGGTTTTCTTGTTATACAACAGTTTTAAAAGTCCTAGGGCAAAGAGGTTCCCACAGTTGCAGCGACTTTTAGGGAAACTCACAAAAGGTAATATATCTTCTATGGATAGAGTTCAGGTGACTGGAAAAATAGATTTCAGGACACAGAAAGAAGCCTTTCCATTGATTTCAGGAAATATTATTGCAGGGTGCAAGTGAAGGAAGAATGTGGCCAGCTTTGCACAGAAAGTGCTAAGTGCCTTTCTGACAGAATCTGCAACTACAAGTATTTTCTCACCTCAATCTTGGCTGTATTGGCAGGCTTGCTGGGGAATACTTCTTACACTGGGTCAAGGTGAAATCAAAATAAGAAATCTTTGCTGTCCTACTGTGAGAGGTTCAACTTGCTACTATTTTTTCCTTTTGGCAGGAGCTTGGAACCCATTGTAGCCAACAAATGCAAATGATGTTTCTAATTTAATTAAGCAAGCCACATGAAATCAGGAAAATTACAGTCCATGGTGAAGAGTTTTTTATTTATTGGAATTACATCAATAGCTAATTGAAAAAGATTACATAATTCTTTGCATTGTGGTTTAACCCCAGTAGGCAGATTAGCCCCACACAGCCGCTCATGCCGTGTGGCACACACACCGCACACCCCCTGCCCCTGGGATGGGGGAGAGGACTGAAAGGGTAAAAGTGCAAAAATTCATGGGTTGAGATAAAGACAGTTTAACAGGAAAAGAAAAAACTGTGTGCTAAAGCAAAGCAAGACAAGGAATTCATTCACCACTTCCCATGGGCAGGCAGGTGTTCAGCCATCTCCAGGAAAGCAGGGCTCCATCACATGTAATGGTTACTTGGGAAGACAAATACCATCACTCCAAACGTCCCCCCTTCCTCCTTCCTGCCCTGGTCAGTTGGGGTCAGCTGTCATGGCTGTGTCCTCTCCCAACTGTGCACCTCCAGCTTACTTGCTAGCAGGGCAGTGTGAGAAGCAGAAAAGGCCTTGGCTCTGTGTAAGCACTGCTCAGCAATAACGAAAACATCCCTGTGTTACCAACACTGCTTTCATCACAAATCCAAAACACAGCCCCATACTAGCTACTATGAAGAAAATTAACTCTATCCCAGCTAAAACCAGTACAACAGAAGAAAGAATATGATGTCTGCAAATCTATTTACATAATCTTCATTATAGCAGAATCTGAGTATTTAATCAACTTTCATATGCTTATCCTCAGAGCATCCCAGTGACAGAGGAAATACTCCATCTGACCATTGTAAATCTGAATGATGATGAGGACACGGGTCAGAACTTTTCCAGTTTAATCACAGGGAAACATGTTGCCACTAGCTGACTGCAGTTCAAGTTACGACCAAAATACAAGGCTTTTGGACTGCTATCACATTGATTATGCAAGTCAATGTAAGGGTTAGTGGGAAAAGTTAAATCTACAAGATCTTGTGACAGAGTGGAAAGTGTCTTTTGACTCTCAACATCAGATATTGGGAGTGAGGCTTGTGATTTCTGCAGTACAGTTTTGGCTTTTGATAATTAATTACCTTGCAGTTCTCCATCTCTAATGTAACAGTCATGCTGCATATTAACCTGTCAAGTACACAGGCCAGAGTTTACTGTGTATTTAGTTGGGAACTGGGGTTTGGGGATGGGAGGGAAATTGCTGAGAAACCTCTGACTTGATTTATCAGTTGAATATCTCAGGACTTTAGAGTGCTGCTCTTTCCACATGTCGTAGTTTAGCCCCAGCCAGCAGCTAAGCACCACGTGGCCACTTGCTCACTCCTTGCCCGTGTTCCCCACATCCTCCCTGTCCTGTGTCCCCCATCCCATGTCCGTCTGTCCTCATCTCCCCCAACCCTCTGTGAGATAGGGAGGAGAATGGGAAGGAAAAAGGTAAAACTCATAGATTGGGATAAGGACAGTATACTAGGACAGCAAAGGAAGAGGAAAATAACTACAACAGTACTTATAACAGAATATACAAAGTGGGTGACACACAATGCAATTTTCTCACTGACAGGACACTCAGCCAATCCTGGAGCCACTGCCCCTCCCCAGCCAGCCCCCTTTTATGTGGAATGTTATGTCATATGGTATGGAATAGCCCTTTGGCTAGTTTGGGTCACCTGCCCTTGCTGTGTCTCATCCCAGCTTCTTGTGAAAATTAACTATATCCCAGCTGAAAACCAGGACACCACATTAGAAAATAAGTTGTGATACACTGTAAACTGCTGCTTTCTGGCTGTTCTGCTGCCTCAGTTCAATACAAATGCTCACATGCCATGACTGCAGTTGTGATTAGGCTTTGCTTAGGCAGCTAGCATTGTTTATTATTTGCACTCACATGTTGGTCTGCCATCATGACCATCTGCTTTCCCATCTCCTCTGCTGCAGCAGATAAGATGTACAGCAAAAAAACTTGTTCCAAACCTCAAAAGCACCAGTGGGAATGTACAGCTGCATTATCCTTCTGACAAGGAAGTCCAGTTGCTTGCAGAGCACTGGCAATTTAGCTGAATTTTGCACATACGCAAGTAGTCACTGTTCAGTGGGGAAAAACGAGAAGGTGAGAAAGCAGAGTTCTGGAGTTCAGGTCTTGCATCATATTAACCTGTAGCACAAATTGTAGTTGACAAGTTCTATGTGTAAATGCTCTCAGCCCCTGTGCAGTTGTAACCTTCACCTCTTTGGTTGGTAGTCTCCAGGAGTAGGTATATTTTTCTATTCCTATATGATTTAGGGCTATTTGAGCAGCATGAGACTTCCCATTTCAATTCCCATCTCCTTGTTCTGAGGCAAAACCATAATAGATGAATCATAGAATCATAGAATGGTTAGGGTTGGAAGGGACCTTAAAGATCATCTACTTCCAACCCCCCGGCTGTGGGCAGGGACACCCTCCACTAGACCACATTGCCCATAGCCTCATCCAGCCTGGTCCTAAACACTTGCAGGGATGGGGCCTCCACAACCTCTCTGGGCAATCTGTTCCAGTTCCTCACCACTCTAACAGTAAAGAATTTCTTTCTAACATCTAATCTAAATCAACCCTCCTTCAGCTTAAACCCATTACCCCTTGTCCTGTCACTACACTCCCTGATAAACAGTCCCTCACCATCTTTCCTGTAGGCCCCCTTTAGGTACTGGAAGGCTGCAATTAGATCTCCCCAGAGCCTTCTTTTCTCCAGGCTGAACAATCCCAACTCTTTCAGCCTGTCCTCATAGGAGAGGTGCTCCATCCCTCTGATCAGCTTCGTGGCCCTCCTCTGGACTCTCTCCAACAGCTCAATGTCTCTCCTGTACTGGGGCCCCCAGACCTGGATGCTGTACTCCAGATGGGGTGTCACAAGAGCAGAGTAGAGGGGCAGAATCACCTCCCTCGACCTGCTGGTCACACTTCTTTGGATGCAGCCCAGGACACGGTTGGCTTTCTGGGCTGCAAGCGCACACTGCGGGCTCGTGTTGAGCTTCTCATCAATCATACCCCCAAGTCCTTCTCCTCGGGGCTGCTTTCAATCCATTCCTCGCCCAGCCTATAGTCGTGCTTGGGATTGCACCGACCCACGTGCAGGACCTTGCACTTGGCCTTGTTGAACTTTATGCGGTTTGCACGGGCCCACCTCTCCAGCCTGTCAAGGTCCCTCTGGATGGCATCCCTTCCCTCCAGCATGTCGACCGCACCACACAGCTTGGTGTCGTCGGCAGACTTGCTGAGGGTGCACTCGATCCCGCTGTCCATGTCGCCGACAAAGATGTTGAACAGTGCCGGTCCCAGTACCGACCCCTGAGGAATGCCACTCGTCACCGTTCTCCACTTGGACATTGAGCCGTTGACGACAACTCTTTGAGTGTGACCATCCAGCCAGTTCCTTATCCACCGAGTGGTCCATCCATCGAATCCATGTCTCTCCAATTTAGGCACAAGGATGTTGTGCGTGACAGTGTCAAATGCCTTGCGCAAGTCCAGGTAGATGATGTCAGCTGCCCTTCCCTTATCCACCAACACTGTAACCCCATCATAGAAGGCCACCAAGTTTGTCAGGCACAATTTTCCCTTACTGAAGCCGTGTTGGCTGTCACCAATCACCTCCTTATTTTCCATGTGCCTGAGCATAGTCTCCAGGAGGATCTGCTCCATGGTCTTGCCAGGCATGGACTGACTGGCCTGTAGTTCCCTGGGTCTTCCTTTTTTCCCTTCTTAAAAATGGTGGTTATGTTTCCCCTCTTCCAGTCGGCGGGAACTTTGCCAGACTGCCAGGCCTTCTCAAATATGATGGAGAGTGGCCTGGCCACTTCATCCGCCAGTTCCCTCAGCACCCGTGGATGCATCTCATCAGGTCCCATGGACTTGTGCACCTTCAGGTTCCTTAGATGTTCTCAAACCTGATCTTCTCCTACAGGTGGTGGTTCTGCATTCTCCCAGTCCCTGCCTTTGCCTCCTGTGACCTGGGCAGTGTGGCTCGAGCACTTGCAAGTGAAGACTGAGGCAAAGAAGTCATTGAGTACCTCAGCCTTCTCCATATCCTGGGTAACCAGGTTGCGTGTTTCATTCCGGAGGGGACCCACATTTTCCCTCATCCTCCTTTTATCGCTAACATACCTATAGAAGCTTTTCTTGTTGTCCTTGACATCTCTGGCCAGACTAATTTCCATCAGGGCTTTGGCTTTCCTAACCTGATCATAGAATGATTGAGGATGGAAGGGACCTCTGGAGGTCATCTGGTCAAAGAGTCACCTAGAGCTGTTTGCTCAGGACCATGTCCAGACAGCTGTTAAATATCTCCAAGGATGGAGACTCCACAACTGCTCTGGACAATATGTGCCAGTGCTTGGTCTCCCTCACAGTGAAAAAGTGCTTGCTGATGTCCAGGAGGAACCTTCCGTGTTTCAGTTTGTGTCCATTGCTTCTAATTCTGTCACTAGGTACCACTGAAAAGAGCCTGGCTACATCATCTTTACACCCTGCCTTCAGGTATTCATGTACATTAATAAGACACACTCCCCCACCCAACATTCCCTTCTCCATGTTAAACAGTCCCAGCTCTCTCAGCCTTTCCTCACAGGAGAGATACATCAGTCCCTTAATCATTTTTGTGGACTCTCCAGTACGTCCACGTCTCTTTCAGAGTTGCTCGTGTCCTAACTCTCCATAGCACAACCTGTTGCACTTCATCTTTCTCTGGTATTAAAGACATTCTGCTTGTCTTTCTGGGTATGGACAAATATGTGCCTATTTCCCTTCATGTGTTTTCCTATGGAATCAGTACTGCAACTCTTGACAAGGTTTCTAGGTGTCAATAGACTCAGATGCAAATCCAACTTAAGCTTCTTGTGGTTCCGTGTGTGCATGATGGGCTTCAGCACAGCTTAACCATCTGGCCACCTAAGTGAGAGCTTCTGGTACCAAAACCAGGAGGTGCTTGTTCTTGCTTTGAAATCACAAGATAATCCAGTTTGGTGGTGAGATAGATTTATGTCCTCATCAGTAAGTCATAGATGGGGACATATAAAACATGCTTAGGTGTTATGTAGGCACTGACAGCATTTAAAGAATTTCTCTGAAATGCTTTCCTTGCACTAGTGAAGGGGTCTGCTCCTTAAAGCTTGATTTCTTTGTAGCTAATCAAAGAGAATATTTAGGCATGTTTGTTGACTAGCAAATGAGCAGGGAGATGGAAACATTTAGTCCCATTTTCTTCAGTTTGTGCCAGTGATCAGCTGCTCCTACAGACTTCTCTGGGTTTCCCTCAATAGACAAAAAGATCAAACCTGCAAAATAAACAGTGAGGTATGCACCAGCATGGGTCCTTTCCATGGGATACACTCCATCAAGAACAGAAGTCTCCAGTGTGGGTCTCCCATGGGCCAAAAGTCCTGCCAGAAAACTTGCTCTGGCATGGACTCTCCCTCACAGGCCACAGCTCCTGCCAGGAGCCCGCTCCAGTGCGGGCTCTCCACAGGCTGCAACTTCCCTTATGGCATATCCACCTGCTCTGGTGTGGGGTCCTCCATGGGGTGCAGGTGGATATCTGCTCCACTGTGAACCTCCATGGGATGCAGGGGTACAACCTGCTTACCAATAGTCTTCACCAGGGGCTGCAGGGGAATGTCTCTGGCACCTGGAGCATCTCCTCCTCCTTCTTCATTGACCATGCTGTCTGCAGGGCTTTTTCTCTCACATTTTCTCACTCCTTTCTCCCAGCTGCTGTTGCACAGCATTTTTTACTCTTTCTTAAATATATTATCACAGAGGCACTACCAACATAACTGATTGGCTCAGTCTTGGCTAGCAGCAGGTCTGTCTTGGAGGTGGCTGGAACTGCCTCTGTCTAATATGGGGGCAGCTCCTGGTGTCTTCTCACAAAAGCCTCCCCTGCAGCCCCCTCCTGCTACCAAAATCTTGCTACATGAACCCAATAAAGACTGTTAAAGTTTAGGCAATACGGTTGGCTTTTACAGGATCATGTAATTATTTTGTCAGTCCTCTAACTTTTGTGCAGATAAAGTTTCATAGTTTTGAGCTTAATCCACACATAATTGCAGGACTTCATGAGCTGGAGATTTGAGAAAGAATAACAGAAATGACCAAACTGCTGCCAGTTGTCATGTTGTAAGACATCAGAGTTGGCACTGTAATAGTATGGAATGGAGTAGATCACAACACTGCTTTTTCAGCAGGACTGTAAAAAGTACAGTGGGAACAAAGAATCTAACTACCCTGACAGAGACACTGTTCTGATCTGTCTGTGCTGACTTCAGTGGCACAAGCAGGTGTGAGTGAGTTTGGAATAATGCATGAGATGAATAAAAGAATGTGGTGAAGAGAGATTACATTTTAAGTTAAACAGCTGCTTTAAATGTTACTCTTCAGCCATCCATGAAAGCATGAGCTCACTCAGGACTGGAACAGCTTACATATAGAGCTTTTTTGGTTGGCTGGGGTTTTTTGTTTTCATTTTTTGAAGGCTGAGATCACAATGCCTGTAATGCCTTTATTCAGTGTGAGCAGCACCTCCCTTAATTAGTATGCCCATAGAAATCAGGTGAGTCCAGCTTGAGGGGAGCAGTGCCTCACCAAGGTGAAAGAAACCCTTACTGGAGTGTGTTTGGGAGCTTATGATGCTGATCTTGTAAATGAGCTTCCTTTACAGTTATACTGTGGGAACTGAGATGGGTTTATAAAGTGTAGTGTTTCCAACCGAAAAATTACCAAACACATTTTTAATGTTGTTTAAAAACACACACTGAAAGACAAGAGAAACTGTCAACAGTACTGCAGCTTGATGACAGTTATTTTGATCTTTTCTATTCTTAGAACCTATTGCAGGCAGACTCCTGCAGATGCATCTGTGAAGATTGTAATTGATATGCAATAATCATTCTGTGGGATTGGGAGGAAAATTCTGGGTTTTTTTCACAGTACTGCTTTTTGCATGTGTTTATTTTCAAGCATGATTTTCATAGAGAAGAACATTTTACTTATTGTGTGGTAGAAATTCACACATGAAGAGTCAATAGACTAAGATTTCACCATGGCATAGTCTATTGCATTTGCATTTCTAGTTGCATAATACATTTAAGTATTCAAATATTTTAAGCAGGTATTAGATGTACAGAAAACATTAAACTCTCTGAGATATGACAAAATATAGAGGATTCCCTGGAATGCTGGAGGTGAAATTTAGTTATGTGCTTAAAATGAAATACACAAACAGTACACATGATACAGAATTTTCAGCTGTGCTTTCAAACCTGCTGAAGGGAAATGGATGCTTAAATCTTATTAATTGAATGGGAATTGGGCATCCATATCTCTAAGTGAGCTTTGAAATTTAAGTCTTTATGCAAATTAGATGAGTTGGCCCATTTGTGCTGGACAATAAAATTCTGGTCCTTGATTGAGTGGAAAGTATTTGTGAGAAGACTCCAGGAAACAGGATTTCTCTTTTGCAAGCTCCAGATTGTGTTCTGTTCTGGAGGTGTTGGAGCTCGATAAAGACAGGAATTTTTTTTATTTCAATGGAAATTTTTCATTTCTTATTTTCTTTAGTAAAAAGAATAAAAATGGAAAATGCAACTTTATACTGAGTTGGTTACATTGGAGAAGTAGTTCTGTTCTTCTTCTATCTCTTTTTTTCCCCATCTCCTTTTCCATATCCAGTATAGAAAGGGGGCCCACTAGAACTAGAAGTTTGGGAAGAAATGAAGAGCATTGTATGCAATTCCACCTGACCTGAATGGAGAGGTTTTAATGTCCAAAAAAAGATGAGGCAATGAGCATTTAATTTGGAAAATGTTGCTATAATTTGAAAAGCCCCTTCTTGGCTGCCTTAAATTAAAGAAATAAAACCCCCAAGCATTCATAGTAAGAACTTTTGGAAGAGGAAAAATGTTTGCAGGCCCTGCTGTACACTGCCTCTTTATCTGTATAAAACTCAGTCGTGTCCATTTGTTGGGATATAGTGTGCTTCACATGTGTATTCTACACATATAGTTCGGTAACTTGTAGAAGTGCACATTTGGAAGGTTAACGGTAGGCATTTAAAGCTTTTTAATGTTTGAAATGTTAACTTCCATTTAGCATCAGTCCTGCTTTTCACTGAATCACTGCATTGTGCTTTTCATTGCAGCATTCTGACTTCCCTACGAATCACATTGTCTGCTATTTAGGCTATTCTAACAATGCAGAGGTAAAATCACTGTGCGAGCAGAGGATAGCTTTCAGCTCTAGGCTCCTTTCTTTCTCCGCATTCTTCTTTCTGCTATTCAACCTTTCTGTCTTGGTTTTGCATGCTTTCTTGCAAAGCCCTGTGGCATGCTTTCAGAAAAGACCTGTTGAAGTAATGTTTTAAACTTTATGAACAGTTCTTCCAAAATAAGAAAAGTGGTCACCACAGACTGAAGAAAATATGTCCGTCCATAAATCAACAAACGTTGCCCTTTCGGTGGTTTTATTTACCTATATCACTTCTTCCTCTTTTTTCAAATCTTCATCAATACTTTTTCTATTCCTTGACAACACAGCATCTCAGCCCCCTTATTTTAAATTAAAGCTATCTACATTTATCCTGTGTCCTTCTTATGTGGATTTGCAGCCTTTCCGTCCCCTATCTTATATACAAGTGCTTTCTCTGCTTCTGTTTCTGAAACTATGTTTTATTACCTGCATGCCTACACTACACAGGTACTCTTGTTACAGATGATGCCACATATTATCATTGCTTTCTTCATCCTCTAAGGATTAATATAGGGTTAAAGTGTGAGCAAGTATCCCTAGGAACTCAAAGATCTTTTCACTGTATTATTTATGGGTGGATATAAGTAATATTAGTCATACTGATGATTCTGTAAAAAAGACATTCTTCCTCCTTTGAATTAATTAGCTAATGCAGAGCTGAAGGTTGTCCAGCAGACACACACAAAGATCCACCATCCTTCTTGAAATTAAAGAGCTGTGGGTGTAGGTAAACTGAAATTTGTTTACAATAAGTAATCACTCTTATTTTAATACATCAGCTGTGAAGCTGTCAGTTTCTTTGGAAAATAGCTGAGGTCGTTTCAAAGTTAGCAATTAATTTCTTTCTTATTAATTGATGAATTGGTGGCTATAGATTGCTAACCAAATAGCATTTTTATTATTTATTGTCAATCTTTCTGTTCAAATTTATTTAAATTCCTGTCCTGATTTTCAGCTGGGACAGAGTCAATTTTCACAAGAAGCTGGGAGGGGACACAGCATAGCTGACTCAAACTAGCCAAAGGGGTATTCCATACCATGTGACATTATACTCAGTGTATAAGGGGAAGGAGCTGGCTGGGGAGGGGGAGTTGCTGCTTGGGGATGAGCTGGGCGTCAGGTTCCGCGTAGTGAGCAAATTGCATTGTGTATCACCCATTTGGTATATTCTGTTGTAAGTACTGTTGTTGTTATTTTCCTCTTTGCTGTCCCAGTAAACTGTCCTTATCCCAATTGATGAGTATTACTTTTTTCCTTCTGATTCTCTTCCCCATCCCACCGGGAGGGGGAGAAGTGAGCATATGGCCATGTGGTACTTGGTTACCAGCTGGGGCTAAACCATGACAATTCCCTATTGCAAGCTGTGGAGCACCTGTGCTATCTCTTTGCATGCTTACCTCAAAAAAGCCAACTGTTGCCTGGTTATACGAAGGTACTCAAGAAGTGGAAAAATTTGTATATACAGTTACACTGGAAGTTGCTGCTAAACTGAGGCACTTGTCACCCTTTTGATGGATCATATGGCTGAATAGCTCACACAGTTTGTAGCAGAAGTCTTAGAGGATCTAATTTTGAGTCCAAGTGTCCAATATTGTACTTATAAAGGATGGTAATGGTGACCTTATGTTTTTAACTGCTTTGAGATTAATTTTCAGCCAGCCCATTGCTGGTTCTCTTGTGGCTTGTTGTCATCAGCAGAAGCTTTCCCAATCATATGCAGCATGAGAAATATCTAACCTCTTTCAAAGGAAGTAAAAAGACTCCTTGTGGTACTTGTAAGCTTTGGATCAAGCCCGGAGAGTCTCCAGAACAGTCATGTCTTTGACCTTTCTTGACATGGTTCTTGGTAATCCCCTGCCTGGAGCACAATGGCAGATTTGAACTCCTGTGAAGCTACAAGATGCTCCTAGTTTTCTGAAGCAGGGAAATCAGTGAAGGAGTGAGGAACATGAGAAGGTTTGTTGGCATCACTTAGGAACAGTGAATAAAAAGGCCACAGTAATTTAGTAGTTTCTCTGTCAATAGCTGCTTGGATGTTGAAAAACAAGGAGGAAGACTGGGAAGCCAATAGTACTTTAGTACAATAGATAGTGAATGCTCATGCTATTGTTTTGCAAAAGGTAAAGCTTTTTAGTGCAGTTGGCCTTGAATAATGCAAATGTCAGAAGGGGGAGAGGAATGAATGCCCGAAAAACAGTGGGCTTGGAGGCTATTCCTGCACTAGCTGTAAACACACAACCCCCTCCTTCAGAAGCACTCTTAAAGGTATGAAACAACTCTTTTTACATGCTAACAGAACTTATTTGCAGGCCATACCCTCATGTCCGTGTTCAAATACTACGTGACACTTCAATCCCCAAGCAAATTATTTTGATAAACGTTTTACTCTCCTGTACCTTATTGACCTACCAACAGAAGAAAATCAATGGAAAATAATGTGCAAAATCTTCTCTGGTCAGTTTTCTCCCTTAAAAAAAGGGAAGTGCTAGATGGGGCAGGCAATGCGCTGAAGTCTTTGCTGGGACTGCTGAGAGACTGTAGTGCTTAGACAGTGCTGCTGTGATGGGTAATAGTATAAAGCTCTAAGGCAGACACACAAGATAGTAAAAAGTGGCAGAAGTGTTCCCTTAAGAGTATACTGTTTAATCATCAGCTTCCTATCATCATCATCTAATCTTATGGCTCACTAGCAGTCTTGCTGAAAGATCTTTATATTAGCTATTGGGGTATTGGCATGTCAAAATGCCAGCAATGAATTTTTGTAGCTAATTTAGAAAGCTGGATACTTTGCAGGACTTTTGGGTATTCAGTTTCAGCATGTCCTTCATAGGGAGAGCTCACTAGTCATTCACTTCTTAAAGAAAAACATAGCAAAACTCTATAAAAAAAATAGAAGGTCTTTGGTGAATGAAGCCTCAGAGAGGAAAAAAATAAAAAGAAACAAAATAAAGTATATAGGCGCTGAACCCTGATTTATCTGCAAATAGGATTAACAGGAAATAAGTTATCATTCTGAGCCTTGGCACTGATGGATTTATTGAACAGTCCACTGTGGATGTTTATTTTCTTACAATTTTTTCTTGTGTATACTTTAGTTTAGTTTTCATTGTGAAATGAATATGTCTTATGCTTCTATTTGAAATATCTCAGAAAGCAAGATGAAAAATCAATAACATAAAAAAATGATCAGTATAAAATGCTTAAATAAAACACCTGTCAACAAAGAGAAATGTTAACTGATAGTTAACATAATAAAGGTAAAACTCTGTTTCTATTTTAATAGTGCTTTCCAAATCAGTTTGTCATGTATGTTGATCAAACTCTGGCTTTACCACAGGGCTTTTGTTAGTTCAAAAACAGCATTACGAATGTGGATAAATATAATTTTTCTTGACATCTCTTGGGTATTTGAATAATTGACAAGATTTTTGTCTTCCTATGTACTGTAATCTTCAAAGAACAATGGATTTAAGTATATGATGAGAATGACCTAGTTTAATGAGTTCACTTCTGATGCTGCATCCAAATGGAAAGCATTTTGTTACTGTGACTCTTCATAATTCACACACTTTCCTAAGGAGTCTTCAGACTAGATAAAAAGCAAGCAAAAAAGGCCTACCATACATTTAGACATTTAAATAAGCAGATACATTTTCAAAAGTACTGAATATTTCCCGGTGGAATTCATCCATAGGCAGATGGATTTTTAAGAACCCAGTGCCTGCAGCGTCTGTGGAGAATGAAAGAAAATGACTACTTCTTTCAGCAGGGCATTTTGATGAAAACCTGTCACCTTTGTTTTGTTAGCTAAATAAGAGTTGAGATCCATTGGAGATGTGTTGTCCAATGTGAGTATTGAACACTGTGGAAAACTTGGCTTTGTTCAAAGCTCTATTTAATTTGTGGGAAACTGGACCAGTTTTTGTTTTGTTTCCAGATAAAACAAGTAGTCTGCAGTTTTGTGCGGATGGTGAGATATAAAAGTCTGGTGGTGATTGCCATCTCAGAAAAAATACCCTTCAGGAGGATTTGAGGTTTCATTTTCAAGGATAAATATACCCTCTGCAGAAACAATTTTGCCATGGCAAAGCTTCTACACATTCCAGTAAGCAGATTTTCCAAATTACGTCTTTACTACATGCCTATCCCATTAGCAGAGTCACGTTGTTATTCATATCCCTGTAATGATCACTTCTGAAACATTTACACTCTGTGTTTGGCTGCTTACTCAGTGGCAAGATTATTGATTGCAGGCACTTATTAAGAAAGTATGAAGCAATAAGCTATGAGAGCTGTTGATAATTCAAAAGGTGAAGCTGGCAATTATATAGGGATCAGGGAGATTATTATATACAGGGACTAGGTAAATATGACTGATTGCTGTGGCACTGCTGTGATGACTATTTGAATTAAAATGTATCATTATTGATTATTTGTTGTTTTATTATTGCATTTTAAATCTACATCTTTTTAATGCAAACGGCCTATTCTACACTAGAGCTAGAATATGCTACTGACTGATTTATGAATATATCACTCTGTTACAGTATTTTTTATCTCTTGGTACAGTTTTTTATCAGGTTTTATTTTTTCTTATTTTTCACTCTGCTGCCACTATTTGAATGAGACACAAATCATGTACCTTATTTTGAATTCTGTCTCTTCCTCTGTTGCTGTCATTATATTATCTTTAAGGACTGTTCTAATTATGAAAACGTTGCAAGAACGTCCATCCTGCAGGATTACTTACAAACGACCCAACAACAGATACCAGATAAGAGTCAGGAAACACCTCTTGCCACACCACTGTGACAAGATTGCTCGATGAGTCAACTCATGACCATATATGGAAGAAACACTCGGAAGTTCATGAAAAAGAACACCAAAAGCGCCTCTTCAACAAACTACTAGGGACCATCAGAGACTTAAAGCGCATGCGTAATTAAGATGTAAATATTATAATGAGTTCCGGGAAACTTAATGAATATGTATGATTTGGGGCAATATAACCCTCACTGGCTGTAGCTGGTGGCCTGCATGATAGGCGGAGCTATCCCCCGTGTATCCGGTGCCGCAGTAAAGAATGCCTGCTCTTTAATATTGCATTGGTGTTAAGGAGTTTTATTCCCGATTTCGGTGACAAAAAGACAATGAAGAGTATTCAAAGGAATTTTTTTTTTTTTTTTTTTTTTAAAAAGGAGACATACTTTGGTCTCTTTCTTATTTGACTTCTAGGTCTCCCATGAATTGAGCCTCATTTGAAATTAAAAAAAGCAAAATAAACATAGAAACAAAAGAATTTATCAAACCAGGTTAACATTGAATCAGTTTGTTTCAAGTTGCTTTCAGATAGTTGTTTGATATTTCATGAGAGCTTACCTGCAAATATTAAATGTATGGCCTTATTTTAGATCCTTTTTTTCTGCTGTGAATAGTGCTGTTCTGTGATCTCAATAAGCTATCTAAAGAAAAGAACAGAAAAATATTGTAGTTAATAAAAAGCCCCAAATGTGACAACTGTGTGTGCTTAATTTAAGGAGGTCTGTGAAGTCTAAGATTCAGGTTTAAAAGTAGTCATTATTTTTCAAGAATTTGGTCCTTTCAGATCAGCTGCTAAGCAAGGGCAGCAGAAAGCAAGCATCTAATGTACAGATTACTCTACGTTTGATGGTTGTGATGCATGGACCAGTAAGACTTGAAGTATGCATACAAGTGCACTGAAACTGGTAGAAGTATATTAGTTTAACATGAGTGGAGAATTTGCACTTTTTAAACTGGAATCTGTATAAAGAGATGAAAACCTTGAGAAGGAGTTGAAATTCACCTGTGGAATAACTTTATAGTGATGATAAACTCTCACTTCCTATAGTTCTTTTCTGTAGGATTTGTGAATGGCTTGGATAAAGGATGTTTCTGGAACACACAGTTCATCCTTCTATGCGATGCCTGCTGCTGTGCTAGCAGAGACAAGGTAAGTCCCAATTTTGCACAAATTAGTTAATGGAGGGGAAGCCCATGCTTCCATTAGTGCATGCAGAAGTATAGTTTAATTCTGTGTATACAGCATCTCATTCTAAAATCATGGTTGTACTGCTCACATCCTGATATGGTTATAGTGGCCCTTCGCAGTTGATCTATGCCTGTCAGAGGACCTTCACTGGGCTGTTAGGTTGAATGCTCAAGATTAAGAAATTCTAAAAGCACTCCTAAGTGCTTTTTGGAATCTTCTAATTAAAAAGGAAACCACCTTGTCCACTAAATATTTCTTTTACTATAGTTCTCATCAGTTTCCCCAAATATTGAGCTCCTGGAGGTGCAACACAAGCAGTACTTGGTCTTGCCCCTTAAAGTGTCATGAAAGTATAATTTAGTACTCTTGATGACTCAAAAAAGCCACTTTGTGTATCCTGTTTTCTGGAGAAGCAGACAGTACTTTATAACCTTTATTGAACTCTTAATACTGTGACATATTTCTGTCTGGAAGCTCTGTCATAGAAAATATTTTAGAATTTGGTGGAATATTATTTCTTTTAGCAGCATAGGTTTTATTCTGTTCACTAGTTATGAACATGGGCTCAAGGTTCTCAGCAATCCACTTCATAAAGAAGCGAGAGATGTGAAGACAGTTTGGTTGTGCTTACCCACTTCTAGTGAACCTTTCTGAGATGTGTTTCTTTGTGCAGGAGACAGTGCATGGTCTTGTGTCATTGTCTTGGCTGCTTCTAGGTTACTAGTGAAGGGTTTTGCTTCCATACAATGTGCTTGTTCAAAACCCCACAAGAATAATTCTGTTCACCTCACCATCATGTACTGTCCTTGTTTTCTGATCCAATTACTTCTAGTAACTAAAAAGCAGCTCTCTGAAGCTTATATTATTCCCTACTTAAGCATGGGAATTCCCTGCAATGAGTTTTGGGAGGCAAAAGCATTTTATTTCCTACTTGTAGGCTATCTGCTT
This sequence comes from Grus americana, assembly GCF_028858705.1. Classification (NCBI taxonomy): domain Eukaryota; kingdom Metazoa; phylum Chordata; class Aves; order Gruiformes; family Gruidae; genus Grus; species Grus americana. The sequence continues at coordinate 62,111,121 of NC_072855.1, forward strand.
ATACCAATTTCTAGCCATCACCTAGGACATTCCTTCATCCTTCAGCTCATGCCTTGTATCACTAGACTCCAAACACTCCTTAAAGCTTCATATGGGATTGCCCCAGAAAATTGTGGGGACTAGAGCTATTGTATTGGGGGACAGAAACATGGAGTAAGCCTGTTTGCTTTATAAATCTGCAGTTCCACAGTGAATCGAATGCTGCTCTGCAAGGCAGATTTTTATCTAGAAGTAAGATGAGCTGTGGTTTTATCAGACAGAGATCTGCTTTTCCACTCTTGAAACAAAAAGATAAAAATTTGGACTTTTTTTAGACTATCATCTGGACTATTTTTTTGTTTTGTACTTTAGTATAAGCTCAAGTATGTCAATTAAGACAATGTGTTACTCTGACTATTATAGAAAATAGAGGCTTAGTGTTTAAATCATTGGAGCTGGGATTTTTGTATATTGGTGAGAATTTGGCTTTCTATCAAGGTGACTATCCCAATGACTGCATCTTTTTACGGGCAGGCATATGATTTTTTCCACCCATATTTTGAGTTTGAATCTAGAAGTGGTGTAACCTGCTTTCAGAAACATTATTTGGCTGGTTTACTAGGTGGAACATGGTGCTTGTACTAGCTGTCCACATGGCTTCTGACTGGAATTAGTGAGTGTTTGGCCAGGTTGAAGTTCAATAAGAAAAAGATCTCATTTTACTTCAAAGTGCTGTGTAGGCACATTGCCAAAGTCATAAACAGAAAAGCTGGTTGGTATTTTCTTAAAAAAAAAAAAATCCTTGGGAATTAAAATATTTAGGCAAAAGTTTAACTCTGATACATATGCCAGTAGTGATAATCCTCTCCTTGATTCTTGACTCCATCGTAGGATTTCTGGTTGTGTTACAGCAAAATCAAATGTAACCAAGACTATTGCTGCTAAGGGTGACTATTGGATAGTCCTACCCCTCTGTTAGTTAATGTTTATCCAAACAATGTACTAATTAACGTGTGACTGTCAAGAAGTAGTTGCGTAACTGATAAATTGTTAGTTTGACCAACAAGCCTTGAAGAACCATGTGGACTTGCCAAAAGTACCGGGAAACTAGGGGAAAGGTAATTCTGGCAGGGGTAATTGTGACCACTGACCTGTGGACCACCTACCCCAATTATACCACTTACTCAAAAGATAAAAGCAGAGAAAAGAACTAAGCATGCATTCTAGTTTACATGCTAGATGAAGAAATCTAAACCAATCATTTAATAGAATAACAATGCATATGTATTAGAGAGATGAATATATTAATGTATTATGTATAAATAACCACTGATTTGGAGCTTTGGTGTGCTGTCTTGGGACAGACACCCATATCTGCACAAATATGCAATAAAATACCTCTGCTTTATGCATATATTGGCGTATTGCACACTGGGTAAAGGAACCCCCAGTTTTGGGACAACACTTGGTGGGGGGACCCAGGGGGTTGGTAGATTAACCACTTCACTGGATTTTGAGAAATTCCTACTTAGAATGTTGGGGTTTTTTTCCTCTCTGCTCCAGATTACAAACTTGGATTTCAGGGTGTCACCGAAACCCGGGAATAAACCTCGTAACACCAATGTAGTGTTAAAAGGCAGGCATTCTTTATTGCAGCGCTGGATGCACGGGGGATAGCTCCACCCAACGTGCATGCCAGGTGATCACCAACACACAGGTTATGTAGGATCAAAACATACATATTCATCATTTTTCTCAGAAAGGGCAGTCCTATGATAATCATTTCTTAGAATCCATTTCCATATTCTCCTCCCCGTCACGCATGCTCAGTGATTTGAGTCGGTGGTCCTCAAGGGTCTCTGGTGGTCGTCAGTGGTCTTGCGCCTGTGTCCGCTGGATGACCCTCTTCTTCCAGGCATGCGCAGTATCCTTGCTGTGGATGCACCTGTCCATAACAACTTACTTCATAAGATTAATATCTCCAAACCTATTGTTCAGTTTGGTAGGGACTGTACAAGGAACGTAGCAGCATTGTACCTTGCCATGGTCAGTTAGCTTCATTACCTATTACCTTGGTTACAAACTAATTATCTCAAACTGATTCTATAGTTTCTGTTTCATGGCCCCTATCCCACGATTACAAGGGGATGGTCTTATTTCTGTAACATTACAAAGAAGCAAACTACCGCTGGCTTTAGAACAGTGTAACTACTCTGTAGTAACCACACTCATGGGAAGTCTGTCATTAGAGCTAAATTGCTTTTTATTCGTTGTGAGATAGTGGTATGCCTGAAAGTAGCTATCAAACATAGCTAGCATAGAATAAGTAGAGATTTGACCGTAATTGGTGTTAAACTGTTTGGGTACTGGTATTGTCATTGTCCCACCTCCCAGTAGCTGTTCTGTGTTTACCTCTCTGTTGTGGGGATGGGAGAAATGAGTATTGAATTTGACCAGCTTGGGAATGTTTGGAAAGCTTGAAAGTTTTGAGATGGGAAACAGTTCCTGTACAGGAGGAAAAGAGAAAGATGGGTTTGGTTTGCTTCACTATAGCATGCCAAGTGTGTAAAATCTTTTATGAAGGCAGCAGCTTTTTTTGAGAAAACTGTTAGAAGTGTAACTAAAACCATATTGGCAGTGTCTCCCCCTGTCCCCTAATACCAATGTGGGCAGTGTGGTGGGTTGACCCTGGCTGGAGGCCAGGTGCCCACCAGAGCCACTCTATCACTCCCCTCATTCACTAGACAGGGCAGAAAAGGTATAACGAAAAGCTTACAGGTCGAGATAAGGACAGGGAGAGATCACTCACTAATTATCATCATTAGCAAAACAGACTGAACTTAGAGAGGAGATTCATCTAATTTATTACTAGGCAAAACAGAGTAGAGGAATGAGAAATAAAATCAAATCTTAAAACGCCTCCCCCCACCCCTCCCATCTTCCCAGGCTCGACTTCACTCCTGGCTTCAACCTCCGCCCCACTCAGCGGCACAGGGGGACGGTCAGTTCATCACATGTTGTTTCTGCTGCTTCTTCATCCTCAGGGGGAGGACTCCTCTCATCGTTCCCCTGCTCCAGCATGGAGTCTCTCTCACGGGGTGCAGACCTTCAGGAGCAAACTGCTCCAGCGTGGGATCCCCCACAGGGTCACAAGTCCTGCCAGCAAACCTGCCCTGGTGTGGGCTCCCCTCTTCATGGGTCCACAGGTCCGGCCAGGAACTTGCTCCAGCATGGGCTTCCCATGGGCCACAGCCTCCTTCAGGTGCCTCCGCCTGCTCCGGCATGGGGTCCTCCATGGGCTGCAGGTGGAATCTCTACACCCCCTCATCCTTCCTCCATGGGCTGCAGGGGGACAGCCTGCTTCACCATGGTCTTCACCACGGGCTGCAGGGGGGGTCTCCGCTCTGGTGCCTGGAGCACCTCCTCCCCCTCCTTCTGCACTGACCTTGGTGTCTGCAGAGTTTCTTACATCTTCTCACTCCTCTCTCCGGCTGCAAAAGCTCTCTCTCTCTAACTGTTTTTCTTCTTCTTAAATATGTTATCACAGAGGCGCTGATTGGCTTGTCCTTGGCCAGCGGCGGGCCCGTCTTGGAGCCGGCTGGCATTGGCTCTATCAGACACAGGGGGAGCTTCTAGCAGCTTCTCACAGAAGCCACCCCTGTAGCCCCCCCGCTACCAAAACCTTGCCACGGAAACCCAACACAGGCAGCAAGAGGGATGTTGCATCAGAAAGCAAAGCAAACTGGCTTACTTTGAGTTTGATCCGGAACTTAATTTGGTGATGTGTATTTGGTGTGATATTTTCAGGTTGTCTTTAAAAGCTCTAAAATTCTTAAAGAACAAGAGTGAAAACTGAAATGAGGTTATTGTTCATGGGACTGGCTATATTTTGTGCCTGTAACATCACTTCAAATAATTAAAATGTACCTGCTTTCATTCCATGATCTTTCAGCAGTGAACTAGAACATTCTTCAACTAAATTTTTATAACCATTAATCAGTGAAAATATTTATTACTGCAAACAGACTTATAACCTAGGTCAGCCATAAAGCCTGAGTAGGTAAGGTTTTGCAACAGATACTGCAGAATTTAGCCAATGTTTTGAAAGGATGTCACAAAGGCAGGTGAAATCTTTGTGTTCTTAATTCCCTGCACTTAAAAAGATTCCCTGTCTTGCAATGGGAATAAGGAGTTGCAAATTACCAGGTTAACACCCCAAACACGAAACAAACCTTTCATTGCCTTTAGTGTGTTTTGATTGGGATTGGGACAGCCAGCCTGGGACATACTGATGTACTTAAGAAAGCATGTTCTTAACAACTCCACTCTCTTACCACTTTGAAATTGCAGGTGGGAGAAATAAAAAACTCTGGTTAGATGCCCAGCACAGCTAGCATAGAATCCTAGAATGGTTTGGGTTGGAAGGGACCTTAAAGATCATCTACTTCCAACCCCCCGGCTGTGGGCAGGGACACCCTCCACTAGACCACATTGCCCATAGCCTCATCCAGCCTGGTCCTAAACACTTGCAGGGATGGGGCCTCCACAACCTCTCTGGGCAATCTGTTCCAGTTCCTCACTACTCTAACAGTAAAGAATTTCTTTCTAACATCTAATCTAAATCAACCCTCCTTCAGCTTAAACCCATTACCCCTTGTCCTGTCACTACACTCCCTGATAAACAGTCCCTCACCATCTTTCCTGTAGGCCCCCTTTAGGTACTGGAAGGCTGCAATTAGATCTCCCCAGAGCCGCCTTTTCTCCAGGCTGAACAATCCCAACTCTTTCAGCCTGTCCTCATAGGAGAGGTGCTCCATCCCTCTGATCAGCTTCGTGGCCCTCCTCTGGACTCTCTCCAACAGCTCAATGTCTCTCCTGTACTGGGGCCCCCAGACCTGGATGCTGTACTCCAGATGGGGTGTCACAAGAGCAGAGTAGAGGGGCAGAATCACCTCCCTCGACCTGCTGGTCACACTTCTTTGGATGCAGCCCAGGACACGGTTGGCTTTCTGGGCTGCAAGCGCACACTGCGGGCTCGTGTTGAGCTTCTCATCAATCATACCCCCAAGTCCTTCTCCTCGGGGCTGCTTTCAATCCATTCCTCGCCCAGCCTATAGTTGTGCTTGGGATTGCACCGACCCACGTGCAGGACCTTGCACTTGGCCTTGTTGAACTTTATGCGGTTTGCACGGGCCCACCTCTCCAGCCTGTCAAGGTCCCTCTGGATGGCATCCCTTCCCTCCAGCATGTCGACCGCACCACACAGCTTGGTGTCGTCGGCAGACTTGCTGAGGGTGCACTCGATCCCGCTGTCCATGTCGCCGACAAAGATGTTGAACAGTGCCGGTCCCAGTACCGACCCCTGAGGAATGCCACTCGTCACCGTTCTCCACTTGGACATTGAGCCGTTGACGACAACTCTTTGAGTGTGACCATCCAGCCAGTTCCTTATCCACCGAGTGGTCCATCCATCGAATCCATGTCTCTCCAATTTAGGCACAAGGATGTTGTGCGTGACAGTGTCAAATGCCTTGCGCAAGTCCAGGTAGATGATGTCAGCTGCCCTTCCCTTATCCACCAACACTGTAACCCCATCATAGAAGGCCACCAAGTTTGTCAGGCACAATTTTCCCTTACTGAAGCCGTGTTGGCTGTCACCAATCACCTCCTTATTTTCCATGTGCCTGAGCATAGTCTCCAGGAGGATCTGCTCCATGGTCTTGCCAGGCATGGACTGACTGGCCTGTAGTTCCCTGGGTCTTCCTTTTTTCCCTTCTTAAAAATGGTGGTTATGTTTCCCCTCTTCCAGTCGGCGGGAACTTTGCCAGACTGCCAGGCCTTCTCAAATATGATGGAGAGTGGCCTGGCCACTTCATCCGCCAGTTCCCTCAGCACCCGTGGATGCATCTCATCAGGTCCCATGGACTTGTGCACCTTCAGGTTCCTTAGATATTCTCAAACCTGATCTTCTCCTACAGGTGGTGGTTCTGCATTCTCCCAGTCCCTGCCTTTGCCTCCTGTGACCTGGGCAGTGTGGCTCGAGCACTTGCAAGTGAAGACTGAGGCAAAGAAGTCATTGAGTACCTCAGCCTTCTCCATATCCTGGGTAACCAGGTTGCGTGTTTCATTCCGGAGGGGACCCACATTTTCCCTCATCCTCCTTTTATCACTAACATAAGTATAGAAACTTTTCTTGTTCTCTTTAACATCCCTGTCCAGATTTAATTCTTCCAGGGCTTTGGCTTTCCTAGCCTGATCCCTGGCTGTTCGGACAGTTTCTCTGTATTCTTCCCAGGCTACCTGCCCTTGCTTCCGTCCTCTGTAGGCTTCCTTTTTTTGTTTGACTTTGTCCAGGACCTTCTTGTTCATCCATGGGGGCCTCTTGGTGTTTTTGCCTGACTTCCTCTTTGCTGGGATGCATCGCTCCTGAGCTTGGAGGAGGTGACCCTTGAATATTAGCCAGCTGTCTTGGGCCCCTCTTCCCTACAGGGCTTTGTCTCATGGTACTCTTCCAGGCAGGTCCCTGAAGAGGCCAAAGTCTGCTCTCCTGAAGTCCAGGGTAGTGAGCTTGCTGTGTGCCCTCCTCACTGCCCTGAATTCCACCATTTCGTGGTCACTGCAGCCAAGGCTACCCTTGAGCTTGACATCCCCTACCAGGCCCTCCTTATTGGTGAGAACAATGTCCAGCATGGCACCTCTCCTCATGGGCTCCTCTATCACTTGCATGAGAAAGTTGTCTTCTACACATTCCAGGAACTTCCTGGATTGCTTGAGCTCAGCTGTGTTGTCCCTCCAGTAGATGTCAGGGTGGTTTAAGTCCCCCATAAGGACCAGGGCTTGTGAGCATGAGGCTGCTTCTATCTGCCTATAAAGGGCTTCATCTGCTCGGTCCCCCTGGTCAGGTGGCCTGTAGCAGACCCCCACTATGATGTCCCCTGCCCCAGTGCTCCCTTTAATCCTGACCCACAGGCTCTCAGTGGGCTCCTCCTCCATCCCCAGGTGGAGCTCCATGCACTCCAGCTGGTCATTGACATAGAGGGTGACACCCCCTCCTCATCTGCCCTGCCTGTCCTTCCTAAAGAGCCTGTACCCTTCCATCCCAACACTCCAGTCATAGGAACTACCCCACCACATCTCTGTAAAGCAAATAATGTCATAGCCTTGCAAGTACACACACGTCTCCAGCTCCTCTTATTTATTCCCCATGCTCCATGTGTTCGTGTAGAGGCATTTCAGTTGTGCCCCCGATGAGGCTGACTTGTTGGCTGGGGTGGCTGGAATTCTTTTGATGTATCTTCCCAGTGTCACCCTGTTGGTTCCTGTTGCATCCAGAGCCCCTGGCTCATCTCCTCTAGGCTTCGAGCGTGCTGTAGTGCATCCAGCACATCTCTGAGCAGTAGGCCGAGGGCCCTTGCCAGCGCCCTGTCCCTCCAACCTGGGCACGTCATCCCACAACATGTCGCTAGCAAGCCTGATGTTATCCCCCTCCCCCTTCGAGCCTAGTTTAAAGCTCTGTCGATGAGCCCTGCTAGTTGCTGGGCAAAGATCCTCTTCCCCCTTTGGGAGAGATGAGTCCCATCAGGGTTCATCAGGCCCAGTGCTGTGTAGGCCGCCCCATTGTCAAAGGACCCAAAGTTGTGGCGTTCACACCAGCCACAGAGCCATGCATTTATGGACTGCATCCACCTGTTCCACCCAAGATTGCTGCCCTTAACTGGAAGGAGGGAGGAGAATATTACCTGCGCTCCCGAATCCTTCAGTGACTGCCCTAAGAGCCTGAAGTCCCTTTTGATCGCTTTTGTGGTGCGTGCCTCTGCTTCATCCCCACCCACATGGAGGAGCAGCAGTGGGTAATAGTCAGAGGGCTGTACCAGGCTGGGGAGTTTCCTAGCGATGTCCTCGACACGGGCCCTGGGGAGGCAGCAGACTTTTCTGAGTGGAGGGTCTGCCCTGCATATTGGGCCCTCTGTACCCTTCAGAAGGGAGTCCCCTATAACTATAACTCTCCTTTTTTTCTTTGTTGGGGTGATCACGATCCGAGGCATGGGCCTTTCGGGCCTAGGTGCTACCTCTGGAGTAGCTTGACTGTCATCCATATCCTCGCTCGAGTGGCCTTCCACAGCCAGAGCCTTGTACCTGTTGCACAGGGGTACGTGGGATGGTGAGGCAGGTGAGTATGAGAAGGTTCGCCTGCAATGCCATGCATGGACTTGTTTCCATTCACTCCCCCCTTTCAGGCTGCTGCCTTCTGCCTGGCAAGGGGAGGATACAGGGTCCCCTTTACTTTGGCTTTGGTCTGTTAGCTGTCCCTGTTTCTGTCTCAGGGAGGGCAGAGCTTGGCTCCAGCATGCATCAGCTGTCTTTATAACCATATCTCTGTGCTATTCAGCAAACTCCTTAAATGTTGTTCATTGGTGATTCTTATAATTTCTGAGTCATTAAGAAAGTTTAACTGTGTAGTATCTTGAGTCAGCTGCTGTGGATTTGGCTCCAGCTGAAGCCTGTATACCTCATGAGATTGAAGGATGAACCTGAGATGTTCATCTCAGGTGTTGTTCTCTTTTTGATATTCATGCTAGTTTGTGAGGGAAGAACTCCTAAAAGTCTGGTTGCATTGTTCAAATCTCGAAGCTCTGCTGTCTTGCACTTCAGCTATTCTATGTCCTCCCAACACTTGCTGCTTACAGACTGTTATGGGTGGTGAGAGGGCTGCAGTCTATCTGTGCCGGAGCCCTGGCTGCTGCAGAGAGAGGGGATGAGTGTAGTATGGTGCTATGTGCAGGATCTTGCCTCATTTGGTAAGCAACAGTTGTCTCTCCTGTCCCCCATTCCTAAGAGGAACACACCTGGTCCCTCAGCTTAGGCTTGGCAAAACCTAATTCTGTTTGCATTGCAGAGAAATGAGTCTCTTTCTGTACAATGGAAATTTCCCCTGGCAATTCAAGAGGCTTGTGAAATCCTCTTTGTTTCACATGACCAGGGCTTGCTTATATCCAGCTCCACCTCTTTGCATTTCTTCTGTAGAAGGAAAGTTGATGGGGATGTTTGGAATAAAGTGTTCTTCTCACCTTCTTCACACTCTTGTGATCTTCACCAACATCTTCTTGGCTCTGTGCTATGTCTTACCAGGACCGTGGGGATTTGCTTGGATGCTCAAAATAAGAGTGACAAATTCTGTTGTAGTATTTGGGCCTCTCACTGATTATAGTTAGGATATGGATTCCATAGTAATATGCTGAAAGATTTACTGAGGCCAAACCAAAGACTTGTGCTCCCTTTTCAAATCTACATTCACGTTTTCCTCCTCAGGAACAGTTGGTCTATATGGTGAAGGCAGCAGATAAATATGCAAGGTGTGTTCTGGAAAAACTGAAGGTTTATGAACCAGTGAACACCTTCCCTCTCTCAGCCCTGCAGGAACAGATGGACTGGAGAATACAAGGCATCAGTAATTTATGAATGGCTGGGACAGTGCTTCACTTAAATAAAACAACATACTGCATGAAAGACGTGGTTTTAGCCTTGTTCCCAGGCCTCCACTACTGAATTCTTCCATAGAGTGTATAAAGGATTCACTTCTGCATCTCTGCTGCTAGACTATGATAAATTTTAAATTCTAAATGCTTTAAATGTCATTGCTATGAATATACAGTAGATAGGGCTAAAGAAATCAGTCTGTTAATCCGATCTCCAAAGTAATTTCAGCATGTTGGAGGAGGGTAGCATGTAGAACTGTTTTGAATGCTATAGTTTGGCAATTTCAGGGAATTATTTGGATTTTTATTATTGACTTTGGTCAAAGTTAATTTGGTATATGCTCTTGCATATTTTTCACCTGGATACAGCAAAATACATACTTTTATGCTTTATTCAGACATTTCAGTATCTAATTTGTTGCAATATATCCATTTAAGTGCTGCAGTTGAATAGATTTCTATGTAGTTTCCTGGTCTGAAGTTTTCAGCACTGCTGTTATCTTGTTTCATATTCTTACTCTGCTTAGTTTCTTAATTATAATTGCTTTGTGTAAAAGTGAAATTGAGGCTAAGAAATAATTTTGTGTTTTGTGGGATTTGCATTTAATTACCTTTAGAAAGATTGTATTCCAACTTTCCAGGTTTTTCTTTCTAAATTACTTTTTCCTTCTCCAATGTGGTTCATGTTAATGGTGGAAGGAGGCAGGGATAATGGCATGAAAATTTTGTGCAGTTGCATGACTCATTCTGCATAAAACTAATATTCTGGAAGACTGTGAGCTACATAGAACATTACAAACACCCCACTCACTGTGTATTTTTTTGCATGCAGAGTCTACTCTTATCACCAAAAAAAAAAAAAATCTATTCCGTTTTTATTTGGATAGGGTTGACTTCTTCTTTTTAGCCAAATCTAGACTGAGCCCCACAAGCTAGAGGCCTAATCAATACCACACTAACTGCTCCATCAATTCTCTTTTGCTGCTTTTTCTCTCTTATCTTTCCAGGAGACTGTTGTTATCTCAGAGCAGGTAATTGATTTTTCTAGGTAATAACTGCAGCAGGTTATCAGTGATATTTCCCACATTCCCCTGTACTGCAAGTGCCTATCAGGGTCTGACAGATCAGACCTGCTTTCTGATTATTCCAAAGCAATGACTATGTTCAGCCTAATGCAAAAAGCCACAGCTGATATAACTCTCAAATAAGCCCAACTGACTTAAAACTTAGACCTTTCCACCTCAGATGCTACAGTAGGACAAGCAAATTTGCATGTTCCCATCTGGCAAGGAATTTTGCAGATATCATCTTGCATATAAAGTGCCTAAAAATAATAGAAGACTAGATAAAGAAATTTGGGGATGGAAGAGTTCTAGGACTTGGTTTTTAATTCAGGATCTCATTCCAATTTGTAAACTTAGATGACAAGAAGTGCAAAGCTTCACGAGCCTTCCTTTCACCATGCTTGGCTATTGATGGAGAGTGAAGGAATGTGTAAAATGCTGTTCCCTCATAGGAAGTAAAACCACCTGCACATTAGAAATGCTGATGACATTCAAGAGTCATCATGGTTCCTTTCATCTACCAGTTTGGAAATTGGTATCATTTTGTCCTTAAACCAGTGCCCAGCCCAGAAGTTTCCCAAGGGCAGCGATGGAGTTTAGACTGGGTTCAGTATTGTAGCAGGAATCTGGGGTGGGCAAGGAGATGAGATGTTTAAGAAAGTTAAACTTGTGTGATCTTTCTCATGCAGGCAATGAAATGCATGCAATTCCTTCATCAGTGTATGCTGTTTGTCCTCCTTGTGCCTGTTGCCCTAGAGATTTGACAGCTCTGTTACGGATCTTGGATAGGCTGGCTTTTCAGTTGTGCGCTTGTTGGCTTGGAGATGTCTGTTTACCCAGCTAGGGTTTACCAGGGATATGGGATAGCCCATAAAATTCATAGCTACTGAACAGTTTGATGTGTACTGAGCATGGATCTCTATGTGAAATGAAGGAGTTTGGCATCTTTCAGAAACACCTGTACTGAAGGAAGAAGTCCACCATCTCCAGGGTTGTTGCATTCCTACAAAACATGAAAAACAGCACAGTCAACATTGAGAAAAATGACATTTAACCTTTTAAATTTGCTAGTCATATCCTGAATATGAGGAGAAACTAGAACCGCAGAAGAGCACTGTTTGGGCAAAATGTTTGTCATAGACTTTTACCTGAGATCTTAATACAGCATCATATTTATTGCATGTGGTATTTTGCTGCATTGTAGCATTATGAAATACTGAACAAAAAAAGATTGCTAGATGTGTTTTCACATGATGTGATATTACTTGACTAGTTTCATTTAATTTCATTTGTCCAATAAGTCCAGATACCAGATTCTGCTTCTGTGTAAAGTTCTTATGAAGTATGTTCTTGTCACTGAGCCTCATTGAACTCAATAGATTTATTTTACATCTGTACCGATGTACTTGGGGGAGAAAAATTGTATGCACTTTATGCAATGGCAGTATGTGCAAGAGATGAAAAAAAGGAGGGGAGGGGGAATCTGCTTGTTGCTTCTTAGCTCTACAGATTGACAACTAGTTTTGAGGTGCACCAGGACCTCTTTTTGAGCAGAGAAAACCAGCTTCTGGTGAACTGTTTTCATCACTAAATTGCCTGAGAAGTTGTTTGAATTTTAGTGTTTCTTGAGCATATAATGTTAATCTGTAGATACTGTTTGCCAAGTGCCTGGCCCAGCAATTTTTAATGCTGTTATAAACAGCATGGTCTTAAAAAAACAAAGTCTGTTTTGTTTTGTTAGGTTTCATTGCATATCGGTCCCTTTATTGCAATAAAGAAGTGGTACAGTAACTGGTAAGGAGAAAAAACAAAACAACCTCATTGTGCATGCTCCATTAAGTTTATAGAAACACAGAATTGTTTGGGTTGGAAGGGGCCTTCAAAGATCATCTAGTCCAACCCTCCTGCCATGGGCAGGAACATCTTTCACTAGATCAGGTTGCTCAAAGACCCATTCAGTCTGACCTTGAACACTTCCAGTGATGGCACATCCACGTTTTCTTCAGGCAAGCTGCTCCAGTGTCTCACCACCCTCATAATGAAACATTACTTCCTTATATCCACTCTAAATCTACCCTCTTTCAGTATATAACTATTGTCCCTTCTGCTGTCACTACAAGCCCTGGATAAAACTCTCTCCATCTTTCCTCAACAATGTCTCCCCAGAGCCTTTTATTCTCAGCCTGAACAACCCCAACTCTCTATCCTTTCTTCACAGGAGAGGTGTTCCAGCCCTCTGACCATTTTTATGGCCCTCATCTGGACCTGTTCTCACAGGTCTATGTCTTTCTTGCACTGTGGTCCCGAGAGCTGGGTGCAGTACTCCGGGGGAGGGGGGGGGTGTCTCACGAGAGTGGAGTAGAGGGGGAGAGAGGCATGGGGAGCTCCTGTGAAGATGAGTGAAGACTGTGGAGGAAGCTGTACAGATTTTTAGGAGGCCATATTTTGTTACTCCAAATAGCAATTACTTGTAGAGTCTTTGTTCCTCCCTCCTCCTTTGCCTTTCTGTTGCTTTGGGAAAGTCTTGTTACTTTATATTAGGTGACTTCCAGTTTCAGACAGACTTCTGCCTCATGGAGACATAATTGTTCTGTTGGTTGAAAAGAACCTACAGATGAAAAGAAGAAAAATCACAAGCTTTTACTTTTGTCTTAGTTACAGATTGGGGCAAATCCTCAGATTGTCAAAATAATCAATGCAAGAAGAAAGAAAAGATGTTTTTAAGCAAGAGAAGATTGGTGTACTGTGTACTGAGACCTGAACATTCTGACCTGAAAGGAGAGGAGAGTCCTTGGAAAGCAACAAAGGCTGAGCAGAAAAATTCAAAGCCAAAAAGATGCACTTTCTGTTCTCAAAAAGGAGACTGTAGTCCTAAAACAATAATGCTACACTAAGCACTCCCTCTGATATGGAAGTCATTAACACTTAATGCTGATTACTGTTAGTAGCAGTGCTGATTTGCTTCAGGTTTGGATCACATTTGAACTTTTCTAAACTTTTATTGCTTTAGTCTAAGAAGTTGCTCTTTGATTTAAAGAAAATCTCAGTTTCTCTCCATTTCCTGTAATTCCTAGGTACTTTCACAGTGGATGGCAACTCTGGCAAGAAGTAACAGGATTTTTCTATTGCTGATGTTCTACACCCCCACAAACTGGGGAATAATTTAGTTTGTATTTATTTATATGTTTAGTATTTTTCTTCAAAAGACTTGTGGATGTTACTAGCCATTAATGTTAGGACCAGAAAACGTTTGCTAGGGCCGGGCTTAGTGTGAACAATTATTGTGTAAAATTTGGAGACACTGGAATTGCCAGATTGGATGAGACCCAAGATTCTTCTTTTCCACTGTCCTCTGCCTGTCAGTGGCCTGCTCCAGATCCCTTAGGAAATGGTAAAACCCAGAGGTAGGGCTACCCTGGGGTTCTACTCTACACTTTTCCCACAGTAGGTCTCACCTGTCTCTAGTTGTTAGGGCTGTTACCCTCAAATTGCTGAGGTGCTATACTCTTCCCAAAAATTTTAACTATAATAGTAAATCTGTGTGGGTTTGCTATCCATAGAAACATGCCTCTCTGCGAAGTTCTTGGCTTCATAGATATCCTATGGCAAAATTTCATCTTCTACTGACATGCTGTGAGAAAAAAATTCTCCTTTGTTGTCTGCATTTGTCAGACTTGGCTTTCATTGCAAGTTCTTTTGGTCTTTTTTGAGATGTTCAGATGTGCTGCCTTTTGAGTATCTGTATTTTCATTTATATTTATGATGTTCATTCTTACTCATACCCATTTTTAAGGCAAAACATCCCAGTCTTCTATGCCTGTCTCTTCCACCCTATTCTGGGGCAGTTTCCTGACATGTAATGTCACTCCGTGGACAGTCTTCAGGAATATTTACACTAAAACCTGAATCCACTCATCACTGCAGAATGATCTTTTCTAGACGTTGGCTCTAAGATAAGCTAAACTTAGGATGCTGTTTCTGCACAAGTGCCTGAAATGACAGCATTTAGCAGTGGCTACTCACAACTCTTATGTCTAAGGCACTAATTTCAATTTTGCCAAGTGTCTGATATGTTGTGGATTGTATCTTTCACTGGGTAATGTGAAAAGCATTGAAGTGCTTTTTAAATGACAGCTCTTCTTACTGTGGGATTGAATCAGATGTGAGGTGAAAGATCAAAATATTTGTTCTGCAGCCTGGAAATATCCTCTCCCTCCTGAGCTGGGCAGTCTGGGTTTCATGACTTGGGCTGCCTTTTGCTTGTAGTAACAAGGACAATGTAGTTGTGTCAAAGACAACCCAAAACACAAACAGTAATGATGCTGCAATTCATCTTAAGGACTCTTATTAGAGTGGGGCTCTTTGATGTAGCTGGATGCATTATTGGCTTTAAAACAAAACTGTGGCCATTGGGAAGTATCAAATTCTGACCTGATATAACTGAAATAATCAAAGCAACCTGAAAACAACAAAGACAAGGTCACTGAAAATATTCCCACACTGCCCCTTGGAGAACCTGTAAAGTAATGCAATCTTTGAGAACCTGGCCATTCTAAATTCAAAATAAGATCTTAAAAATAATAAATCTTGTTTTAGCATCCCGCTTTCATTAAAAAAATAAAATAACAAAAGTAAATAAATGAATTAATGAAACAAAGCACTGGGCACTGCATCAAAAGACAGAGTTATTCCAATATTTATGCTTTGGGACAGTATCACTAAACCACAGCTCTGCACAAAAGCCAAATTAAATAAATATATAAATAAATGAGACTAAACTTCAGGTGAAGTGCTAATCTGAAGTCAGCACTGTGGACCTAGAGGAGGAGATTGGCTGAAGATCTGAATGGGTTACATTTCTCTTTTCAAATATACAGTGTTCATACTGCTTTTCAGAGTTTCAAATATATCTCAGGGCTGTGCGATAAACCTTTTTAAAGAAATAAAAAAATATGATGACAAGAATGCAATGAGTCAGAACAGCTTCAGTCAGATTATTCTGAATGAAAATCATGCAAAAATTTGGGAAAATATTGAGAGCTTGAATAAAAATAAAGCTTACAGCTTTGATCAGTGCATTTCAACAAATGGAGAGGACCATTTGAACAACCTGTGCTCGGGATTCATTTGAAAAAAAAAACCAAAAAAAAACCCAAAGAAAAAAAATTCCCCCCCTCAAAAAAACCCCACGAAAAACCCAACAAAAACCCCAAAACCCCACAATACAAAAAATCTCTTTTATGATCTTTTAAATTTGGATCAAACAAGCACACATAAACCATAGAGGCTAGAAAGCGTTTACATTACTTTAGTTTCACTTCTGGGAGCTCAAAACTAGTCTTTTTTTAATGGTGTGTGACGCAGTATTCTTCTGTTTTATCTGGCAAATGATGGTGGCTTTACATTCACATAAGAACATCCCTCTAGAAGAGCCTGAAAATATCTCAGAGACTTATCAGGATTGCTTTTACCAGGAAGGTGAAGCATGATATCGAAGTCTTGTCCTGAAAGCTTAACGCTAAGTGCCTCCCAAGGCATGTAACCAGTCACCTTGAAATTGCCATCTTCTGTGCATCTAAACAAATCCATTTCTGGAAAATCCCTATCAGTCTATTGCTCTGGCTTTTCTCAGTTCAGGCTTGCAGGCAGCCTAGGCCCTCTGTATGTATAAAAGGCATGTTTCTGTCTTTCAAAAGTAATCATAAGGATTTATAGTGGACTCAAAATTGAACTCAAAGACTCAGTGAACTGCCACATGTTACATTTAAAATGGTTGTCCTGTCCCTCTTTGTCATTTGAGGTTACAGAGATGCTCTTAATTCTGTCATTTCCCAAGGCTGATGTTTCTGTTTGTAAACTGTTTTGTCTTCTAATGGATATCATGACTCAGCAGTTCAAAACCAGACCTATGCTTTGTGCAAGGATGGCTTAGCCTGCCCTCTGGGATGACCTTAACTACGTTGCTTTGCATCAATGCACCCTGTCTTTAAAGTGAAGCTGATTACATCACAACCATTTTTAAAAAGAGTAATAGGAGGACCCTGGGAACTACTGACCAGTCAGCCTCACCTCCATGCCCAGTACGATCATGGAACAGATCCTCCAGGAAGTTATGGTGAAGTATATGGAAGACAGGGAGATGATTAAAGACAGCCATCATGACCTCACCAAGGACAAATCGTGCCTGACTAATCTGGTAGCCTTCTATGATGGAGTGACTGCATCACTCAACAAGAGAAAAGCTATTGATGTCATCTCCCTGTAAGGCCTTTGATACAGTCCCCCACAGCATTCCTTCCACTCAATTGGAGAGATATAGATTTGATGGATGGACTATTCAATGGTTAAGGAATTAGCTGGATGGCTACATCCAAAGAGTTAGATTCAATGTCCAGTAACAACTCAAGGGTCTGCACTGGGACCAGTACTGTTGAATATCTTCATCAATGACATAGACTGATTGTACCCTCAGAAAGTTTGTGGATGACAAGCAGAGTTGCACAATTTATATGCTTGAGGGAAGGGATGAATTTGCTTTCTGGGCTGCAAGTGCACATTGACAGCTTGTGTCCAATTTTTCATCCCCCAGTAATGATAAGCTAAAGCTAAGCGATAATATTGAAAAATGCAGCATAAGTTTAGAATGATTCTGTTTTAACAAAACACTTCTGAATGTCCTTATATGCTGCTGATTTTTGAAAACGTAAGCACATGATTACCTGATTTAATGCAGAGTGTCTAAATTAATGAGTAAACCCTTGAAAAATTTCTTTAGTAAAGATCACCTGTCCACAGACTGTGACACCTTCCACTTGCCTGTAAGAAAGAGAACTTCAGGGCTTTTGAGGAAAGGTCTTTTTCTATACTTTTTACATAGGAATAAAATAATGGAAACCACAGCAGAACTGAGAGGAAGACACTGAAAAAAACCAGTGTAGCAAATTTACAGTAAATCACAGAGAGATATAAATATTAGAAGATTGAAAAAACCAACAACGGAACAAGAACAGGAAGCAACAGATAGAGAAAGGTAAACAAGAGATAAAAGGCAAATAAAAAACAGAGTGTGGGAAAGAGAAATGAAGAGAGAATCAATCTCAGAATGTGTTTTAGTCAATCAGACCTAAGGTGATGCAGGAAAAAAATGTCACGGTGCATAAATATGCCCTTTTTATGTCTCCAAATACATACATAAATCAGACCTGATATGATCTGATCCAAATTCTCCCGTCACGGGAATCATGAGTCTGGAGCATGTAGTCATGCTAGTCTGACACTACCTGATTTAAGAATTGTAGTTTTACAATATAAATTCCTCAGATTAAAAAAGAAGTGTGTTAGACTTGGAAAAACATGCATTGGAGTGCTTTGACTAAACATACAATCCAGTAGTTTACTTTCTTCATTAGTGATTTACATCCAGAAATAGTATTTAGGGGTTTAAGGGCATGCAACCTCAGTTATTCTCACAAGGATATGCTGTCATCTTGGTGCATGTGATGTTCCAGTAGAACACACCTACAAGCCCTTGCATCTACAAATATGTTTTTGTATTTATTGTACATGAAATTTATCTACATCAGGAGGACAATAAACATGAGGCAAAGTAATTTTTTATTTCCTCTAGGTCCAAAAAGAGCTTAAATCACTAGTGCAAATGCCAGGGTCTACAAGATGAAGGAAGGTAGGTGAGGTGAATTCAATCCTTTGTCACACTATCTTCATTTTCAGTAAATATTTGGGAAGAAAGAAGAGGATAAAAATCCCTACAATCATTTGCAATATCACTTCTAAGTTCTTAGAATGTGCTTTTGTTATGCTTTAGAAAAAATCTGCTAACTTGAGGACAGAAACTTTGTTTTTAGTGATGTATTTTGGGTTGTCACTGTAATCACTTACCATGAGGAAATGAAGCTTTAAATGAAATATGCATATCATAAGATTCATGATAAAAAGGGTGAGAATTGACCACAGTGGGTTCTTGAGGGTATTGTCTGGTGCTAAAAAAGTCTGAATCAACTCTTGCTGTTTTTTCAGAGAAGCATGATATACCATGTTCAGAAAACAGAAAAAAGGAGTAAATGTACACCATGATTAATACAAGCCTTTGATATGTGCTGTTTCTGTGCAGTTGTTGCTTATATTGTACATTTCTCCCCAGCAAATAAAATTAATTACCAAAATATCTGTAATTGTTCTAAACCAGAAGACAAACAGTGGCCTTTTGCTTGGAAGGGTAATCCTGATAGAACAGGTCCTTGCTATAATGACTCACCGAAGTCTGAACATCATGCAGGCAACTTCATGCTTCTCTCCAGCCTTTTTGTGTTCATAGAGGTGTTCTGGGAGGTTTGCAAGTTTTAAAGAAAGCGTGCATAGGGTGTGCTCTGAATACTTCAACATAGATAACGTTACTTGCTGTGTCCTTTTTCCATGTGGATGTTAATATCACTGAAGTGAAAGAATTTAGTGCCTTTAAAAAAAAAAAAAAGCTGCCTCAGCCACCGGCTAAGCACCACGCAGCCACTCGCTCACTCCTCCCTCCACCCCAAGGAGACGGGGAGGAGAACGGAGAAAACCAAACTTGTAGGTTGAGATAGGATAACAAAGGAAGAGAATGACAACAACAACGACAACAATAATAATAATAATAATAATAATACAAGTGATGCATAAATGCAATTGCTCACCACGTGCAAAAGGAAAACAATCCGACACTCAGTCTGTTTCTCAGCAGCAAATCTGTCTCTCAGCTAGCCTCCCCAGGAGGGAGGTATATGGAGCATGACATTCTATGGCAGGGAATATCCCTTTGGCCAGTCTGGGTCAGCTGTCCTGGCTGTGCTCTCCCAGCTTCTTGTGCACCTGGCAGGGCATAAGAAGCTGAAAAGTCCTTGACTTGGTGTAGACACTACAACTACCCAGTAACAACTAAAAACATCAATGTGTTATCAATACTATTCTCATCCTAAATCCAAAACACATCACTATACCAGCTACTAGAACGACAAATTAATTCTATCTCAGCTGAAACCAGGACAGTGGTGTAGGTACTTTTCTTCATGTAGAAAAAGGCATAGTACTTGCTTCAAACACTATTTAATCCAAGATAGCATTTTCATAATCAGTATTAAAAGCTCTTGTGTAGAGGTAGCAACAGGTTTTGACCCTGTCCAGATTTCAATATCCTGAAAAGACTCATGGTACCACAGAAAAAAGAAAACTTCAGTAGGCAAGGATTTTGTTCTGAAGTGTTAGAGACTCTCAAGCCTGCATTTGGTTACTTTCTGTATTATTGTATGCTTTGTTCTCCCAAATGAAAGGGAAATTTGATGATGGAAGGATTTGATGTACAGGTCTGTCTGACCCAATTAGCAGATTACCTTTGAATTTGCCAGGTAGATTATTTTTTTTTTAATTATTTTGTATTAAAGAGAGGGACAGAACAGGTCTTTTATTAACTATCAAAATCAGGGGTCTTTTGACCAACACTTGCAAGTACCTGCATAGCCATCAACTAGAACTGTGTGGAATGGAGATTTCAGAAGACCACAGTGTCAACATACTGTTCTTGCTGTTGACTTTTTAAAAGTTTCTAACTTTGGCAAAGGGAGTTGGATACAAAATATTCAGCCAATGGAAAGATATCTATCATGTTTTTACTGCCAGTTTTAGCATTTATCCTGCTGGCTTTTTCTCAGTAGTGGAGCATCTTCCATAGTGTAGTCAATGGCAATAATGAGGTTTGTTTATAGCTAACAGCTCTTGTCAGGTGGTCCTCAGAAACATAATTGCCTTTACCTTAAATGTCACCAAGTATAGCAGATATTTTGGCCATTGATCCTCCTCAAGTGTCCTGTGCCCTTAGAAATTATCCTCAAGACAGTGGACGCACAGATTGAAAAGTTCAAATTTTTCCTTCTGTTGCTTACTGAAGTAGGTGGAAATAAGTATGTATGGTGCAAGGAAATGTTAAATTCATGACACTTCATCCTTAACTGAGAAGAAAACATTGAAGATAAAAACAATAGCAAGATTGTAAATTAATTTGAAAGCACTCTAAAAGCACAGCTACAGCAAGCTGTCTGATAGGAAATAATTCTTAATGTTTTGGATTAGTATGAATGATGTAATGTGACAGTCAATCACAGCACTACACAATTATAATTGAAAAAAACCCAACATATAAACTAGTTTTACTCCTAATCCTACTGACTGCAGTGTAGTCAGCAGCAGATTGCTAAATCAATATGTTGCTAATTCATTGCTTTATGAGGTGCCGGATAGTTTCTGATCCCTAAGAAGTTTCTAATGAGTGGTGTTGCTATCAGAAAGAAAAATGGAACCAGTGAATAATAGTCATTATATCCACAGTGGTGGATCAGAAATGCCCTCACAACTGCTTCCCTCAAAGGTGAAGAGCTGGTTCGTGTTCTACTGAGATACTACTTTGAAAAGACATGGTCATTCTTCATAGTGTGCCCAGCTACCCCATCGCCAAGAAGAAACTGTGCTTCAGAGGCCTTTCAATGCCAGAGTGAATGAAAACCGTTCAACAGGATGAACTAATTGTGCACGGTTTTCTAAAACCATCTGTCTGCTTCATAGCAGCAAGGTTGAGTCATACTCCTCTGTGAATGGTGATGTTGCTGTTTATGGTATGAAGGAGAGGCAGCCATAAGGTCCATTTCATTGCAGCTTGTGTTGTAAATCATTTATACTTCTCTATTAATCTATATAAGAGAACATGTACTGTTCCTTCAGTAAACACATTAGTCAGCAAATTCTTCAGTCAATTTTCAAATTATTCAATGGGTTCTTGGTGTATACTCAGTCAGTTTAAATGATAATTAAACCACAAAACCCCCATTAATTTAAAAGAAACTGCGTGCAGAGTTCTGTCTGTGCATTAGTAGAAGAAGTAATCAATGCATTGAGATTAAAATACAATTTTTTAAAATGTGATTTCATTTTAGTTCTTTGGAAAATAAAAATGCCTTCAGTGGAAAAATTGAAAAATTCTCTCTCCATCGGATATTGAAACATAGAAGAATCAAGATATTTAAAAGTGTAACATTTTTACATTGGAAATCAGAGATTTCTGTAATTCATGAATGCCCAAGAATGATTAATTTGAAAATATCTGATTTTGAAGTTTCATTTCATAAAAAAAAATTCCATTTAGGATTGACATTTAACATTACCATTAAAAACAAAAAAAGTTTCACTTTAAAATTTTAGTTGTCCATGAACCTTCAGTTTGAATTCTCTCATAAGAAATCTTTGCTCCTAGATGCAGGGGAGAAAGAGGAAAAAAAAAATCCTCATTTTTCAACATTTTTAGAAAGCTTGAAGTGATCATGTCCTTCCTTTAAAATACAGGGGCTACAATACTCTACCTCGAGATAACTTGTTTTAAAGAATCTTGTTAGATTCTACCCACTTATTTTTAAATAGTGCTTTGGACAAATATGTCATACTTTTCCCGTACATTTAATTTATAACAACTGCAGTAACTCAGTAACAGCCAACTGAATTTAATCAAACATGGATCATTTAGTGGAACTTGAGGAGGCTTCTAGACTACACATCAGTGCAATAATTATTTTGTCTCACACTTGTAAAGATTATTTTTTTCTTTTATCATGTCTCTCATCAGTGGTGAGGATGCACAAGTCTTACAACTTCCAGACAGATTCCTTCTTCACCTCTTCCACCAATTCAAAACTGGACTCACTTCAACTTAAATTTTCTAGAAAAAGTTTTCAAAGGTTAGGTCTTCCTGGAAAAGAATAACCTTCTGTGAAAACATGGAAATTAGGGATCAATACTGTAAGTCTTTAGACTATTTAATTAATTTAGAATATTTAATTAATTAATTTTAATGTTTTGAAGCAACAGCAGATCACCAACCAGATTATTGTGATTATTTCACGGAGTATTTTCAACCTTCCATTGGCTGAATCTACTTTTATTTTGAGTGGAAGGTAGAAATCACACTGCTATCAGCTGCAAGCAGAATGAGGCCAGCACTGAGCTGTTCTGAGCAGCTGAGCCTCTGTCTCATGTTATTTACACAGCAGGTGTGGCATGAATGGTCTGCCTTTTCTCACCTTCCTGTTATCTTCCTGATATTTCTTTCAATCTAAACATGTTTGCATGCACCAGTGCTGAGAACAGGCACATTTACAACATTACAAGATATAACTGGACCATATTAGAATTAATTACCACAAAGTTTTCTTCCCTTCCACCCCCCAGTTTGATTCATATTTGGATCTCATAAGCAGCAGGACCAAAGTTATCAATCTGTCCAGAGGAAAATATATAGACTGATCATAAATTATAGGATAGAGCTCAAGGCAGTCAACAGTGGAACAAGGCTTATGATACTACATTTTAGAAGTATTTTAATTTCTTCTAGATTAAAGAAGTATTGAGAACTTTAGCCCTTTGAAGTAGAATTTCTGATAAGTGTAATTTTACTTTTGTTTCATGAAATAATTCTTAACAATAAAATACATTTAATGTTTAGCATACTAAATGCATGTGATTTTTTTTCTTTTTTTTCTTCAGTGTCATATCCTTACATTACTCTGAGATTTGATCTGAGAGTTTTCATTATGGACAAACAGCAAAACAAACAAAACAAAACTTCCACAAAGTTAGATTTGGGTTTAATGAGTTTAACAGAAGAAACTACCTTAAGAATTTCTTGGTATTATGCTTGATTTTTAACTAACAGAAAACTTTTCACCAGGAGAGAAGTTTGAGATTTAACTGTAGAGGATGAGAAAAACCCTCTATTAATTTCGCCTCAGGAAATCAATGGTTAGAGTTTCAATCTTTTTTAGGGGCATCTTTTTTCTTTATCTCCCTGTCTGGCCTCAGAAATAAACTCTCCATATACTCTGTCTTATGATTTACAGATGTAGAGGTTGTTGGTTTGAGACACAGGGACAGGAAGTCAATAGTCTCTCTCTGAAAATCCTGCTGATAGGATTGTCTAATATGAGACGTGCAATCAGAGCCAATCTGCTGTCAAGGAGTTGTATTCTCTACTTTGTATAGAAATACCAACTGGAATAATTTCCCTGGAGTGTTCTGAACACTTGTCACTGAAAGGCATAAGGCAATTGGGATGGAGTTCTGGAAAGTCGTCAAGGGCTAAAGAGTATGACTTTGGTAAATCTTTGTTTTTAGTTTCATTGCAGAGGCTGATTGAGTTGATCGTAAAAGGAAAAGAAAAAAAAGTATTATATTCTTCTATGCTCAATATTTATATGTCAATATTTACTGTAAAAATATGCCATTCCAATTGAAAACAAGCTTAATACTGTCTTCATATTTAAGGTTTTGGTCCATTTGTTGTGAAAGAAGATACAGAATCTCTTGCCCTACTTTCACTTAGTTGACTATATTGTTATCTATAGCAAATACTTTTCCAAGGAAAGCCCTATTTTTTTTTTTTCACAAGGTGTTCTTGGGTTTATCTGACAATATCTCCTGAAACATACAACAGGGGAAAATTTAAATAAAACCAAAATTAAGTTTATGACAGTTTTTTTAAAAAAAAGCTCTTGGCTTCTTGGGTTTCTTCAGGGCCCAAACTGAAACAGTTTTAATAAAGTAAGTAGCATCAATCCTTCCTGAGAATACAACTAAATTAGTATGTTGTAAGTTTTTGATGTAGAACATTTATTTTACTTTTTTTTTCTCTCTTGGGAAGGTTTCAGGACTTTGAAAGGCTTCAGCACAGGAAACTAAATGAGTAAGAACAGATTATTCATACTTTTTTCTTTTTATACAAGAGATATTCTTGTATAGAAGAGAATCATGTACAGGATTCTGAATGCAGTGAGGTTTCTGTGGGCTTTGAAGAGTTTTAGTTTTGAAAAAAAAAAAAAAAATCATGTGGACTTAGAAAAATGGACAGGAAACAAGGTATGACCGTAAACAATATTTGCTCTTCTCTGTGGGAAAAAAATATCAACAGGGTTTTCTTTGTGAAAAATACGATAGACTGGAGCTGTCAAAATTTTGCTGCACTTTTGAAGAAGGTGGTGTATGAGAAGGAATCACAGAGAACTCACGAGCTCATGCTACTAGCAGCAATAACTGTTCTGTATCTTTCATTTCTTGCCAAAGAGAGTGAGTATTTTCAACAAAGCTATTTTTCATTCCAGTACGAATATATCAATACCAAAGCCTAACAATGTGAGTTGCTGCTGTGAGAGAAGTCTTGAGTTTGTCAGATAAAAAAATGGAACTTTGTGCCTAGGGTAGGTAGCAAGGCATGGGAAAGGGTAACTCTTCACTTGCCAGGAGTACATTGCTGTTCTATGTACAAAAATAATGTCATATGATGTCTCATAGAAATAAAAATAATAGGCCTCAAACTCAGCATGCAAAATTTGTTAGGAGTTAAAATATTCCTTTTGTGAGACCTGAAGTTGTTAGCTGAAATGGTTTAGCCCCAACTGGCAGCTGAGCACCACGTGCCGCTCGCTCACCCCTCCCCTGGCGGGATGGGGAGGAGAATGGGAAAAACCAAAGGCACAATCTCCTGAGTTGGGATAAGGGCAGTTTACTGGGACAGCAAGGGAGAGGGAAATAACAACAGTACTGATAACAGATATTCACAATGGGTGGTAACAGAGAACAATTTACCAATCCAACAACCAACCAACCAACCGGATGCTCAGCCCGTCCTGGAGCCGAACCCACCCCTGCCCGACTAGCCCCCTTTTATGGTGAGCATGATGTCACATGGTATGGAATAGCCCCCCCGGCCAGCTTGGGTCACCTGTCCTGGCTCCTTGTGAAATTAACTCTATCCTCGCCAGAACCAGGACATTATCCACCCCTAATTCTATACCATCTACGTCATGCTCAGATTATTTCACAGACACCATTCCCTTACTCTATCGCTCTAAAATGTCTGTGGAGTTCATTTAGTCCATGGCTTTGGGTTCCATCTGCCATTACAGTCTCTCAGAGCAGGAGCAATGGTGCGTGCTGCTGGATTGTTGCACGCTGCATCCGGAGTTTTTTCATGGCTGGTGTATCTGGTATGGTCCATGCTCACAGTCTGGACGTCAAAGATGTGATTTCTGCTGAAGTTCCTGGGCACCAGTTGAAGACAGTTCTAGTTCCATCATCGTGGCACTTCGTTCAGTTTCAAAGTCCATCCTTCATTAGTGTTGGGTGATTCTTATGGTCCTACCATTGATACAGTATATAGCTATTAACATCATACAGTTTAATTTATTGGCTATTTTCACCCAAAATCAAATCCCCTTGGGGTACACACCGGACTTCCCCATCCTTTCTCATCACCCACCACGTGCACCCCGGTCCCTGAGCAAAAGCAGTCCCACAGATGGGCTTGCCTTTGCCTGAAGCAGGGATAACCCAAACTGTTTTCCCCAACATATTTTTCATGCGCACTACACAAACTTTATCCCCTTCTACTGGGTGTGGAAATTTTGATTGGGCAGGGCCATCTCAATTGGCAGATCCCCTAGTGTTAACTAACCAGGTGGCCTTTGCTAAATGTGTGTCCCAGTGTTTGAGGGTCCCACCACCCATTGCTCTCAGGGTAGTTTTTAGCAGTCCATTGTACCTTTCGATTTTCCCAGAGGCTGGTGCATGGTAGGGGATGTGATACACCCACTCAATGCCATGCTCTTTGGCCCAGGTGTCTATGAGGTTGTTCCGAAAATGAGTCCCGTTGTCTGACTCAATTCTCCCTGGGGTGCCATGTCGCCACAGGACTTGCATTTCAAGACCCAGAATAGGGCTCCGAGCAGTGGCATGGGGCACAGGATGTGTTTCCAGCCATCCAGTGGTTGCTTCCACCATTGTAAGAACATAACGCTTGCCTTGGCGGCTTTGTGGGAGCGTGATATAGTCGATTTGCCATGCTTCCCCATATTTATATTTCAGCCATCGTCCTCCATACCACAGAGGCTTTATCCGCTTGGCTTGCTTGATTACAGCACATGTTTCACGTTGATGGATGACCTGTGAGATGGCATCCATGCTCAAGTCCACCCCTCGATCACGGGCCCATCTCTATGTCGCATCTCTTCCTTGATGGCCTGAGGTGTCATGGACCCTTACGCTGCCAGTCCAAATCCACCTCAGCCACTTCAGTCTTGGCAGCCTGATCCACCTGCTGGTTGTTCTGATGTTCCTCAGTGGCCCGACTCCTGGGTACGTGGGCATCTACATGACATACCTTTACAACTAGCTTCTCTAGCCGGGCAGCAATATCTTGCCACAATAGGGCAGCCCAGATGGGTTTGCCTCTGCGTTGCCAGTTGCTCTGCTTCCACTGCTGTAACCACCCCCACAGGGCATTGGCCACCATCCATGAATCGGTATAGAGGGACAGTGTTGGCCACTTTTCTCTTTCAGCAATGTCTAAAGCCAGCTGGATGGCTTTCACCTCTGCAAACTGGCTCGATTCACCTTGTCCTTCAGCAGCTTCTGCAAGTCGCCGTGTAGGACTCCATACAGCGGCCTTCCACCTTCGATGCTTTCCCACGATGCGACAGGACCCATCAGTGAAGAGGGCATATGGTTTCTCATCTTCTGTTAGTTTATTATATGGTGGGGATTCTTCAGCACGTGTCACCTCCTCCTCTGGTGACATTCCGAAATCTTTCCCTTCTGGCTAGTCTGTGATCACTTCCAGAATTCCTGGACGATTGGGGCTTCCTATTTGAGCCCGCTGTGTAATCAGTGCAACCCACTTACTCCACGTAGCATCGGTTGCATGATGTGTGGAAGGAGCCCTCTCTTTGAACATCCAGCCCAGCACTGGCAGTCGGGGTGCCAAGAGGAGCTGTGCTTCAGTGCCAATCACCTCTGAAGCAGCTCGAACCCCTTCATAGGCTGCCAATATCTCCTTTTCCATTGGAGTGTAGCAGGCCTCGGATCCTCTGTATCCCTGACTCCAAAACCCCAGGGGTCGACCTTGAGTCTCCCCCGGTGCTTTCTGCCAGAGACTCCAGGTAGGGCCATTCTCCCCGGCTGCAGGGTACAGCACATATTTTACATCTGGTCCTGCCTGGACTGGCCCAAGAGCTACGGCATGAACTATTTCTTGTTTAATTTGTTCAAAAGCTTGTCGTTGCTCAGGGCCCTATTTGCAATCATTCTTCTTCCAGGTTACATGGTAGAGAGGGCTTACCATCAGACTATAATTTGGAATGTGCATTCTCCAGAAACCCACAACACCTAAGAAAGCCTGTGTCCCCTTTTTGTTGGTTGGTGGAGACACGGCTGCTATTTTGTTGATAATATCCATTGGGATCTGATGCCATCCATCATGCCACCTTATTCCTAAAAACTGGATTTCCTGCGCAGGCCCCTTCACCTTACTTCATTTTATGGTGTAGCCAGCCTGCAGCAGGATTTGGATTATTTTCTTCCCTTTCTCAGAACCTTCCTCTGCTGAGTTGCCCCATACAATGATGTCATCAATGTATTGCAGGTGCTCTGGGGCTTCACCCTGTTCCAGTGCAGCCTGGATCAGTCCATGGCAAAGGGTGGGGCTGTGTTTCCACCCCTGGGGCAGTCGATTCCAGGTGTACTGGACGCCCCTCCAAGTGAAGGCAAACTGTGGCCTGCACTCTGCTGCCAAAGGGATCAAGAAAAATGCATTAGCTATATCAATTGTGGCATACCATTTGGCTGCCTTTGACTCCAGTTCATACTGGAGTTCCAGCATGTCTGGCACAGCAGCACTCATGGGCGGTGTGACTTCATTCAGGCCACGATAGCCTCCACCCTCCATTGGACTTCCACACTGGCCATCTGGGACTGTTAAAGGGTGAGTGGGTTCTGCTGATCACTCCCTGACCCTCCAGTTGACGAATTAGCTTGTGGATGGGAACCAGGGAGTCTCTGTTGGTGCAGTATTGCCGCCGGTGCATAGTTGTGGTAGCAATCAGCACCTGTTGCTCTCTCTTCAGCCCTCAGCAACCCCACAACGGAAGGGTCCTCCGAGAGACTGTTCAAACTAGACAATGGTTCCATTTCCTCTGCTTCCAAGGCGGCTATTCCAAAAGCCCACTGGTAGCCTTTTGGGTCTTTGAAATACCCTTTCCGGAGGTAGTCTGTGCCCAGGATGCACGGAGCCTCTGGCCCAGTCACAATGGGGTGCTTTTCCCACTCATTCCCAGTTAGACTTCCTTCAGCCTCCAACAGAGTCAACTGTTGGGATCCCCCTGTCACACCAGAAATAGATATCGGTTCCACCCCTTCATAGTTTGATGGCATTAGGGTACACTGTGCACCAGTGTCCACTAGGGCCTTGTACTCCTGTGGGTCCGATGTGCCAGGCCATCGGATCCACACAGTCCAATACACCCTACTGTCCCTTTCCTCCACCTGGCTGGAGGCAGGGCCCCTCTAATCCTGCTCATCATATTCGCTACTCACTTCTTGCAAAAAGGACTTAGAAGTCCCTTCAAGAGGATCATAAGTGTGATCAGGCCTTTCACTTGATCTGGGGGGCTGCCTGGTGGAAACTGGAGCAGCATTCTTTCTGGAAGTTTCCCTTCTTACAACTGTCTTGCCTTGTAGCTCATGTACGCATGCCCGCAGGGTTGAGGTAGGCTTCCCATCCCATTTCCTCATGTCTTCTCCATGGTGACGCAGGTAAAAACCACAGGATGCCTCGTGGTATGTATGTTCTATATCCCCTCTCCGGAGCAGAAAAATGCTTACTCCTAACAGCTGAAATACGGGTCTGTGCAGGTGGGGAGTAAGATACATCCTCTTTGAGTTGTCGGACGTCCTGGGACAGTTTCTCCACAGCCGAGACGAGGGAGGGAGAAAGGCTCTCTTCATATTGCCGGAATCGGCCAGCCACTTCATCCACTGTGGGTGCCTCTTCACTTTTCCATTCAATGACTGCCAGTGAGTTGGCGTATGATGATGGTGCACTTCACACAAATTTTTGCCACATGGGTCGGGTACATTGGACTTCATCGTGGTCTGTGGGCAACTGCACATTGTCTGGATCATAATAAACCATTTCCCGCACAGCTAATTCCCTCAGATATTGGATACCTCTCTCCATGGTGGTCCACTTGCCTGGCCGACATACGACATCTTCACTGAAAGGATACCTTTCCCTCACACTTGACAGGAGTCGCCTCCAGAGGCTGAGGGCCTGTGCCTTCTTCCCAATTGCCTTGTCAATGCCCCCTTCCCTCGACAAGGATCCCAGCTGCTTGGCCTCCCTGCCCTCCAGTTCCAGGCTACTGGCCCCGTTATCCCAGCAGCGGAGCAGCCAGGTAATAATGTGCTCCCCTGGAAGGCGCCTGAAATCTTTCCGCATATCTCGCAGCTCACTCAGGGACAGGGATCGGGTGATCACTTCTGGTTCTGGCTCTTCTTCTTGTTCTCGTGATGGTCCCGGTTCATCATCATCTCTCACTAAATGAACCGATTTCCTTGTGTATTATTTTTTGTGTATAGGGGCGACTGATATTGATATGGGTTGATCTTTTGGCTCGGCTACAGTGCCTGTTGCAGGGGCTTGGGTAGCTTCAGTGCCTGCGGGTCCGCTCTCTCTCTCTGGGTGGTGCTGTCTACTATCAAGCAGTGTTGGATAGATTGTGGCCAGGGCCCAGCACAGCGCATTAAGTTGTGTCTCCTTAGAATCCCCACAGCATTTTCCTTTCAAATGTTCCACCATTTTTTCAGGGTCTTGCAGTTGTTCGGGAGTGAAGCTCCAAACCATTGGGGGTGAAAAGGTCTCTAGATACCCGCCCATACTCTCCCACATGCCCTGCCAGCCCTGACCACTCAGCCTTGGGGAAGATCCCTGGGTGGTATTCTTGAAACAATTTTTGCTAACCCTGAACAGGACTTGGAAAACATGCAGGAGACCTAGCAATAGGAATATACTGGCCTGAACAGTCCAAGGGTATTCAAAATTCTCAAAAATTGTTGTGACCAACCAAAAGGGAAAAGGGGAGGTGAAAGAGTGGGAGAAGGTATCCCCCCCGTCTTCCCCATAGATTGGGTGCAATTATTAATCAATTCTGAAAGATATTGACCGAGGTACAGGCATGACGGAAATGCTACATATGAGAACAGGAACCCCTCTCCCAGAGGTGATAAACAGCGCCGCAGGGATTACATAGAGTAAACACGGGTTTACAAACCAGAGCCATGGGACTAAACAGAACATCATTATCACCAGCGACTGTTTCAATAACATCATAAATGCTTATAACAACTTCTTTTTAACACACTTGGGTCAGACTTGTCATTATCACAACCCTTTGAGACCCACGTTGGGCGCCAAAAAGGAGTGACATGGCTTATCCCCAGCCGGCAGCTGAGCACCACGCGCTGCTCGCTCACCCCTCCCCTGGCGGGATGGGGAGGAGAACGGAAAAACAATGGCAAAGCCTCGAGGGTTGGGATAAGGGCAGTTTACTGGGACAACAAGGGAGAGGGAAAACAATCAACAACAGTACTGATAACAGATATTCACAATGGGTGATAACAGAGAACAATTTACCTATCTAAGGACGAACCCTATGCTCATCCCCATCCCGGAACCATGCGGAAACCACACCGCCCCCTCCCCTGCCCGACTAGCCCCCTTTTAAGGTGAGCATGACATCACATGGTATGGAATAGCCCCCTGGCCAGCTTGGGTCACCTGTCCTGGCTCCCTGTGAAATTAACTCTATCCTTGCCAGAACCAGGACTTTAGCCCAGTGTATGTTGGCTATAATTCCGTGGATCAAGGGACCTCAGAGACAGAGTCAGTTATGTATTGCTGAGGGCCTTAACTCTCTTTCCCACTTGAAAATCTTTGCATGAGATGCCTAAAATACAATTTCATCAGTAAGCCCTTCAGCTAACTTATTTTGAAGAAGTTTATTGTGAATAACTAATTGGTAGGTGCGATCCCCCTGATTAAAATGAATAATCCTTTGGAAATCCTGGTTACACCTTTGTCATCTTGCTGTAGCAAAGATTTGGAAAGTCAGCTCAACATGACAGTGTAATAGGAGGTGGTAAACATCAGTTTTTTCTTTTTATTTTGCTTTGCAGCATGCAATGTAATTCTATTTTCAAGTCATTCCAGTAGCCCCATGCCTAATCTGTAATTACAAGCCTGATCCAATTGTACTTCAGTGAATTGACTGCCTCTCATAACAACTGAATTAGGATAAATAAAGATTAACAAGTACTTCGTATTCCCAAAAAGGCTTTGAAAAGTTTTATGGAATTGGTAAGATTCTTACAGGGGTTTTAGCAAAACTACAGTGGACATATTCATCTGAGTCCAAGCTGTTGTGCCAGCCTCATTACTGGGAGCTGCCAAAGGTAAATCTAGCCTTCATAGATCAAAAGCAGTCATGTGTTCTGCGACAGTGTTCTCTGGATTGCAGTCCATGATTAATCTTTCTTCTTTGATATTAGTGAGCTAGCAAACAGTTTGATCCCTCATAATCAATGATTCTTTGGCAGTTACCGAAGTGAGCCATGCTGGCTTCAGTTCCTGAGCCAAACAGGAGTTCATGCTGTCATTTATTTACTGTTTGCTGAAGGGAACATTTTAATCAATGACCTCATCACATTTTTGATATTTCATTGGCCCATGACAGTTCTGTTAAGTTCTGTATTTTAAAGCCTTTATTTGTTTTAACCACTGTACAAATTAACTGAATAATTAACATTTGAGTAATATAAAAAATATGAAAGTGAGGTCTACTAAAGAACAGCTGAGGTTTGGCTCAGATTTTCAACACAAAAATACATTTTTTCAGAGTCAAGGTTCAGGTTTGTTTAAATGTAAGGAAAGAGACAATTCTAGAGATTGCATACAGAGTTGGGACTGAGGTTGATACAACTAAACCGTCTCTGGAGAAGTTTTTCCATGCCTCTTGGTATTTCCAACCTTGTCAACAAAACCAGAATTGATGGCTACTGGGAAAGCTGAGCTACAGAAGGGTAGAAAATCTTAACAAAACTCACAATTCAGGTCAGCTTCAAAGAACTGATCTCCTGTTCCAAGTCTAATGTCTTATGAGGACATGCCCTCTCTTGTTGCTACTCCTGATCTATGAGCTTTGAGTGTGAGTGAAGCCCAAAGCAAAGGGCTGTCTGGTAAAGCCCATGCTTCTAAAAATGTCTCATCTGACAGAGTCAACTGCATTGTCATGAAGCAGTTGCAATTAATAGTGTGCTTCTAGATGAGAAGCCTTCTCTCTGTTTTGTGGTACGCTCTGATGTTTTAGTTTAACAGAAGGAAAAATTAGTTTATGCCTCCTTAGCAGCTTTGCCTGTTAAATTAATTGACCTGTGGAATTCTCTACATATTAATATTGAGTAGATCTTCTTTTCTTATGAAATACTGGGGTACTGATTTGGAGTACTGATCTGGAGAAAAAGAATGATATGAAGCATGAAACAGTACTTAACAAATTGTCTTTATCACACCTTAAAATCTTGCTCTGTGTGTTTTATTTCAATCTGTGCATTGGTTTCTGACCTTTAACCCCCACTGGGAGAAGCATACATAACCTTCCTAAGCTGTTCAGTTTGCATTTGGAACTCAAATTTTGCTGAAAGATGTGCAAAATCCCAGTAGTTAGATGATTCCCTGGTGAACACACAGATAATAATACTGAAAAGCTGAAGCTATTCAAGCAAGTGTTGGCATTTATTTATGTTTGCAGCTTTCCTTCTGGATGCAGCTCTTTGTGATGTGGCAATATATTTTAGGTTTGTGCTCATAGAGATTTTATTTGCATTTCTTGAAATCTTACCTTCTAGATAAAGGGGATTTTACAAGCAGCTACAATGGAAGAAGAAACCCAAAATGTTCTTGGGTACAGGTGCCTTTATTACCAAATTATATAATTCAGAGGAGAAATAAATTAGAAAATCTGACTTTTATTCTGGATCTGTTTAAAACAAAGCAAAGAAAACACTTTTTTCTTTCCCTTCTCTTATACTCCTCATTTCTTCAATCTGTCTGAGTGAAAGTTTTCCAGCTGTAGACTATTTAAGAATAGCCAATGGTACCAGAAATAGTTAGCTCTTAACTCATGTCCTCCTTTTCTCTCTCTTTCCATGTCTCACCACCCTTTTCCAACGTAGGGATACTTCAATTTTGCACTACCCATTTCCTTAATTTTCTCTAGCACCCCCTACATATTCTCAAACCAGGAACAAAATGTTGGCCAGTTCAGGATCAAATGCATTCTGGGATCATCTCATTTATTTTAAAATCTTTTTTTGTTATGTTTAGAAAGGCCTGTTCTAAAAAAGATGCACAGTCTCAATTATATTTGCAAACAATAAAAGCCATGAAATACACTTGCTGGGATCACTTGGAGAAAAACCTGTAGCATGTTTTGGCAGAGTATTCAGTTCCAAACTGAGTGAAAACCTTCCCAGTTTGGAACACAGACCATTTGCTCTTCTACCAAGCTCATTTTTTCTTCCAGAATTACATTACCTGACTCCTGTGCTGCTGGTTTAGTTCCTTTTAGCTGTTACTTTGGCTACATTTTGAAAAAGAATATGAGAAGAAATTTAAATAATTAGAAGACCATTTCATAACAACTGCAATCAGACCATGATTTGAAACCTGGGAGCTGTTTTCAGATTTCTGAAAAAAAAACCCCACAACAAAAATACCCTACAAAACCCAAAGAACAAACCACCACTATGAATCAATTGAAAATATGAATGGAAGGAAATTAAGGGCCAGAAGAATACAGTTTTCATGTGACATGGACTTTATTACATGTATTTCTCTGAAAGGAAGGAAATGTGTCATACTTTTTCTTCAGTGTGAATGGAAATAAGGACTGCTATCTGTTGCATATACAGTTCTTTAGAGAACTTCAAACTTCGGAGAGCTTTATAAGCAGTACATGTGCTATGCATGTATGTATGTGTTGGGATTTCAGCTGTGAGAGGGTTAATTTTCTTCATAGTAGCTACTATGGGGCTATGTTTTGGATTTGTGCTGGAAACAGTGTTGATGATATAGATATGTTTTTGTTATATAGAGATGTTTTTGTTGTTGAGCAGTGCTGACACAGAGTCAAGGCTTTTTCTGCATCTTGCACTGCCCCGCCAGCAGGATGGCTGGGGGTGCACAAAGATTTGCGAGGGGACACAGACAGGACAGCTGACTCAAACTGACCAAAGGGATATTCCATACCATATGATGTCATGCTCAGTTTATAAGGGACTTGGAGAAGAAGAAGGGGGGAGGCAGCAGCGTTTGGAGTGATGGCATTTATCTTCCCAAGTAACCGTTACATGTGACGAAGCCCTGCTTCCTGGAGATGGCTGAACACCATGTGGCTTTTGCTCTACTTATTAAACTGTCTTTATCTCAACCCATGAGTTTTCTCACTTTCACTCTTTCAATTCTCTTCCCCAATCCTGATGGGGAGGAGTGAGCGAGTAGCTGTGTGGTGTTCAGCTGCCAGCTGGGGTAAAACCACGACAATATGTTAGTTGGTGCTTTACGTAACCCTACACTTGAGGATTTGAATAATTTTATATCTGTGATTCATACATTTTTGTTGTGCTTCACTACTCAAGGTGGAGGAGGATGTCACACATATTCAAGAGATAACAGCTTGCTTTACTGAGCTAGACCATACTCAGTGAGAACAGCTGTTTCTCCCAGGCTTCTCCTTTCTGACAGATCGCAGAACAGATTTCTTTTTGCTGTGTAACAAAAACTTTCTAGCAGCTGTATTTATAGAAGCTTAACTTTTCTTATTGTTTCTGAAAATTTCAGCATATTAAGTCATTTAATCTGACACACCTAAACTCCTCAATTATATTGTCCATTGTATGCTGTGTAAAGAGATTTTCTTGTAAAGAGAATGGAAACAAGTCTGTATATCTGTCTCTTTCTTATGGAATCATACTATATTTTAAAGTGCCCAAAACATTTGTGATACCTGTGTGAAGAAGCACATTACCTGGTTGGTTCCATGTCTGTAGGAAGCTACAGAGGGTTACTTACATGCTGTGATGCATTACTCTGTCTCTTTTTATGGTCAAGGGATCTGCTGGATCTGCTTTCATTGCATGGAGTTGCTGAAGCACTGCCATGGGAGTGCAGCAGTAACTGCTGAGTGATATTTAAAAGTGTGAATAGGCTTTGGAGCCTTTCACTACAGTTTGTTCTTTGATTTATAAAGGTCAAATAATGACTGCATAGATCAAAATATGACTTGTTTTCAATAAGGATCTAGTTTTGTAACCGTGGGATAGGGGCCGTGAAACAGAAACTATAGAATCAGGTTGAGATAATTAGTTTGTAACCAAGGTAATAGGTAATGAAGCTAACTGACCATGGCAAGGTACAATGCTGCTATGTTCCTTGTACAGTCCCTACCCAACCGGACAATAGGCCCGGGAATATTAATCTTATGAAGTAAGTTGTTAAGGACAGGTGCATCCACAGCAAGGATACTGCGCATGCCTGCATGAAGGAGGTCATCCAGCGGACACAGGTGCAAGACCACTGACGACCACCAGAGACCCTTGAGGACCACCGACTCAAATCACTGAGCATGCGTGACGGGGAGGAGAATATGGAAATGGATTCCAAGAAATGATTATCATAGGACTGCCCTTTCTGAGAAAAACGATGAATATGTATGTTTTGATCCTACATAACCTGTGTGTTGGTGATCACCTGGCATGCACGTTGGGTGGAGCTATCCCCCGTGCATCCAGTGCTGCAATAAAGAATGCCTGCCTTTTAACACTACATTGGTGTTACGAGGTTTATTCCCGGAGTTCGGTGACAGTTTTGGCGACCCAGGTGGGACACTGCTTTTGAACCTCGACGGATCCGTGGGATTGCAGGACCTCCAGCCGGCACCGGGGAATTCTCGGGGAGAACCTCCAATCCCCGGACCGAAGAGCTCTGAGCAAGACCCCTGGGAGAGGTAAAGGCATTCTCATTTAATTGAAACATTTGAAGGTACCTTATTTAAGGACCCCATGGCTCTCCGGGACAGGCCCGTATCGGGACAGGCCCATGCCGGGACAGGCCCACATTGGGACAGGCCCACGCCAAGAGCACGGGAGGCCTGCTCGTAAGGCGCGGTGAAAGCTGCACAGAGTTGGGCTGGGGAGACGTCTCAGGTAAAATGCTCTGCTAGGCGAAAGCCTGTGGAGCAGGGCCCACAGGGGAGGGGAAGCCCCCAAGGTTGGGATTTCTGGTGGCAGGAGAAATCCCTGGGATTTCTGGTGGCAGGGGAAATCCCTGAG
This sequence comes from Grus americana, assembly GCF_028858705.1. Taxonomy (NCBI): domain Eukaryota; kingdom Metazoa; phylum Chordata; class Aves; order Gruiformes; family Gruidae; genus Grus; species Grus americana. The sequence continues at coordinate 62,147,944 of NC_072855.1, forward strand.
GGAGCTCTAACACGGGTTGGGGTCCCTCTGACTAAGTGCTTGTGATAGTGCACAATCACAACCACTAAGTCCCTGGGAGATGGGTACTTTTCCGAGTAAGAAACGAATCCCACGAAAAACACCACTGGGATGCATTCTGGAGCACTGGAAAGATCTGGGAAGAATTGATCCTTTGACTCAGAAACAATTGATTGAATATTGTAATCATTGGTGGTCACTGTACACTTTAAAGAGTGGGGAAAAGTGGCCAGAAAATGGGATATTGCAATATAACACAATTTTGCAATTAATGTTATTTTTGTAAGAGGGAAGGTAAATGGAATGAAATGGCATATGTAGGTTTGTTTTTCACACTGCGAAATCATCCGGAATGGCAGAGGCAATGTGAATTGGTTTCAGCTAGTTCTGTGGTAACGGCATTAAAGGGGCAGGAACCTGATAAAAATTTGGAAAAGGTTGCTCAGCTTATGATATTGGTAAACGGTGTTTTAAATGTGAGTTTGAAGAAGATGATGTTGAATTATTGGTTGAATATTGGATATTTTGTTGGAAGATACTGAAAAGAAAATGGTATTAAATACGGCCAGAAAACAAGTAGAAGGAGCTCATGCTAATGGGATTATACAAGGGACAGTGGACCAGAATTTTCCATCCACAAATCCTGAGTGGGACCCTAATCAACCGGGACCCAGAGGGATGCTGACTAGATCTCAGAAGTGGATTTTGTTTGGTGATAGACATGCAATGCCAAAAGCAATTAATCGGTCTAAACTTTATGAAGTGAGACAAGACTTAAATGAGTCCCCTTCAGCCTTTATGGAAAGACTGAAGGTGACTGCTAGAAAATACACTAATTTGGACCCAGAGGACAAAAAAACCAAAACCAACACCGAACAAAAAAAAAAAAACACAAACAAAAAACACCACGGAAGAAGCTATACAATTGGCCTCTATATTTATGGGACAATCAGCCCTAGAAAAAACTCCAGAAACTGGAAGGGGCTGAGTCCAGAGACTTAGGTAAAATGCTTGAAGTATCCTGGACTGTGTATAACAACAGAGAAAAAGAAGAAGTCAGACAAATGCAAAGGGATGGAAAAATTCTGGCAATCTTGACTGAGAATAATAAATGTGTAAAGCGAAACTCAGCCATAAATCAGCAGAGGGTGTTGGTGCGACGGGGCGAAAAGACAACTGGCCTTTCTTGAAACTGTTAAAATTTGAGCTGGGAAAATAGTAGGTAAAACACATCAATTTTTGTACATGCCCGAATGTCCGTTGCCCGTATTGGGACAAGATTCATTAAGCAAATTAGATGCACAAATAATTTTTAAAGATGGAGGAATCAGATTACTAATACCAGAATCAAAAGCCATAGAGGCGAGAGTATTTATGTTACAGAATTCCTCCAAAGAAGAACAAATTCCAGAAGCGGTGGACAATGCAGTCACTCCCTTGGTATGGGCAAGTGAAGTTCCAGGATGATCCAAACTGGCAGAACCGGTAAAGGTGACTTTAAAACCTGGAGCCAAGCCGGTAAGACAAAAACAGTATCCTATTAAGTGGGAAGCCCGGAAGGGATTAGAAGAATTAATTACAAAATTTCTAGAGTATGGGTTGTTGGTAGAATGTGAGTCAGAATACAATACCCCTATATTACCAGTAAGGAAATCGGGAGGTAAGGAATACCAATTGGTTCAGGACCTGAGGGCCATAAATCAAATAGTTCAAGATATACACCCAGTAGTGGCCAATCCATACACTTTACTGACATCTTCAAAGGAGGAACATAAATGGTTTACTGTACTGGATTATAAAGGATGCCTTCTTTTGCATACCTCTGGATACAAAAAGTCAAAGCATATTTGCTTTTGAATGGGAAAGTCTGGTTACAGGACAAAAATGCAACTAACATGGACTCTACTTCCGCAAGGATATAAGAATAGCCCCACACTATTTGGAAATCAATTGGCAAAAGAGTTAGAAATGTGGAAGAAACAGAATCAAGGAGAAGGTATATTATTACAGTATGTGGATGACATTCTGATAGCAGCAGAAAGCAAAGAAACATGTTTTGAAATGACCATCAGTTTATTGAATTTCCTGGGCCAAGGAGGATATAGAGTTTCCAGAAACAAGGCCCAGATAGGGAAAGCAGCAGTGATTTATTTGGGATTTGAGATATCTCAAGGACAGAGACAATTGGGAAACAAAAGAAAGAAGCCATTTGTCAGATCCCTGAACCTAACAGCCCAAAGGGACTGAGAGCCTTTCTGGGAATAATTGGGTGGTGTCGACTCTGGATTTTAAATTATGGACTGTATGTGAAACCCCTATATGAAGCCCTGAATGAATCCAAAGGCCAATATTTGATTTGGACACCTGAATGCCACAAATCATTTAAAGAACTCGAAAAGGCATTAACGATGGCTCCCGCATTGGGTCTACCTGATCTAACCAAACCTTTTGAGCTGTTTGTGCACGAAAGGCAACATCTGGCCCTTGGAGTGCTGGCGCAACAGCTGGGATCTTGGAAGCGACCGGTGGGGTACTTCTCCAAACAACTTGACAACGTGAGTAAAGGATGGCCGGGATGTTTGCGTGCTGTGGCAGCAACAGTGCTGCTGATTCAGGAAGCTCGAAAATTGACTATGGGCCAAAAGATAGTGGTATATGTACCGCATATGGTAATAACTGTCTTAGAATGAAAGGGGGATCACTGGCTATCCCCCAGCAGAATGTGGAAATACCAGGTTGTCTTATTGGAACAAGATGATGTGGAATTAAAAAACACAGCAATTGTAAATCCGGCAATGTTCCTGTCAACAAAAATCCTACCGAGAAATTGGAACATGATTGCCTGCTAACCATTGAACAAGTTTATTCCAGCAGGCCGGACCTGACAGACGAACCTTTGAAGGATCCTGATCTGGAACTGTTTACGGATGGAAGCAGTTTCATGCAAGAAGGAAGGCGAATGTCCAGATATGCTGTTGTTACCACCGACAAGGTTTTGGAGTCAGGGACACTACCTGCAAATACATCAGCGCAGAAAGCAGAATTGGTGGCATTAAAGCAGGCTTTACGGATGGCAGAAGGGAAAAGGGTAAACATGACGGATTCCAAATATGCATTTGGGGTGATCCATGCTCATGGAGCCATCTGGAAAGAAAGAGGACTGTTATTAGCCCAAGGATCACCGATAAGGCATAAGGAGGAAGTTCTTCAGCTCCTACAAGATGTGCAGAAACTGAAGGAAGTGGCTGTAATGCATTGCAAGGCTCATCAATTTGGTCAGACGGTAATCGATTGGCAGATAAAGCTGCAAAGGAGGCTGCAGGACAAGGTATCCTTGCACTAGTACCAGTAAAACAGATAAAAATTCCAAATTTAAAAGCAAGATACAGCAAACTAGATGAACAATTGGCAGAGCACTTAAAAGCATCTCAGAATACGGAAGGATGGTGGGTAACACCAGAAAATCAGGTAATAGTAACTCCACAAGTTATGTTAGAACTTGCAAAAGAGAAACATGAGCAGACACACTGGGGTGTAGATGCTACGGTTACAAGTTTAAGAACATCCGTAATGTGTCTAGGATAGGACAATATAAGTGGAAGTATTGAAAAGTTATTATTTCAAAACTTCCAAAGGGGGGAAATGTAACTGTGGGATAGGGGCCGTGAAACAGAAACTATAGAATCAGGTTAAGATAATTAGTTTGTAACCAAGGTAATAGGTAATGAAGCTAACTGACCATGGCAAGGTACAATGCTGCTATGTTCCTTGTACAGTCCCTACCAAACTGAACAATAGGCCCGGGAATATTAATCTTATGAAGTAAGTTGTTAAGGACAGGTGCATCCACAGCAAGGATACTGCGCATGCCTGCATGAAGGAGGTCATCCAGCGGACACAGGTGCAAGACCACTGACGACCACCAGAGACCCTTGAGGACCACCAACTCAAATCACTGAGCATGCATGACAGGGAGGAGAATATGGAAATGGATTCCAAGAAATGATTATCATAGGACTGCCCTTTCTGAGAAAAACGATGAATATGTATGTTTTGATCCTACATAACCTGTGTGTTGGTGATCACCTGGCATGCACGTTGGGTGGAGCTATCCCCCGTGCATCCAGCGCTGCAATAAAGAATGCCTGCCTTTTAACACTACATTGGTGTTATGAGGTTTATTCCCGGATTTCGGTGACAGTTTAGTCAATCAGTAGGCTACCACCTTTTAGATTGCAGTCTCAAAGACCCTTGGAAAAGCTTTCTTCCATTGCCATCTCATATCCCTATTTGAGAACAGTTAAAAAAAAAAAAATCATAGTTCTTCTTTCTCTATAACAAAATAAGAAACATTTAGAAATACTTTTATTCTGGAACATCAGATAGGTTAGATTAAATCTCCAAATGTGAAGGCCATTTGTATTAACTGGCTTTGTTAGGGTTGTCTAGAGCATCCTACAACTTAATGCATGACATAATACTTGCTGAAGTACAAGCTATGATCGTCAACCATTCACTGAATATTTCTTTCCTTTAAAATATTACTCTAAGCATTCTTCCCTGCTTGGTAGCCTCAAAGTGCTCTTGTCTTCTGTTCCTGGCTTTACAACTGAACAAATTCATCACCTGGTCATACAATGTCAGCTTTCTTTTATGTAGCTGGAATGAAGTTACATGACTTTAGAAAATTAATAATTTACATTATATTAAAATAATTTTAAATGAAACTTCCAGGAATGGGCAAGAGTTGATTCCTCTGAATTAAAGTAAGTTGAAAATTCAGGGCTGGAAACTACAGGTAATACTGTTTTGCTTTATTCACTCAGTTATTCTGCCAAATAAGCTTGCCCTTTCTGCAGCGACTGATGCAGAAAATGAAACAGTGCAATCCAAAATAATTTCTAAGCATTTTTAGAACATGAACACATCATCCCAACCTTTTCCTTACTTTTGCCTTACCTATATAATAGAACTCATTGGTATAATTTTCTAACTTTGGTCAAAAGCTCTGTTAAATCTGGAAAGTAGTGCCTCATTGTTAGGGACTTAGCATAAGAAATCCTAGACAAGCTTATGCTCTCATTGTGTTTGTTGTGGCATAAACAAATAACAGACACAACCCCCCTATATATTCATTAGTTTGGAAACCAAGCAATTTGTTTTTAGAAGAAGTTATAATCGTTTAGTGGACCTGGAATAGCTTTCACCTATGAGTGTCATCATTTCCAGCTCCAGCGCTTCAGGGATAATGATCTTCAAACCACTAGTCTATGAACTACTTATGGAAGAGGAGCCAGAAACCTGCTTACTGCAAAATATATCTACTTCTCATGTGTGGTAAGCATTTAGTATTGCTCCTGTCTTCAAGAGTTTCCCTGCCGGTTAAAACTTGCAGTCACCTTGGTGTTTTGAACTTGTGAAGTCCCCTGGGGTTTTATATTCCGAGTCCCTAAAAAAGAATTCTTTCAAGTACCTGCTCAACTACCAGTTAAACATAGAGGTACCTGAAGTCCAACTTTTAGGGATGAAGTTCCTGTAGATATTGAAATACATGCTTTAGCACATCAGAAGCTGCATCTTGTTTGTTGCAGGGCCTGAGAAGTTTAGCAGCTGTCTCTTGACATGTGCTGTTGAGATTCAGAAACTAGACATCTATTCTGTCTATCTGTTTTGTCTGAGGGACTTGATCCCTTGTCTTCTTTTCTAATGCACAGCTACTGGTTTGGGATCTGTACAAAGAAGTGCTGCTGTAGGTACTTTTCTTCAAATTGCAGAGGACTTTCATATCGCAGGACAATGGAAAGTCACAGTGCCTCTTTTTCTAGATGAGTACTGAGAATGTCACATACCAGCTTAGTAGATACTGGGCAGCTGCCTATGGAGCTGTCAAAATTAGTCCTGGCACATGGAAGTAACTATATCACATGCAGTGTGTGGTGTAGATGCACCAGTTCTCTTGGGATTTTTTTCTAAATCTCTGAAATGTAGAAATCCATGTAGATGGACTTTTCTTGCATCAGTCTGCCATCATCAGCAGAGGGTCACAGAGTTTGGGTACGGCTCAGAGTAGGCACTTGCATCCTCAGTTTTGGTGTTGTGGAAATGCTACCAAACCATGGTCATTAATGGAATGTGAGAAAAAAGAGAAAAGAGAAAAGAAAAAAAGAAAGAAGAAAGAAGAGAGAAAAAAAGAAGAAAAAAGAAGAAAGAATAAAAAGAAAGAAAAAAAGAAAAAGAAAGAAAAAAAAAAAGCATTGCTTCTGACACTTACTGTCAAGTTCAGTGGACCGAGATGCACTGCACATAGAGTGAGGTATTTTAAAGGAGAACTGGGACCTTCAGTGTGATTTTAACCTGTATTTTTGTTGGACAGTTTTGGAAAGTTCAAACTCTGGGATGCAGTTTACAAGTGATAAAATTCACTCCTCTAAATCTTAGAGATGCTCTTTGAAAATGTAATCTCTAACCTAGGGGACTCCAGCCCTTCAAATCTCTTGTTTTGTAGAGAACTAGTTATGAGGGGGATACTTTAACAAACACTGCTCAGCAGGGTTGTTCAGAATGCTGATCTGATAGTGATGGTGCTAGGGAAACTTAAGGATTCATGGAGTGGGAATGCCAGGTGCTAGGTGGGAAAATAGGAGACCTGACATTTCTTTAGTTCCTCTTGCTTTTTCCCTAGGAAATCCCTGGCAGGTCATGATTTCATTTACTCCCACTTCCATCTGAAATGTTCAGTCTATTATCTGATTTTGCATTGGCATGCCTTTAAAACTTAGTTATTTGAATATTTGCTACCAAGTAGCCTATGTAATACTGATGGGAGAGAATAAATTTCTGACTATTGCTTTAGACGCAGTGCATTTTTTTAAAAAAAACCCCATAATATACTGTGGAAATCAGAGAGGTTTTTAAACTGAATGAGACTAATATTAATGGATGCGGTGTTTAACTCGACATTTTGTATATTTCTGTTTCTTTTTTTAAAGAATCCCATTTCAATCAGTTACTTAAAAGGTCATGTTTAATGTCATATCAAAACTCTTCCAGAGGGATTTATTTTTGTTCTGGTGCTGGTAATGTTAAGCAAATATCCAGGGTTCTGGTCACTGTCTTCAGTTCATTCTCTGTTTAAGCATTACGTTGAAGCTTATTATGATATTTCAATCTTGTTTGACAGCTTTATGTTTTAAGGGACCACTCCAGTTCTCTTATCACTGAAAAAGCACCATAATGATATTAAGAGGCTTCAGTCATATGTGTGAAGTGTGCATACTTTAGTAGTAGTGCAGTAGAGGTCACAAGGATTGGGGACAGATGGCAAGATTTCCACAGATGCTGTGGTAAATCCATCATTTAGTTATGTTTAACTTTCAGTGAGAATTAGCAATTAGAACCTTGAGATCTCTTTCAAAATCTTAGATATAAGTGACTTTGCCTAGCTATTCCTCCCCTAGAAACCAGAGCTAACTTTGCTTTCAAATCTTGCAGCTTTGACTTTTTCATATAAGTAACACTACTGCTCTTTTGATTATTCCATTGATCTTAAAGATAAATAAAAAGCAGTAATTGATATGTTGAAATCTCTAACCACTGAAACATGAAGAATAACTTGTATTCTTATTCTAGACGGAAGTAGGAAGGCTTGTGTAAATGAGTAACCAAAGGAAATGAAAGCATAGAATAAAAAGCAGCATATTGTAACACTGTTCTCCGAAGCAGTGAAATCGAACTAACAAAGGAAGTTTTTAAACACAGAAAATGTAGATGAAAGAAAACTAGGGTAAAGAAGACACAGATAAGACAGCTTCTGCACTGAACTTCAGTTTGAATTAATTGGAAAAGATCATTAAGTTTGCCAAGTTAAATGCAAGTAGGTCCTATCTTCTAATATAATTGGAAAATCTCAGTTCCTGTGCAGATTCAAATGTCCTGGCATGTCTTTTTATTTCATGGGACTTACTTACAGCATACAGGAAGAGTTGCAATGAGGGTGTTGGTAAGCATGTGGACAAAATATATTTGGGGTTTCAAAAAGTGTTTCACAAGTTTCCATGGCAAAGCTCATTGAACAACATTGTGATGGGACTGGAGGAAAAGTTCATTTCTAGACTAAAAGATAGTTAAAGATTAGGAAGCAAAGTTCATTGATGACATTGTGGTTTTAGGGTCATTGGCCATTATGATTTTTGAAAGTAATTTTGAGGGATTGCTTGTCCTGGATTCAGAATAGTGCTGCTACTTCCAGCCCATCTGGGATCTATAGGGAAGATGAGAGTAAGCACAGCACAGTGATTTTGCCTCACTTTTGAAACATGCAATGCAGAGCTTTTCTAATTTTCCCTGCTCAGCCTGAGGGAAAAGCAGGTGAGTGAAAGCACTTGTATTTGCTGCTAATCCAAATAATTTAAATCAACTCTGCTCATTTACCAACAGAGAAACCAGTTCCATCATCTTTTCCAGAGGGAACAGCAGTCCCAGCACATGTTGTGATATGTCCTTGTTCCTATTGTATAGAATACAAGAGGGCTTTTGAGGCTCAAGTCCCAGCCTGCAGTGTAACATAAAACCTGGGCTTTTAGTTCATCCTTTCTTGTTTTTTAAACGCTAAGTGGTGGTGAGGAATTCTCAGAATGGTAAGAATGTCATTCTTCCTTGAGATTTTCCACTTTGCTAAGAAATTCTTGTTTCTAATATCTCCCAGTGCACTTTGCTAAGAAACAACCAAAATATTCATCTAGATAGCAGTTCAAACTCCACCTAATTTGTTTGCAAACACATAGAAAGTGTTAGAAAGCTTCTTGTTAGAGACGTTACCTACAGCACCATCCTTTGCTAAACTTGCCTGACATTTTTCATTTCGGGAACCAGCTTTCACTCACTCAAACCTGGAAAAAGTTTAACTCTGTGGTCTGAAATTTCCCTTATTGGGTATCTGCCCACGGCTTGGATGCTTTGATTAGTGGGAGCGTGGTTGAGATAAAATTCATTATATTGCTCATGTTAAAAAGCATGCAAACAAGTTTGCAGGCTTGTCACTGTGAACATGCAGTTTAGGAAAAACTGTTTGCAATATTATATTTTCATGGAATTATTCCCATGATGTTTCTTCATGTAGTTATCATGCTATAAAAGATAACAATAAATAGCATGTCATTAGGGATGCATGAGGGATCAGAAGTAAAATTGCATGGACTACTTTATTTTGTCATTTTCCAATTGTGAAGTTACTTGGCCACAGTAACTTAAAAAAAATATGACTTTCAAAAAAACACTTCTGTGCAAAAGTAAAAAAAGTAGTCTATCCTGGGCATTTGGTTCAAAATATGGAGAAGAAAGCCTGCAAGTGAAATACTAAGATGGTAGGCAGCTAAATTTTTTTTTTTTTTTTTTTTTTCACAAGAGGAACTGCATATTTAGGACTAGATTGTGCTCCTTTCATGCAGCATACCATGTTTTCATAGTTTAAGAATCAGAGCATAGGTGTGTTGCCCCAGGGAAGCATCAAGATCAAGAACAAATCAGATCCCCAAATCAGATGTACTTAGTAAATCAGCCTCCATGAAGTACACCCTCATCAATACCCCCATAGATATGTTAGAATATTTATTTTCAGTCAGGGTAGTAAAGTGTCCAGAGAAAGTGCACGGCAGTCCCAGGCAAGCACTATTTCATTCAGAAGGTAGTAAATGTTTGTGATTGCAGGATTTCTGAGGGCAAAATACCAGGATTATTCTAATAGCAAGTTGATACTATGCCGGGAAAATTAGATATTTCAGGAGGTTACCTAGTTTGTATCAAACAGACCTCCTAAATTTCTCATGCCTTTTATCATGCTCAATAAAAGCACCATTCAGCTGCATCTTGCCTGACAGTTAAGATACATACAATGCCCATTTTTTTCAAATGAATGGCAGTAACCTTTATTCTGAACAAATAGTCCACCAGGGGAAATGCAGCATTGTCTCTGCAGTTCCTCTGTGTTAACTCCTTGCCAGTTATGGCTGAGCAACGATCGTATTTTCCTTCTCTCCATTTTGCCAACTCTAGTTCCAGTCTCTGTAAGTGATCACTGTTCAATAAGTTTTTGTATGTATAAACTGATATTTTCAGAATTGTTATTAAGATCTACAAGTGATGGTATCTGGCCAAATTTCTTGGACTGCTTTGCTCAAAGTATTTTGCTCTATGATAGCATTGTGTGAAATGACACTACACTGAATGGTAATTCCACATTTAGAAAGCAAACTTTTTTTTTTTTTCTGAATTCTCAAAATTATGTTGAATTGTTGCAGAAAACATTGAAAATTTTGAAGGACAGGATTTTCCAGGGAGTGTGATGTTGATTCCTCTCTGCCATCCCCAAACTGCAAGAGAGTTTTATCATGTGTATACCGTAGCATATAGAAATGGAATGGGATGAAAATGGTTTTATTTTTTCTGCATGTTTTATCTTTTTAATTTGAACTATAATAAAAATTAGGGCAACTTTATATGCAGAAATATAGGGCAAGATGGAATATGTAACTTGGTAATCTAGGATTCATAACAAATATGCACCTTTGAGCATTTCTAGCATGTGCTTGTGTTGAAACATACAAGTGAACTGTCTTGATGGGTGAACCTCTGAGTAAATATTTATGGGACAAAACCATAAGACTACTTTGTTGAAAAACATTATTTTACCCTTTATGGTAAGGACAGCTAGCACAAGGAAGTGAGGCAGAGGAAGGGTTTATTTCTGCATCTGTCAGATACATTCACCAGCCCAGCTGGCTTGAGCTTTCACCCCTTCCTCAGCTTTTCACCTGCATGTCTGGCCAAGTGCTGGCAGTTCCTTTCTAGGGTATACAGATACTTGTAACTAGAGTTTGAAGCTCTGCCTGAGCAAATTTCTCCCTATTATTTCCATGCATACTTAGTGTGGCACTGTGTGGATATCACTGAGCAAGCCTCTGAGGAGGCCTGCATCTCTGAACTATGACTCACTGTGCTTTGTCAGCATGTTCTTAAGCGTCTTGAAGCACAGTGCTGCAGCCATGCCAAAGGAGCTACTGAGTTAAGGACTAAAATGGCCATTAATGATAAGATCACTTTTTAAAAGCAGGAGACAGAATCTTCTGAAAGGTCTATCATTTTGATTATTCAGAACCTATATCATTTCAGGAAAAAAAAAATAGAGATGATACTAATGCATTTGAAAATTGTACCTAGTCTGATGAAAACTTTAATTGATGGTAATCAGGACCCTGCCTACATGTGTTCAGTATATACATAAACTAATATTTTTATTGCTTTTTAAGTTATTGTATATGAAACATTAATTACATCTGCCATGCATTAGTATTTCAGGGTTTGTTGCTACAATAGATGCATCATTTGAATAGTTACTTATAGTCTATTGTTCAGAGTACTGGAAATGCAGAGAGACAGCCTGCTCTGAATTTGCCAGATGGAGTTCATGAAGCTAATTAAGAGAAGATATTTGATTGAAATAGAGACCCATTTAGCATGAAGCTTTACACAGATGGAATAGCCTGAATTTCCATGGTCTAAGACATAGACCTTCTAATTATGTTTAATTTTGGTCTAAACTTGGTTAACATGTAAATACCCAAAGTACTGTGTTTATAACTAGAACATGATGATGAGTGTTCCTGAAGTGACAGAGATAACTCAGTTCCCAGATTGTAGAGGCAATGCTTCTGGTGGAGAAAAAAGGACTTCTATGACTGGGAGAAGCTCTCTGGTAATTTCTTGTACTGCTCTGTCCTGGTAGGTTCCCTTAATTCTTCTCTTCACTTGTTCTCCTGAAGGGATTCAGGCTTAATAATTTTTTTAACACCTTTCTCCCACTCTTTCCCCCTGAGCTGCTTGATATGCATAGGTAGAGGAAGGACCAGCTTCTCAGCACTGCAGCTTTTTTGGACGTGGTTTAATAAGCTGAGGCAATATGTTCCAGCACAAGCTGATTCAGGTTTTGTGGTGGCAGAGGGAAAGACACTTAGTGAACTGGCAGCAAGAATGACATGTAACTGGGAATGCAGAGGCTTGGAGTGGTGAAGAACAAGGCTGTAGTCAGAGCAACAGATTGCTCGGCCATAAGTTGAGAGTTTCCACATGGAATATGTGAGTTGTTGGCCGTGGCATTTGCTGTTGCTATCCGTTGTGCTCCTTGTGTAGCTCTTGCTGTGTCTGTAAGCAAGCGTCTATTGCTGTGTCAAAGGAGATAACCTGCAGTCAGGAATTATATATGATGGTAAGGCTTAAAGGGATTTTGGCACTTGTTGGAGCAACCTCATGACTATGACAGTTTCTCCCACAGAAGCATGTAAGCACATGCAATACCCCCTGCAAAAGAGTGTCCTAGGCTCTGAGTAAGGAAGTTTCTGGGGATTTTGAGCAACCAGGATAGTATCTGGCATATGGTTTGGATTCTGGGAACTATTTCCCATCAGAAACTTCGGCATGGAAGACTGTTAATTCTGCACCTCCTTTAAACTAAAAAGCCCTTGCACAGCAAAGAACAGGTCAAACATGAATCAGTGCTTAATTGATTTTGTGGATTGAGGCCCCAGTGAATTGCCCGGCTGTACTGTCCTTTCTTTGTCACATTCAGTTTGGTAGTCTGTTTAAAAAAAATAATCTAAATCTTTTGCCATCTTTTTTCCCTTTCCATTGTCCTTTTTATTTGTATTACTCCAAAAGTTGAATATACAAGGTGTCTTCAGCCAAAGACGTGGCAGGAGGAAGTTGTCTGTAAAAGAAGATGCTGCAAGTTACACTTCTGACCATGCAGGTCTAAGGAACACCCTGCTTTCCTAATAAACCATTTCACTTTTGCATGTCTCATCAGCATTGTAAATATAGAGCACTTCTCTGCAGCTTAACCTGCCACCTGGGACTGAATTCCAGTAACAGCCCACCATAAAGAGTAAGTAATGAATAAATGTGAGTCAGCTCTGTTGTTAAGAAATATAGCTTTGCAAGTTCCTGCTGTAAATTTTACAGAATTTTTCCTCTCTTCTGAATTAGAGATCTGCCAAATTATCATGAAACAATTTGGATAGTCTGCACACAGAGCTGTTTTCTGGATAGCATAGTGAAATTTCTAATAATTAAAAACCTTCTGTCTACTGAAACTTTTGTTTGTTTGCTTATTTTAATAACATGGGAGGCAGGAGATAAGAGCATAAGCTGTCATTAGAGCTCTGCAGATACCAAAATGGCCTCTAGCTGTATGAAGACCAGCATACAAAAGTACTTGCATAACAATCACAGCAAAAATATGTTGCTCTTACCAAGGCACTTCTCAACTGCAAAATGTTTCACGATTGCTAATCACTTGGCTGTGTTTCCAAAGCAGCAGTCAGTATCTGAGAAGCCATCTCAGCTACATGCGTAGGTTAATTGTGTAAATCAGTAAGTTGCCACATTGCATGTTTTAAAAAATCTCTCACAAACAAGTATGCCATAAGCTACTGCAGGTTGAAAGAAATAGGGTGAGATCTAACAGATCTTTTGCTGAGAATTTGGCTGTGATACAAAGGGCTAGATGCAGCTGTGGATGGGGAAGGGAAAAGGGAACTAGTGGCTGTGCAGCCTTGTAGTTTGAATGGGAGAACATGCTGCAACAGACAGTATCAAGGGGTGGCTGAAGCCCTTGAGCCTTCTTCCTAAATTTGCTCTCATTTGTGGCATTGAGACACATTATCTGTGCTTGACCTTTGGTAGGGGAAATGGAATTTTGCAAGTGTTTTAAACAATGTCGAGAGTGGGAGAGGAAGCTTGTGACTTGTATAATGCAGTGCCTCCTGCATTTCCATAGATATGCTGCATATTTGGCAAAATCTCAGGAGAGAAGAGGGCCAGGAGAGAAGAGGGCAAGAGGAAAGCATCCATTTTTATGAAGGAGTGCACCAGTGCAAATTGAAAGTGCAGAGCTCAAGAACTGACACAGCACAAGCAGGAACAGTGCTGGTGCCATTCCTGTGGCCAAGTACTCAACAATCAATTTTCAAATACCAGTCTTGAACTCTGCTTCCTTTCACTTTCCATTCAGAAAGCATTGACACTGTTGCCAGTTGGTATTATTTATGCTAGTTTACTAGTATTAGTAATTTCTTTATAGGAAATAAAACCAAGAGAACTACCATTATTCCACAAAGACCATGCAATATCCATTAGCAGAAAAGTTTTGTTCATTACCAGGTGTGACTTAAACTGTGATTTAAGATGAATGGTCTTTCATTTAATTTCCAACTCTAGCTTCAAAACAGATCTGCTTGCCCAAATAAATTTAGGTAATCTTTTACAAGTATATCAGCATAACATTCTAGTCTGAGTATCTTAGAGAGAATAGATTTTTAAATAATAATATGCATGAGTTGCCATAGTGCTTGCATTTTCTAAGCATTAACTTCCTTCTTTTTTTTTTTTTTAAATCTCAGCCTAAAGAGACTCAGGTGGTCCAAACCTACTGGTTTTATTTTCCATATGCTTTTTTCTCTTGGAAAGATAAACCATGCTATCTAATACATGTGATCTCATGGAAAACATGACACTCCTGTCCACCGCTTGTTCAACAATTGGTATTTATAAACATATAAATTTCTACACCTGCTTTTCAGTTTTCTGATGAAGTATACAAATGAGCCATAAATATAGATTTTTTTTTTTTTCCCATCACAGGAACTTTTCCCAGAGATCAACTTAAAGCTGTGACCACTTTTGTTTGATACACTGGTATATTTATCTATGTATGTATGTATGTATGTAAGTATTTACTCAAATGTATGTCTTTCTAATGCATAACTATGAACTCATAGAAACAATCTCTGAAATACCTGAGATATACCCACATGTTTTTGCAGAAAACTCTCTTCACAGTGCTGAGATGTGTTGTATGTGTTAACTCTGCATGAACCTGAGACATCTCTTTTTTTCTTAGTATTAAAATGTTATGCTAATTCTTCCTCATTTTTTGGCTCTGTGCAAGTCCAGGTGTTGAGAAAGAGGAGAACAAGAAATTCAGACAGGTCTTTATGAAGTAATAATAGACAACCGCTTTTAACTCACTCTGTTGCAATTTGTAGTGATGGCCTGAGTTTTGTGGTAGAAATTCGTTACTGAAATGGCCTACATCTGTTAGTCAGTGATGTAGGAACTGCACTGTCAGTAGTACTAATGGACCACAAGCGTGGCTGTTACTACCAATACTGAATTATATAAAGGACGGCCAACATAAAGAAGAGGGAATATGTTAGTCAGTCATCAGTTATCTGTGTGTATCAAGAATATATACCGTGAAGTGTGAAGCATCTGGACAGTGATAAAAAAGGGAAAAAGAAAAAACTTCTGTGAAGGTAGGAGTTTACTTCAGACCATTAAGGTAGGGAGATTTGGGGAATTAGGTTATTTTCTTGAGCAAGTAGAATATTATTTAAAGTGTGAGACTAGCTTGGTATGGAGTTTATCTGGATCTGCTGGGAATGCAATTGAGCACCAGAGACTGTCCAGTGGGTTCCTGCAGCTTATTGAAAGCCATTTTTAATTAAGAAATTGGAGAGAGGGACACTACATAGGGTAATCTTTCAGATCCGATTCTTACTAATCTGTAGGAACTGATTGTTAACAGTGAAGGTAGGAGGCAATTTAGGTAAGTGTGACAAGGAAAAACACTTTTCAGACTTCTCAGGAAAGATAAGGAGGACACAGCAACACAAAAAGTGATGGCTGCTTCTAGTATTAATTTGAACTGCAGTCTTTCTTGAGGCTATTTCTCCATCTGCTTGCTCTGTGCCCTTTTCTTGAAGGGTTTTCAGAAACTGTCCTGTTACCCTGCTCTCACAGAAAATTTTTCCTGCTCCTTCCTCATGTCCAGAAGATTTAACACTGATGCAGAACGCAGCAGTGAAGACCAGGAACAATGTAGCTTCCTCTCTAGTATCACCCTACCTCTTTAGCAAAGCATACAGCATATAGCATGTATATTACTTTTCTGCAAACAAACATTCAGCTGTTCTTTCAGGAGAACCATGAGTGAAATTTGAAACCAGTTAGCCATGGAGAAGTCTGTGACAGTACTCACTGTGCACCACCATAAATCTATAGAAACCTTACTGATTTTTCCACCCAATTCCAGCCACCATTTAAGGAGTTCTACAGTTTTGCTGCTGCATTTCTGATTTTCATCTAAATGCAGAGGGAAGATGGATGTGATTGGGGAGATGAGGTGTATATTCTCTCTGTTCTGGTAGCTTGGCATTTCGGTTGGGAAGTTGGAGCACAGCACAGTCAGTCATTTAGAATAACTAGGAAACCAAATGATCAATTGTTTATGTGTATAGGTTTCACTGCACTGTAACATGACCTGAGGTATGTTGGGGAATTCTTAGAAGTATGGTTAATACATTGAAAGATAAAGCACAATATGAGTATTTCTTTCTTACCCTTCTGGTCCATGTTTTAGTTTAAAAATTGGTTGTCCGCCATAATAAAGTGACCACTAACCTGAAGACATCTACAGTGGAGGGAAAGGGAGCAAAATATTGAGGAAACAGGAGTTTAGGAAATGATAAAGTGGGATGATAGCAGGGGAGAGAGATATCTTTCAGTGGAATGCAGCCAACTAAAGGATGGTTATAATTGCCCAGTAGGAGGAGCCAACAAGGATAATTTGCCAGGATGAACATGTTCCTGGTGATACCCCGGAGAAATAGGAGAGCAAATGATGAGTGGCTGCATGGCAAAATATGTATGTACCTTCACCTGCAGGTGTGGAAAGGATTAACAGGTCTCTGGCAGAAGAAAGGTAGAAACACGAGTGTAAGTAGAAATAAAATGGATGACATTGAGTGGATTGACCGTCTCCAGCTGTGTGGTATTTCTTGGCTTGTGTGCTGTGTTCCTCAGGAGGGTCACGGACAGCAAACAGGAGAAGGTAGAATGGAGATCCAAACATTTAATGACAATCTAGAGCAAAAATATCAAATTGGTAAAACAACTTTGAAATAAGCAAAAACGGGGAAAGGAGGGTAAGATGGCATTATTTAGTAGTTGTGAAGGAGCTCTGTACAAGTGATATGTGAAGAAGAGCTCTTGAGGGTAACTGCATGACTGTAGAATATGTAGAAATGTTTGCTACGTACAGATTATAGCATGGTCTGACACAGTGGATCTGGCTCTGAAGCAGAAATCGAAGTGCCCGTATGTGATCAGGTTCAGCAAGGGTGCAGCAGACTATAGGAACAGGAGTCAGGAGCAACTGCAACAAACAGCTTGGGCCACTTCAACCATGTATGCTCAATCATAGGCAACTGTGGTGGTTATGAGTTTTAGAAACAAATTCCCCTAAGTCATGCAAGCACTTCTGCATAATCTTACTGCTAGGAACTTAAGCTTAGTGTCTTATTTCAGGGTTTTTTCTTTTTGGATTACATGCTTGTTCCTCCAGTAGAGAGGAAACTTGGCAGTCTTGTGTTCACAGCAATGAAAAAGCAGAGAATTTTTTCTCACTTTGCATGTTCACAATAGAGTAAGTATAAAATAACCAGATATTCTCTTTCTATAAACATGATGCAAGGGAATTTTGCAAGAACTAGGAAAGGTGCCCTGCTGGACCTGTTGTTTGCGAACAGAGAAGCATTTGTGGGTGACGGGATGGTTGGAGGCCATCTTGGGCACAGCGATCATGAAATGATAAGAGTTTTCACTTCTTGAAGTAAGGCGGGGGGAGCAGCAGAACTGCTACCTTGGACTTCCAGAGGGCAGACCTGTTTAGGAGACTGGTTGGCAGAGTCCCTTGGGAGGAAGTCCTGAAGGGCAAAGGAGTCCAGAAAGGCTGGACATTCTTCAAGAAGTAAATCTTAAAGGCACAGGAGCAGGCCGTCCCCATGTGCCAAAGACGGGCTGGCAGGGAAGAAGACCTGGCTGAACAGAGAGCTTTGGCTGGAAGTCAGGAAAAAAAAAAGGAGAGTTTCTGGCCTTTGGAAGAAGGGGCAGGCAACTCAGGAGGACTACAAAAATGTTGGTGAGGTTATGCAGGGAGAAAATTAGAAGGGCCGAAGCCCAGCTAGAACTTAATCTGGCTACTGCAGTTGAAGACAATAAAAAATGTTTTTATACATACATTAACAACAAAAGGAGGACTAAGGAGAATCTCCATCCTTTGTTGGATGTGGGGAGAAACATAGTGACAAAGGATGAGGAAAAGGCTGAGGTACTTAATGCCTTCCTTGCCTCAGTCTTTTGTGGTAAGACCAGTTGTTCTCCGGGTACCCAGGCCCCTGATCTGGAAGACAGGGACAGGGAGCAGAATGAAGCTCCCATAATCCAAGCGGAAATGGCTAGTGACCTTGTCATTGCTCAGTGCCCCAGCTGAAATCTTTGTTCTTCTGGGTTATGTGATAAAGAGGGCTCACAATGAGACTGTAATTTGGAATGTGCATTCGCCAGAAACCCACAACACCTAAGAAAGCCTGTGTTTCCTTTTTGTTGGTCAATGGAGACATAGCTGCTATTTTGTTGATCTCATCCACTGGGATCTGATGACACCCATCTTGCCACTTTATTCCTAAAAACTGAATCTCCTGTGGAGGCCCCTTGACCTTACTGCATTTTATGGTGAAACCAGCTTTCAGAAGGATTTGGATTATTTTCTGCCCTTTCATGGAAACAACTTCTACTGTGCTGCCCCATATGATGTCAATGTATTGCAGGTGATCTGGAGCTTCACCCTGTTCCAGTGCAGCCTGGAGCAGTCCATAGCAAATGGTGGGGCTGTGTTTCCAGCCCTGGAGCAGTTTGTTCCAGGTGTAGTGGATGCCCCTCCAAGTGAAAGCAAACTGTGGCCTGCACTCTGCTGCCAAAGGGATCGAGAAAAATGCATTAGCTATATCAATTGTGGCGTACCACTTGGCTGCCTTTGACTCCAGTTCATATTGAAGTTCCAGCACGTCCAGCACGGCAGCACTCATGGGCGATGTGACTTCATTCAGGCCACGATAGTCTACTGTTAGCCTCTACTCTCCATTGGACTTCTGCACTGGCCATATGGGACTGTTAAAGGTTGAGCGAGTTCTGCTAATCACTCCTTAGCCCTTCAGTTGATGAATCAACTTGTGGATGGGAATCAGGGAGTCTTGGTTGGTGTGCTATTGCCTTGCAACTCATTTACTCATGCCTGTAGCATCGAGGTAGACTTTCCATCCCACTTACTCATGTCCTCTCCATGGTCAGGCAGGTAAAACCACAGCATGGCTCAAGGTGTGGGTGCTCTATATCCTCTCTCTTTATCAGAGGAACACTTTCTCCAAATAGTTGAGATACTGGTTCGTACAGGTTGGGAGTAGGACGTATCCTCTCTGAATTGCTGGAAGTCCCAGGACAGTTTCTCCACAGCCGAGACGAGGGAGGAGGAGAGACTCTCTTCATATTCCCGGAGTCAGCCAGCCACTTCATCCACTGTTGGCGCTTCTTTGCCTTTCCAGTCCATTGCTGCCAGTGAGTTGGCGTACAATGAGCTCCATACAAACTTTTACCACATGGGTCGGCTACATTGGACTTCGTCAGGGTCTGTGGGTAACTGCACATTCTCTGGGTCATAATAAACCATCTCCTGCACAGCTAATTCCCTCTGTTACTGGATGCCTTGCTCCATGGTGGTCCACTTGCCTGGCTGACATATGACATTTTCACTGAAGGGATACCTTTCCTTCACGCTTGACAGGAGTCTGTCATGGAACCACACAAACTAGGCCAGTCCAATTAACAAACAAAGAATCAAAAATATTTATTTTACAAGATAGAAGGGGAAAAACTAAGTTTTGTTCTAACTGAAACCACTCTGGCTCCAACAGATATTAACAATCCACAGGTTCAGGATGTCAGTCGGGAGATTAGTACTACACTGCTGACTTAAGAGCTCCTAAGGTTTATGGTTGATGATCCAAAATGCGCAAAATCACTCACCTGGGTAAGATGAGGTCTCTCAATCTGTACAGAAGATGAACTGTAGGTGGCATCCCAACCCACGGGGAGAGCCTCCGACCACAGACCCGCTGCTCTGAGGGAGACTGACTCAAGATGGCCCTCTCACGGGACTCCATTTATACCCAATTCGAATCTGACCTGTGGTCATATATGGTCACGGAGGTCTCCTATTGGCTGAAGACCTCAGCTTTGTCTCCCGTCAACTGAAATTGCCACTGCCCTGTGGGCATAATTCAAACTGTGGTGGGAAGGTTTTCCTGCGGAATTTGTCAGGGCGGGTGCATCTGCCACACAATCCATCCCGTGACCATAGTCATGATTTGATTGGTTTCCTTGGAGTGGTGGTACAGTCATCTCTTGCCTCCAAAGTTAAAAGGGAGCACAGTCTTGGTGAGTCTTAATGCTCATTGTGGATCATCATTTCTGAATTGTTCTATGGCTATATTGGGATATCATTTACATGAACAGGTTGTAAGGGAGTATATTTTACAACTGACACAGACCTTACTATTGTGCGCTTAATACAACTTATTATAACACAGATTACAATGATTATAACTACAATCATTATCAAAGACTGAAGGAAACTGGTTAGCCATCCAGCAAGAGGAAATCCAAACATACCAAAAACTTTCCCCAGCCAGTTCGTTCCTAGTCCAGCAACAATTGCTTCTGAATCTTTGGCTACTTTCTTCATTTTGTTGATTTGGTCTTGAAGTGGTATTAATATATTTGGGATGTGGACACAACAGTCATCCATTGACAGGTTCAGAACTCCACATACAGCTTTCTCCTTTAACAGCATCAGGTCTGAACCAGCTCAGTTTCAAATGGTCATTTTACTGGTATGTTGTAGTTGATCATTTAAAAGCTTCAGACTGTCAGATGTGGCATTGGCTAAAGCTGATAGTTGTAGGCCTAGATCCAAAATAGCTTGTTGGTTTTGTACTGGGGCAATTCCTGCTCCAAATAATGATTCCGTCTACCACCCAATTCGTGTTGGGTCTTCTTGCCATCCTTTCCATAAATCCCTTGGTCTACAGTCCCACCACTGGTATGGGATTGGCCCTTCCCGATAAATGGGACACAGGGAGAGCATGGCCAGTGTACAGGTTAGCCCAGGAATAGTTGAATGTAGTCAGGAGTATAGGTGACTGTCAGAGCATGCCCATACTAAGTTAGGATGTTTGGCATGAACCCAATATGGTACTAATAGGGGGACAATAGCCTTTCTTACTACAATCTAAGACAGCAGGTTGTGAGTAACTGGTATTACTGCACAAGCAGCTGTGTGTTATAGCTCTCTTAATGGGAAGGTATAGCTATAGTAATGACATCTTGTCATGTCTTTGCATCCAATTTCTACTTGGCAATTCCAGAGAGGAGATTTCGTCGCTGGGGGTATCTTATCCTTGTTCCCATCCCAGCTGGGCATATAGGCCTTTTGAAATACCAGCTATAATTGTTATATTGCTTCCATGCGAGCTCAAGAGCAAGTGATATGTTAATGTCTTGCACAAAAATTGGTAAGGGGTCTTCTGCTGATGTGGGGGTAGGTAGACAAACTGTCACTGAGGTTAGATTTATCATTCAGGCAAACCCTATCATCATTTTCGCTACCATGTTATCATCCAGGTCTTTGCGGTCCGCATTAGCCAGTATTACTATTGCTAGTAGAAGCAGGAGCAGGACATCCCTCTTCTTCATCGTCCTGTAAGAAAGCACAAAAAAATCAGTCCTTGGTCCTTTGAACTGTGTTTCAGGGTTAAAAATCAGGGATTATCCATGAATACTAATACAGTGGGTCTTTCCTCTTCCCAGGCATATAAGCCTGTTGGTTTTGCCAGGGTCATGGGTACAATGCCAATAGAAGGTAGTTTCACCATGACAGGTTGGCCTACGCATGTCCTCAGTAGGAACTGGTCCTTTTGATCATCAGATATGGGGGCGTTGCCCGTCAATGGTCCCATGGGACAAAATGCTCGTATCTTTGGGCTTCCATAATTTCCCCATCAGTTATTAACAGTGAAGACTGCTTGTGGCAATCTTATGTCCCAGTTATGGTGCAAGACATCAGCATGTCTTTTAACCAAACCATTGGTTCACTCAACTATCCCATTGGCCTGGGGATAATATGGTGTGTGAAACACCCATTTAATACCTTCTCTCCGCACCCAGTCTTGTACCACTGTGGCTGTGAAATGTGACCCATTGTCGCTCTGAATACATTCAGAAATGGGCAAAATACCAAACCATTCTTGTAGCACTGAACTGTCTGATCTCCTGTGGCTGTGACAACAGCTGTGGCCATGGTTAATCCTGATACCATGTCTACTCCTATCAAAATATATCTCTTTCCATGTGAGGGTCTCAAGGGCCCAACATAATCAATTTGCCAGGTGCTCCAAAGAGCTTTGCCTCGTCTGATATGCTGGGCAGGGGCTTGATTTGGGTGGCTGGCCTTGAGCCTTATTTGTCATTGTGGGCAGGCCATTAAGAACTGCTTCACATATTTTCATAGACACTGGCCATCCCCAAGACCAACATTCGTAATAGAGATCTGTCTTTCCTGAATGGCCTCGCTTAATGTGTAGCCATTCAGCTAACCATTTCCAATCCCTTTCATTATCAGTTACGCTAATTTGGGCTAGATGATCTGCCTGTTGGTTCCATTTCGCAGCAGGGGTTCCATTCCTTGCATGGCCTTTCACTCATCCCACCTTTAGGGGTTGTGATCTGCCTATTTCTAACAATCTTTGCCAGTCCCTAGTTCTCCAGATCTTTGTACAGCCCACTTCCCACCTATTGGATTCCCAGTGGCATATCCACTCTGTGGCACCCTTACAGGTTGCATAAGAATCAGTATAGATGGTAAGCACGCAGTTCTCCCACCTGTGCACTACCTTCTCCCTCCACTGCGATTGTTTTCCCAGTACCAATTTCCAATGTTGCTGCTTTATATTGCCACTTTGATCCTGTTCAGTAGGCAGATGCATCAGTGAACCACACTCCCTGTGTATCCGAGTTTGCGGATAGTTCAGGTGCTTCTTTGATTGGGGAAGGTTTATGACGTTGGCCTAACAAGGCTGGATCTGGATTAACAGGTTGTTGGAAGTTAGAGACCTTAACTGGGCCCTCTCTCAATTGCAGTAACTTGACTAACTCCTTCTAGGTAAACATACCACTTCTGTACTGTGTCCTTTTGGGCTACACCCTCAGAAGAAGGTGTTCCCTTAAGGATCGAATTTAGAAGGGGGAAAGGGCCTTGCACCATGATATCTTGTGAAGTATGCAATTTCTCCGCTTCCTTGACTGCCCTAGTAAGTGAAAGGAGTCCCTTCTCCCCCTCAGAATACCATTGTTCAGTTTCTTTGAATGAGGTGGAAGAGAATAATAAAGGTCTAGCTGGCCCTTGTGGTCCCTTTTGAAACACGCCACAATAGGAAGCATGTTCTGCAAATCCCCACTCCACCCTTAGTGGATCTTGTGGGTGCAATGGACCTAGTCTCTGATAGGCTTTTAGTTCATCCTTCAACACATTAAAGGCTTCTGTATGCTGTGAAGTCCAATCCCATTCCCTATTTCTCCTGAG